>NC_133340.1:6445776-6779109 GCF_030506205.2 Paramisgurnus dabryanus
ATATTATTTCTACATTCATTTCTGTTCTTATAAAAAAGTTATAAAAAAAAATGTTCTAGAATATTTACTCCATTAATACATAACTCAGTATTATGTAAGGAGTTACAATCATAAGATGTATAACATTGACAGAGTTGAATAAGTCCACTAGGTATGGCATCAAATACAACTGCAAATTCCTTAGCAGTTACTGGAATCTTATAATGATTGAGGAATTCACAATAATTAAAGAGGTGACCATCATCTTTAAATAACTGCCTCACTAATATTATATTATTATCATACCAATTTCTATAAAATAAGGATCTGTTTCTTGTATAGAATATTCTTGTTATTCCAAATAACATATCTATGTGGAGAAAAGTTATGTTTATATATGAGCATCCAAGATAAACAAACCTGTTTATGGAAACCTGACAGTTTTATGGGAACCCTTGTTTATATCAAAATTGTATCGCAAAAACAATTCCAAACAACCCAATTTCTTTAAAATCTTTTCTGGTATGATGTTCCATATACTTCCTTTGCAACTTCAGTAACTTTTTATCCACTTATTTTTAAAAACACAGTTAGCAGTATTAAAATCTAGTAAAAAAATTGTATCCTCCTTTCTCAACTGGATTACATAGACTTGAATTATTAATGTAATGCGATCTGTTCTTCCATATGAAATTAAACAAAATAATATCCAACTCTTTTATAACTGATTGTGGGACTTCTAATGCAAGAGCTGTATACACTATAGTTGTTAAAAGCTTTCACTGCTGGGTCCGTCGTTCATACGTAGATTACTCAATTAGCTGGATTTCATTGTTGACGATTTAGCTTCATGTTGAATTATTTGTTTCTTCTAAGGTCATCCTAGAGTTGTTGTTATAGTAACATGTCCGTAAGGTTAAAACTGCTCGGGATTCAAATTCAACTCCTAATAAAAAATGATACATTTAATATTTTAGTAATGTTATTTAAAAAAACTATATAATATAAAAAACATAATTAAGACTGTGTTTTAAGGACTAGTCTGAAGAATTAGTAGTTAGTTAGGGCTAATCAGTCTAACTATTTGGATTTAAATATATTTTAAATAATTTAAATATTTTTTCACATGATACTTAAAGCAGTTATGTTCAATCATGAAGACAAAAATGTATGACTAACTTTGAATACTAGTCTTAGAGATTAATGTTACTGACCATTGGTTTAAATGTAGTTCCAGACTAAAATTTAGGCTTAAGTTTTAGTTGTCTTACTTGAAAATAGCTTACACTGGCCTACCTTTAAATATATCTGGGCCATAGTTTTGTCTTAAGATGTACACCAGAAATGTTTTTTATAAGGTTTGTTTGTAAAAAGTACCTAAATGTTTTTACATAACTAATGGCTAGTCATGCATCAATCTAAACCTGTGGGAAACAACCCAATAAAGTTATAAAGCTTCAAATGTTGTCTTAGAATTTTTCAAATCCTAAAGGTATGAAAAAGATTGCTGTAAATATGTGGATCGTTAAAGAACAATAATAGGCCAACATTAGAAATAATAACTAATAATCATACATAAAGAGAATATATATTTGGTTATCAGAAGCTTTAGTATTCTAATCTACTTTCCAGAACATAAACATGTCTTTATGTATCTTATAAAGTTTTTAATAATTGTTTATAGAATTATTGCAATGAAATTGTAATGTTATGATACAATTGGTTATTTTAAATGTAAATGATTTGCTGAAAACTTACTCTAGCACAGCACATGTGTGAACACTAATAAGTGCTTAATAGCAAATCTGACTGACATTTGCTTAATGACATCATTTGTTATTAACTCCATTTGATATAAACAACACATCTGTATCAGTTATGTATGGACATAGCCAGTGGTTAAATATAAAAAATGTAGAGCTTTAGTACTACTTTTAGGCCTACTATAATATGACAGAGGCTGTTATCTGAAATACTTGTATGTTTGCACATAATATCTATGTCAAAGAATATCTATGTTCTATAAGAACAATTACTTTTGTTAAAAAAATGTCTAAAAGATTTAAACAAGCAAACATTTAGTAAGACCTACAGAATAGATCTCTATGAACTAAAATGACTGTTTCAGATGAGAGAAACATACAAAATGTGCAGAGCATGTTTGTGTATATGTTCCTTTTGTCCATAAAAATATATACGGTTTAATAACTTGCATACCTCACTTTATTTACCTAATTAAAACAGAAAGCCTTCATGGTACTCGATTAAAGGACATGAACATGAATCTGCTAAATGAAATTATATTTGTTATTGACAGGATTTAATAACACCATCCACCATTCTGATAACGTATCTGGTTGTTTTATTAAATTGTTTCAGTTCTTACACTCAACAACAGTAAAGCCAGTGCAGTACAATTTTCTCTACACTGTATATATATATATATATATATATATATATATATATATATATATATATATATATATATATATATATATATATCAAATACAAAAACAACTTTGCAAAAGTATAGCTATCACACAGTCATTTTGAAAATGGCCCTGACGAACGGCCCCTAAAGCTTATGACAAAGCATACAATGTATTATTGAGATTAGGCAATATACTCAAATTCCTTATTGTGGATTTTAGGTGCAATTTTCCGTTATGTTCACTAGATGGCAGAAGAGGATCAATCACTGGCTGACATTTGAACTCACAGAAAACACAGAAGATGATTACTCTTTAACTAATTCTACTATTAATAGAAATCTGTTCACATTTAAAGGTGCAGTGTGTAATTTTTAGAAGGATCTCTTGACAGAAATGCAAAATGATATACAAAACTATATGATCAGGGGTGTATAAAGACCTTTCATAATGAACCGGTATGTGTTTATTAGCTTAGAACGAGACCTTTTTATCTACAAACACCAAGGTCCCCTTACATGGAAGTCAACATTTTGTGGCGCCATTTTTCTACAGAAGCCCCTAACGGACAAATTTTTTACTAAGTTGTCTCCGACGATGACATGTTTGTCTGGTGGCGGCTACCGTAGCTTCTCTATGTGTTTCAAAAGCGAGGGGTGAGCAGTGGACTAAGCCATTGGTTGCATTTCGTGACCTCACCACTAGATGCCACTAAAATGTACACACTGCACCTTTAACTTCATGATTTTACTGTTATAATATTAAAATCAAATTTAGTGAAAGACTACCACTTCAATTGTTCTGAGTTGTCAGTTTTATCACTCATGTCACTTTATGATAGCTGTGAAACGTGAACATAATTTTGGAGGCACTTACACGACATTTGCAGTAAGAATTATATTTTTATGTTTTTTATAAAAAAAAACTACATACAAAATGAGTGTGTAACCATGTCAGTATTAAGTCTTGTTCTTTAACAGTCTTGTTTCTCCTTTCTCAGGTAAACGTGTATGTGTTTAATATACAATGCAGAATATCTATATGGCCATGTCCTTAAACGTCTTGTGATCCCAAATAGCTTGAACCCCGCTAATCGCTGCTTGCAGCTATATTACCGTTTGTTTTTGTTAGGATATTTATTATTTTTCTGCCATAAAACGGATCGTGCAGACCAAACCGTAAGGCCTAGAGACTTCAGACTTGGCCAAATGATAGGTCTCATTTGTGCGCAAACTTGACAGAGTATGAACCCGATTGGCCTATAGGTGGCGCTATAGCGATAACAAACGCGTTGATGCTCATAACTCCCACAAATCTTGTCCAAATGTCAAGTGTCTTATATCACTGGAATCGTTGCGTCAAGACGAACAAAACGTATATCTCCGATTTCATTTCCGTCATGAAATTTTTTTCGCTATTTTCGATTTTGTCGAAAAAAATAAAAACGAACTAGTCCTAGGTTTTTCGTCCGATCGGAACCGTTCCAGTGCTGTAATATTCCTTGGAGTGTGAATATAAAAAGTTATCAAAAAAAAGTTGAACTTTAGACTCGCCGTCGTAAAGCCACGCCCAAACGCCCCCAATGGGCGGAGCCTCTTGGACTTCAATGGCTGTAACTTGGGATCGGAAAGAGGTATCGAAACCAAATTTGGTACACATATACAGCGGACTATTCTGGGGTCACGTGCAAAAAATTGCATCGCTTGACCACTAGTTGGCGCTATAACACTACTTCAACTTTGAAGAGCTGTAACTAGAGAAATATGGGACCGATCAACTTGAGATTTGGCACGGGTGCTCTTGGTCTAGGGTACTATCTGTGTGGGAAAGGAATTTCGCGTAGCTCAAAAAACATGGCCGCCATCGGCCAATCAAGAAAAAGCAGCTATTGGGCAGGGTTAACGGAGGCCGATCGAAACGAAACGTAGTGGGCCTGTTTGTCTCTTGGCCATGAAGGTCTGTGCAGAGTAAGAAAAAATTCGGCCTCCGGGAGGCGCTATCACGTTTTTTCAATGTTTAAGTGATTGTGTATTATGCAGTGTTTCAGATATCAACAAGATCTTTATATCATTTAATAGAGCTACATTTAATGAACAACTTTTCCTCAAGAAGCACTTGTCTCAGTCGAATCGTTTGTTAGATATTCATAATTTTCTCTTAAACCTACTTTTGCGAACTAGTCCTAGGTTTTTTGACCGATCTGAACCAATCCAGTGCTGGAATATTCCTTAGACACTGAATATCAATAATTATCAAAAAAAAGTTGAACTTTGCACTCGTCGTCGCAACACTACGGTCAAAAGTACGAAGAGGCGGGGCCACAAATACTTAAATGGCTATCATTTATGATAGGAATGAGATATCAACATGAAACTTGGTACACATATGTATAGACCCATGCTGAGGTCACATGCAAAAAATTGCAGAGATTGTCCATTAGGTGGCGCTATAACTTAAGAACGAATAACCATAACTATAGCATATGTATATGACACATAAATATTTGTCTGACCTACTTGTTATTTTGCACATTACATCTACTTTCAGGTTCTTATAATGGTCTATGAGGATAATTATTTATCTTTGAAAACATGCCACTCAACAGCCAACCAGTATTAACCATGTACGAGTCAAGCCTAATGGTGTGTGATTACAACTAAACTCATGGGACTGTTGGTCTTATGTTTCCAAGTGTCTGTGAGGATTTTTAGTTCATCTTTCTGAAAATCTTTGCATCTAACACAATGTGTGCAAAGTAAACAGTTCTCTAGATCAGTGGTTCTCAACACACCTGCTTCAAATAATCAGCACAATAGTAGAGATCTCTATTAACTAAACTGATTGTGTCAGATGAGAGAAACTTACAAAATGTGTAGAGCAGTGGTTCTCCAGAAACGGAGTAGAGAACCACTGCTCTATATGTTTATGTTTATATGAAAAAACTATTTTGTGAACTAATACTTGGTTTTCACTCAACACCACTAAAGCCAATGCAATACAATTTCCTGTAGTCTGTGAGCAAATATGAATGCCAAATTGTTATCACCAATTGTACGTCTTATTCCTTTAGTTGTTTAACTTTGAATTACAAAGACAACTTTTCAAAACTACTAGAATTTTTTCAGTCAACAACAATAAAATCAGCGCAGTACATTTTTCTGTCCTCTGTGTGTAAAGGTATATCAAATACAAAATGTAATGAATTTGAATACCTGCTTTTGTAAGCATAGATTTCATGTGATGTCACACATTGGTGTAGGTGCCATTTGTACGACTGAATTGCAGCACGTGTGTTTAAAGGAACTCATAAAGATATGGATTAAAGTTTTTCATTATCTCCATTTATTTACATCAGTAGCATTAGGATTCTATTCTACCTTCCATGACATAAACGTGTCCTGACATGATGTATAATACAAAGTTGTTACATTTTTATATGTTATTTTTCAAATATTGCACCAAAAACTTCATGTGATAATGCAATTGGTTATTATTCACATAAATGACCTGCTAGAACCCAACTAAATAGCAGCACTTTATGAAAGTAACACAGACAAATGCTCACCAGCAAATCTGCTGCAAATCTACTAAATAACATGACATTTGTTATTGACATAATTTGATATTGAAAACATATCTGGATCAGTTATTTATTGGCCCAGCCTAAAATCACATGAAAATAATTGCAGAGCTATACCACTATTTGACAATTTAACATGACAGAGCCTAAAAATGTTTCTATTAAAATATGTAACTTTGCTTTATTGTTTCCAAATCCATAAATTAGTATTCTCTTACAATAACACAATAAAAGGATTATATGAAAAATATGTACTCTCTGTGTGAAACACAGACCCTCATTAATATACTTAAGAGCATGCTTATCAGGATTTGAGTTAAAAATGTCTCTACCTTTATTTACTTTTAAATATTCCATACTAATTTTATGTTAAATTAATTGTAAAAGGAAAACAATAATTTTAGCCAGCAGATGGCAGAAGGTCATCTTCTGCCATCTGCTGGCTAAAATTATTATTATTATTTAAAATGTATACTCAATGAAATTGTGTTCACAGGTTTCATCAATGGATGCATGATTTAACTTTATGAAGTCAGTATTATTATGTTAAAATAACATTTCGTCAATCATTCCGACGGTATCCGTTTTAACAGTCATGTGACATTCGAACATAGGATAAACATTTAAATAGGTTGATGAACTCTTAAAGGACACCAAGCATATGGAGATTGGTCATTTATTTCAAAGTCTTATTTCCTAACCCTGCCATTTCTGCTTCTGTGTGTAAATGCATGTATGTGTTTTAGCTTATTCTTCATCATTGCTGTGTTATAGATTAGCCATGTGAGACCTATATCTCTATATCAGAACATCGTAGAGAAATTGTGGTGGGCTGTTTTGTCTCATGTTAACAATTTTTGAAACATTTTGTTTGGCAAATCTTGCCATGGCATGCACCACATCATATTCTCGTCAGAAAATGTACCTAATTGGTAACGTGTAGTATTCCAGATTCTAAGTAGATTTGATAACAATGCAGCAAATCTACACAGGCATGCCCTTAAAGGTCTTAAAGGGGTCATATTATGAGATTTTTTTTAAGTGAGTGTGAATGTGAAGTGTTACCTCAAAATATTCCACAGATCATTTATTATAGCATGTTAACCCTCTGGGGTCTAAGGGGTTTTTAGGGCCCTGGGGAAGTTTTGACATGCACTGACATTTGTGCTTTTTTCAGTTGCTTAAAAACATATTAATGGCAAAAGTCTCATAACACTGTGTTCAGCACAAACTGGGCTACAATATTATATGATCAACATGTATGTACATGTTTGTATTTTTGAGAGAAAAATGTTTATGCGTGGTTTTTGAAAAAGCAAAATTTTTAAGTCACTGATATAACTCCACAAAACTCATTCTTAACATGTTTCCCAAGACTTTCCAAACTGGATCTAGTAGTCTAGAGTTTTTTCTTCAAAATGATGTGAAAATCATATGGCCTACTCAATCACATAAAGCAAGATATTGATTTACAATTTCTAAGACACTTTTGCTTGAGAGAGGCTGTATGCGTGGAGGCGGGAAAGCTCCTGAATAATCAGTGATTGACAGCTGAGAGACAAAAGAATTGAATAATGAGCCTTGTGGGGATGTTCAACAGGAATGTAACTACCTCTGTAGTAAAACCATGATAAGGTTTCCTTTTCAACATAATGTAAATACACACACACATTATATATATATATATTTCTATTGAAATATTTTCTATTCATTTCACAAGTATAAGTTACCTTTTAAAATCCATGGTAGCCTAATCCTGGTAAAGATACTGTATAATATATATATATATATATATATATATATATATATATATATATATATATATATATATATATATATATATATATATATATATATTTCTATTGAAATATTTTCTATTCATTTCACAAGTATAAGTTACCTTTTAAAATCCATGGTAGCCTAATCCTGGTAAAGATACTGTTTGGCCATCGTAAAATGAACACACTTCAACACAGGGTTAGTGTTTGGTTGGCCAGCGAGAGGTTTACTTTTGTGCAGTAAAAAGCTCAAAAGAACAACTGCCTATCGTTGTCTGGACTCCTATTTGTGTTTTTGTAATCATTATAGTAGAAACACAACCAGGGACACGCGTGATAAACTTATATAGGCCTGGCAAACTCGACTCCTTTTAAGGATCCGGGTTATTGTGAGTCACTCACTAAAGTGATCCGGGTTGTGTGAGTCACTTGAATCACTTGAGTCAGTATTGCTAAATCGCCAAGGAAACTCAGTACAGACCCACTTGTAACCGGCTGATCCATCCACGCGACTCGAGCCGGAAACATTGCAGACTCGCAGACCATGGGACTCGCTCTACAGATCCACTAACCGGCTGATTCGCGTGGATCAGCGGGAGCCGGTTAGTGGATCTATAGCGACTGAAGTCTCCTCAAAAGCAAATCCACAACAAAAGCCTTTCACTTCTGAGATAACATGCTTATAGGTTTTAGGTTTGGTGTGTATGGTCGACCATTAAAAAAATAGGCCTAATAATAATAGCATAATATTATAGAAAAAAACTGTGTCCTGCTTATGCAGCCCCCAGAGGCGGAGAGACAGTTCGCGCTGATCAGCCGGTTACGGATCAGCCGGTTACGAGTTGAAAGATTCTCGAGTCAGAGCAGATTCGCAGATCTCTCGAGTTAGCAATGTTTCCGGCTCTGAGTGAGAATCTCGGGTCAGTTCGCGGCTCGCGCGGATCCGCAGGTCTCTCGAGTTTGCAATGTTTCCGGCTCTGATTGAGAATCTCGGATCAATTCGCGGCTCGCGCGGATCCGCGGGTCTCTCGAGTTTGCAATGTTTCCGGCTCTGAGTGAGAATCTCGGATCAATTCGCGGCTCGCGCGGATCCGCGGGTCTCTCGAGTTTGCAATGTTTCCGGCTCTGATTGAGAATCTCGGATCAATTCGCGGCTCGCGCGGATCCGCGGGTCTCTCGAGTTTGCAATGTTTCCGGCTCTGAGTGAGAATCTCGGATCAATTCGCGGCTCGCGCGGATCGCGGGTCTCTCGAGTTTGCAATGTTTCCGGCTCTGATTGAGAATCTCGGATCAATTCGCGGCTCGCGCGGATCCGCGGGTCTCTCGAGTTTGCAATGTTTCCGGCTCTGAGTGAAAATCTCGGGTCAGTTCTCGCGCAGATCAGCCGGTTACGAGTGGATCTGTGGTGCGAGCGAAGTCTCATCAATAATGTTGAAAGAGGTTTGTGTGTGTGGTGGCGCTGTTTATGGTTTTACATTGAATTGTAGGACTCAACTGATCCGGGTTAATGACACTAGAGACTCGCGACTCATGAGTTAATTTAAAGATCCGGGTTAAAGATCCGAGTGAGTCGCGACTCAAACAGCTCTACTTATCAATGTTTGTTTACAGCCGCCGCCATTACCTCACGTGTTGATCATGAAAGCAGTGAATGTGTGCACATGCGAGTGATCCTGTGTTTAATAAACTTGCTGTGCGGAGATATGACGCAAATAAATAAGGATTGTACTGTTTGCAATCGCGTATTTTATAAGAATACCAAAAAGCGCGTCGAGTTTCCTGACTCGCGTGTTTGTGTATGTGCGTTCCCGTCGCCTCAGCTGTTTGACGGAAGACAAAGAAAACACTCGCGTCTGGAGAAACTGACACACATCCGCAAGTAAATAAGGATTTATATGTCGGACATCGATCCCGTCACACTGACGAAGCACACACACTCGCGTCTGTCTGGAGATTTAGGCGCGAGTAAACAAGTATGTGATGTGTGCAATCGCATCTTTTATAATGATACCACAAAGCGCTTCAAATATGAGGCATTGTGTGTTTGTGTGTGCGTTTGGACGTCGATCGAGTCACACTCGCGTCTGGAGATAACTTTAGTTACAGTCACGAGTAAACAAGTAGATGTCATGTTTCCAGCACTCGGATTAAAACTCAACACAGCAGTGAATGGCTGGCTGCAGAGACGGAATGGAATGTCCATTGACTGTGGGGTTGACTAATGAATATGGATGATCTCTGCTCTTTTCTTCAATGGAGCGGGGCGTGGCTCATTATAGATAATGAAGCAACAGAAGAAAGACGGTACATCTCTCTCTTCTAATACAGTTAACAACGAATTACAATATTTGTTTTCGATTTCACTTACATCTTCCAAAAGCAGACATTCCAAGCATTATGTAGACATTTATCTTTTGTTTATATGACAAATATTCGTTAAGTGACAGTTCATTTTTCTGACGTGTTTCTGAAAGGACTTCACTGAGGGAGAGAGAACAAAACGCGCATCATGTTTATTTTCTTAATTTTGCGAAAAGCACAACATGCTGTTTTTATTGGGAGTGGACAGAAAAAAACTAGACAATTTTACGTTTTAAATGATGTATAAATCATATCTGTATGTCAAAAATCAGCAGAGTTATCTAAGTCTCTTTGGGGAGTGATCGAAAAATAAAGAGTTTGCGGCGCCCGCGCCGCAGCCGACCCCAGAGTGTTAAAATTGACACTTTGTAGACCTGAGCAAATTGCCGTTTTTGGGTGTTTCCTTTAAAATGCAAATAAGCGGATGAAATGCAAACTGATCACAATAATGGTCGTTTGTTGTAATTGAAACTCAATTGTGCTGTCAATTATTTTTTCCTTCTTTCTCTCGCACTAAATGGCAGTGCTGTGGTTGGATTGTGCAGATAAAGGGGGCGGTATTATTGTAATTCGCTCTGCTACCTACCTCACAAAACAGGCAGAAGTTCAACGACGTAATTCTTTACCTGCTTACAGAGAATGGTTTCCCCAAACAAAGTTACTGGGTTTATCTGTTTTACATTTTCTAGGTTGATAGTAGTACTGGGGACCCAATTATAGCACTTAAAGTGTGTTTTGCAGGTTTTTTTTTTTACGAATTTGTGCAACTTGCTTGTGTGTAATAACCATTTAAAGTGTTATCCATTGTATTTTATGTTGTTGGGTATCACAAAACCCGAAAAAGTATGAAAAAGTACAGCGGTTTGCAATGATTCTCCTTTCCCCCACAACGCACTGTATGACGTCACGCTGGGGAGAGAATTTACCAAAGCCGCATTGAGAGCATTGAGAATGACTATAGAAAGACGAGTAAAGTACAGTTCTGATAGCGCAGATTATAGATAGATAGATAGATAGATAGATAGATAGATAGATAGATAGATAGATAGATAGACAGACAGACAGACAGACAGACAGACAGACAGACAGACAGATGGGTAGGCTAGTATAGAGAGATAGGCAGACAGCCAGATAGCATAACGTTAGCAAACAATTAACATACTCGTGCATGCTGGCTTGATGGGGTCCATGATCCTGCCTGAAATGGGTGTAACTTTATGCGATCTTCAGCACAAACGGTTTTGGCAGCATGTCTCTAATCCAGGAAGGTGAGTGAGGCACGTCACATCTGTTCGCGGGGACCAGCGACCCAAACGCACTCACTTTCTTACAGCCAGTAGCGGAATGGCAATCGGCAGAGTCGGGACTTTCCCGGTGGGTCGATCTGATAATAGTTATACATTTCGAGTAAACAACACCGTCTGGCGGCGTGATGTGCGTCCGGTTCCCGCAGCTCGCTGGTCAAAGTGCAGCCTCTCTGCTCAACAAAGTATATGAAAGTGCTCAACCTGTTCGGCAGGTCCAAACATGTACAGGATTTATAAAAATACGGTGATCAATGAGCGGTTCCTCCTCAAATGGCATAGTCTGTCGTGATGTAAAAAGCCGCCGAACGCCTGTTTATTACAGTATGTATGTGGTCGGATCCGAGTGTGCTGCAGCTGCTGACTGCTGCGTATAAAATGATCGTGTGATTCGTTATAATCGCATAAACAATATAAAGCATCCTTTTATTTCACAAAACAATATATTTGAGATATTATTTGATAGACTAGTAAGTGTGGATAAAGGATGTTTAAAAATCTCTAGCCTGGTGGTCAGGACATGAATGGATCAAATCAGCAGATTTGCGAAGTTTTATTTATCTCCACAGATATCATAAATAATAATTAGCATGGTATCTTTGCAGTATAACACATTATATATTTCCTACGATGTATATATGATTTCCAAATTGTATACGCAAGTATTAAACAGCAATAAATGTCTCATCTATCTCTATGGCTCTGGCTGAGGCTTTCTCCACTTCTCCCCAGCGTGACGTCATCGCAAAATTGCGTAAAAAAAAACGTTAATACCAAAAACGTAAAAAAAGTGTTCTTTAAGACCATTTTTGAGACATTTTAAAAATTATACACATATCTTGAGTGATTTATGTACCCATTAATCGACAGTGGTGGTTAACCTGCAACACGCCCTTTAAACATGGAAAAGTCAGATTTTCATGCTATGACCCCGTTAAGGTCCCAGATCGCTTGAACCCCGGTAATCGCTGCTTGCAGCTATATTTATTAGGGTTTCGAGCACGAAGTGCTGAAAACCTATTGTATTTGTCTGTTTTATTATTAGGGGTTCAAGCCCGAAGGGCTGAAACCCTATTGTATTTGTACTGATTTTTATTATTATTATTATTAGGGGTTCAAGCCCGAAGGGCTGAAACCCTATTGTATTTGTACTGATTTTTATTAGGGGTTCAAGCCCGTAGGGCTGAAACCCTATTGTATTTGTATGGATTTTTATTATTATTCTATTTATTATTTTTCTTCTGCCGTAAAACGGAACGTGCAGACCAAACCGTAAGGCCTAGAGACTTGAGACTTGGCCAAATGGTAGGTCTCATTCGTGCGCGAAGTTGACAGAGTGTCACCACAATCGGCCTATGGGGGGCGCTATAGCGATGGCAAACGCGTTGATGCTCATAACTTCCACAATTCTTGTCCTAATGTCAAGTGTCTTATATCCCTGGATTCCTTGCGTCAAGACGAACAAAATGTATATCTCCGATTTCATTTCCGTCATTAAAAATTTTCCGCTATTTTCGATTTTGTCGAAAAAAATAAAAATGAACTAGTCCTAGGTTTTTTGTCCGATCGGAACCGTTCCAGTGCTGTAATATTCCTTGGAGTGTGAATATAAAAAGTTATCAAAAAAAGTTGAACTTTATACTCGTCGTCGTCAAGCCACGCCCAAACGCCCCCAATGGGCGGAGCTTCTTGGACTTAAATGACTATAACTTGGGACTGGAAAGAGGTATCGAAACCAAATTTGGTACACATATACATCGGACTATTCTGGGGTCACGTGAAAAAAATTGCGTCGCTTGACCACTAGTTGGCGCTATAACACCACCTCAAATTTGAAGGGCTGTAACCAGAGAAATATGGAACCGATCAACTTGAGATTTGGCACCGGTGCTCCTGGTCTAGGGTGCTATCTATGTCTCAAAGGAATTTCGCGTAGGTCAAAAAACATGGCCGCCATCGGCCAATCAAGAAAAAGCAGCTATTAGGCAGGGTTAACGGAGGCCGATCGAAACGAAACGCGGTGGGCCTGTTTGTCTCTTGGCCATGAAGGTCTGTGCAGAGTAAGAAAAAATTCGGCCTCCGGGGGGCGCTATCACGTTTTTTCAGTGTTTAAGTGATTGTGTATTATGCAGTGTTTCAGATATCAACAAGATCCTCATATCATTTAATAGAGGTACTTAAAATGAACAACATTGCCTCAAGAAGCACTTGTCTCAGTCGAATCGTTTGTGAGATATTCATCATTTTCTTTTAAACCTACTTTTGCGAACTAGTCCTAGGTTTTTTGACCGATCTGAACCAATCCAGTGCTGGAATATTCCAAAGACACTGAATATCAATAATTATCAAAAAAGTTGAACTTTGCACTCGTCGTCTCAACACCATGGTCAAAAGTACGAAGAGGCGGGGGCACAAATACTTAAATGGCTATCATTTATGATAGGAATGAGATATCAACACAAAACTTGGTACACATATGTATAGACCTAGGCCGAGGTCACATGCAAAAAATTGCAGAGATTGTCCACTAGGTGGCGCTATAAACTAAGAACAAAGAACGATGACTATAGCATATGTATACGACACATAAATATTTGTCTGACCTACTTGTTATTTTGCACATAACATATGCTTTCAGATTCTTATAATGGTCTATTAGGATAATTACATATCTTAGAAAACATGCCAACCAACAGCCAACCAGCATTTACCATGTACGAGTCAAGCGAAATGGTGTGAGATTACAACTAAACTGATGGGCCTGTTTGTTTTATGTTCTCAAGTCTCTGTGAGGATTTTTAGTTCATCTTTCTGAAAATCTTTGCGTCTAACACAATGTGTGCAAAGTAAACAGATCAGTGGTTCTCAACACACCTGCTTCAAATAATCAGCACAATAGTAGAGATTTCTATGAACTAAACTGATTGTGTCAGATGAGAGAAACATACAAAATGTGCAGAGCAGTGGTCCTCCAGAAACAGAGTAGAGAACCATTGCTCTAGATGTTCATGTTTATATGAAAAAAAATATTTTGTGAACTAATACTTGGTTTTTCACTCAACAACAGTAAAGCCAATGCAGTACAATTTCCTGTAGTCTGTGAGCCAATATAAATGCCAAATTTTGATCACCAATTGTAAGTCTTATTCCTTTAGTTGTTTAAGTTTGAATTACAAAAACAATTTTTCAAAACTCATCCTAGGTTTTTCAGTCAACAAAAATAAAATCAGTGTAGTACATTTTTTCTGTCCTCTGTGTGTATAGATTTATCAAGTACAAAATGTAATGAATTTGAATATCTGCTGTTGTATGCATAGATTTCATGTGATGTCACACAGTGGTGTAGGTGCCATTTGTACGATTGAATTGCAGCATGCATGTTTAAAGGAAATCATAAAGATATGGATTAAAGTTTTCCATTATCCCCAAAACTCTGAGCATAATCAGAAATGAATTGCTGCTATCAAGATGATATACAGTCTTGTTCAAAATAATAGCAGTACAATGTGACTAACCAGAATAATCAAGGTTTTTAGTATATTTTTTATTGTTACGTGGCAAACAAGTTACCAGTAGGTTCAGTAGATTCTCAGAAAACAAACAAGACCCAGCATTCATGATATGCACGCTCTTAAGGCTGTGCAATTGGGCAATTAGTTGAAAGGGGTGTGTTCAAAAAAATAGCAGTGTCTACCTTTGACTGTACAAACTCAAAACTATTTTGTACAAACATTTTTTTTTCTGGGGTTTAGCAATCCTGTGAATCACTAAACTAATATTTAGTTGTATGACCACAGTTTTTTAAAACTGCTTGACATCTGTGTGGCATGGAGTCAACCAACTTGTGGCACCTCTCAGCTGTTATTCCACTCCATGATTCTTTAACAACATTCCACAATTCATTCACATTTCTTGTTCTCAATTGGATTAAGGTCTGGAGATTGGGCTGGCCACTCCATAACATAAATTTTGTTGGTTTGGAACCAAGACTTTGCCCATTTACTAGTGTGTTTTGGGTCATTGTCTTGTTGAAACAACCATTTCAAGGGCATGTCCTCTTTAGCATAGGGCAACATGACCTCTTCAAGTATTTTAACATATGCAAACTGATCCATGATCCCTGGTATGCGATAAATAGGCCCAACACCATAGTAGGAGAAACATGCCCATATCATGATGCTTGCACCTCCATGCTTCACTGTCTTCACTGTATACTGTGGCTTGAATTCAGAGTTTGGGGGTCGTCTCACAAACTGCCTGTGGCCCTTGGACCCAAAAAGAACAATTTTACTCTCATCAGTCCACAAAATGTTCCTCCATTTCTCTTTAGGCCAGTTGATGTGTTCCTTGGCAAATTGTAACCTCTTCTGCACATGCCTTTTTTTAACAGAGGGACTTTGCGGGGGATCCTTGAAAATAGATTAGCTTCACACAGACGTCTTCTAACTGTCACAGTACTTACAGGTAACTCCAGACTGTCTTTGATCATCCTGGAGGTGATCATTGGCTGAGCCTTTGTCATTCTGGTTATTCTTCTATCCATTTTGATGGTTGTCTTCCGTTTTCTTCCACGTCTCTCTGGTTTTGCTCTCCATTTTAAGGCATTGGAGATAATTTTAGCTGAACAGCCTATCATTTTTTGCACCTCTTTATAGGTTTTCCCCTCTCCAATCAACTTTTTAATCAAAGTACGCTGTTCTTCTGAACAATGTCTTGAACGACCCATTTTCCTCAGCTTTCAAATGCATGTTCAACAAGTGTTGGCTTCATCCTTAAATAGGGGCCACCTGATTCACACCTGTTTCTTCACAAAATTGATGACCTCAGTGATTGAATACCACACTGCTATTTTTTTGAACACACCCCTTTCAACTAATTCAACTAATTGCCCAATTGCACAGCCTTAAGAGCGTGCATATCATGAATGCTGGGTCTCATTTGTTTTCTGAGAATCTACTGAACCTACTGGTAACTTGTTTGCCACGTAGCAATAAAAAATAAACTAAAAACCTTGATTATTCTGGTTAGTCACATTGTACTGCTATTATTTTGAACAAGACTGTATGTCTGGCTGTATTTACATCAGTAGCATTAGGATTCTAGTCTACCTTCCATGACATAAACGTGTCATGACATGATGTATAATACAAAGTAGTTACATTTTTATATGTTCTTTTTAAAATATTGCAGCCCAAAACTTCACGTAATAATGCATTTGGATATTATTCACACAAATGACCTGCCAGAACCCAACTAAATGGCTGCACTTTATGAAAGTGACCACAGACAAATGCTCACCAGCAAATATGCTGCAAGTCTACTAAATGACATGACATTTGTTATTGACAGAATTTGATATTGAAAACATAGTTGGATCAGTTATGTATTGGCCCAGCCTATAATCACATACCAATGATTGCAGAGCTATACCACTATTTGACAATTTAACATGAGAGAGCCTGAAAATGTTTTTATTAAAATATGTAACATTGCTTTATTGTTTCCAAATCCAATATGTGTTCACAGGTTTCATCAATGGATACATGATTTATGAAGTCCCTATTATTATGTTAAAATAACATTTCATCAATCATTCTGTTGGTATCCGTTTTAACAGTCATGTGACAATAGGACAAGGCTTAAACATTTAAATAGGTTGATGGAATCTGCAAGGACACCAAGCATATGGAGATTGGTCATTTATTTCAAAGTATTATTTCCTAACCCTGCCATTTCTGCTTCTGTGTGTGTGTTAGCTTATTCTTCACCATTGCTGTGTTATACTGTAGGTTAGCCCTGTGAGACGTATATCTCTATATCAGAACATCGTAGAGAACTTGTGGTGGGCTGTTTTGTCTCTTGTTAACAATTTTTGAAACCTTTTGTGTGGCAAATCTTGCCATGGCATGCACCACATCATATTCTCTACAGAAAATTGGTAACATGTTAGTATTCCAGATTCTAAGTAGCAGCAAATCTACACAGGCATGCCCTTAAAGGGGTCATATTATGAGATTTTATTAAGATGTAAAATAAATTGTTTGTGTCCCCAGAGTGTGTATGTGAAGTGTTACCTCAAAATACTCCACAGACCATTTATGATTGCATGTTAAAATTGACACTTTGTAGGCCGGAGCAAAAGTGTGCCGTTTTTGGCTGTTACCTTTAAAATGCAAATGAGTGGATGAAATGCAAACACTAATCACAATGATGGTGGTTTGTTGTAATTGAATCTCAATTGTGAGGTCAATTATTTTTTTCCCTTCTTTCTCTCTGCACTAAATGGCAGTGCTGTGGTTGGATAGTGCAGATAAAGGGGGCAGTATTATTGTAATTCACTTTGCTACCTACCTCACAAAACAGGTCAAATTTGAACTACGTAAATTTTCACATGCTTACAGAGAATGGTTTTCCCAAAGAAAGTTACTGGGTTGATCTGTTTTACGTTGTCTAGGTTGATAGAAGAACTGGGGACCCAATTATAGCACTTCCACATGGAAAAGTGAGATTTTCACGCTATGACCCCTTTAAGGTCCCAGATCGCTTGAACCCCGCTAATCGCTGCTTGCAGCTATATTTCTTTTTATTATTTTTCTTCTGCCGTGAAACGGATCGTGCAGACCAAACCGTAAGGCCTAGAGACTTGAGACTTGGCCAAATGATAGGTCTCATTCGTGCGCGAAGTTGACAGAGCATGAACCCAATCGGCCTATGGGGGGCGCTACAGCGATGGCAAACGCGTTTAGGCTCATACCTCCCACATTTCTTGTCCAAATGTCAAGTGTCTCATATCCCTGGATTCCTTGCATCAAGACGAACAAAATGTATATCTCCGATTTTATTTCCGCCATGAAAAATGTTCCGCTATTTTCGATTTTGTTGAAAAAAATAAAAACGAACTTGTCCTTGGTTTTTCGCCCGATCGGAATCATTCCAGTGCTAAAATGTTCCTTGGAGTTTGAATATCAATAATTATTAAAAAAAAGTTGAACTTTCGACTCACGGTCAACATGCCACACCCAAACGTCTGAATTGTGGGCAGGCACTAGAACATTATTGGCTATAACTGGGGACAGGAATGAAGTATCAACACGACACTTGGTACTTGTGATGAGAGTCATGGCCTGAGGTTTCATGCAGCGTTTTGTCACAGCGCCACCTAGTGGTCAGACGAATCAAATAATGCTTATAGCTTAGGCTGAGTTTAACGTATTTTCATGCGACTTTTTTCCTTGGAGTCATGAATTGTTGCCGAGTCCAACGATACCAAGCATGCCAGGTTTTGCTTTACGGTTGGTTCTGCACAGGAAAATAGCACTTAAAAAACACGCGCGAATAACTCCGCGAGGGTTATTCCGATCGGCTCGAAACGACCATAGGAAGAACATTGTATTACCTTCTGAAAAAAAAGTTCTATTGGCGTTATGTTAAAAATTCCATCAGAAATGGCCGAAAATTACAAAAAACGAAAAATTACCTCAAAACTTTGTGTTTTTTACACATAAATGGTTATAACTACGCAACGAAATGATATTTTTTCACCAGATTTGATACGCTGACGTCTGAGCACATTCTGAGGCAATACAACAAAAATGGTATGCCTGCACCACTAGTTGGCCTCATAATTAAACAAAACCTTTGACATTGAGCAAGCCCAATGGTCATACAAATGTTTTTTCACTAAACTAAAGTGTACAGCCATGATACTAGCTAGATGTAACACAGTCATGACCTGAGATTCCATGCACGACTTTGTCATAGCGCCACCTAGTGGTAATTTGTTATTTCACTTAAAAATACTGTAACCTTACATTTACAATCATGAGTCATCATGGATTATTCCTTTCATGACTTTGAGTATAATCATTGGTGGATTGCAAATCACTCCCTAGCAACCAATGAGAATACCCTAGCAACCATTTAGCAAGAGCTGTATTTCTGTATCAGAACATCGTAGAGACATGGTGTTCGGCTCTTTTGACTCATTAACACTATTTTAACATTTTGTGACCCGAGTTTTGCCAATGCAAGCACCACAAACATTTCCTTCAGTGTTCTATTTGTCAATGTTCTGTGAGAAGAGAGGGAGACATTTCACTGAATGATAGCACTTTTTTGCTGATAACTTTGAACACGTGTGTCTGGTAGCTTATTTTTCATCATTTATTTTGTACAATGCAGCAAATCTACACAGCCATGCCCTTAAAGGTCTTAATGTCCCAAATCGCTTGAACCCCGGTAATCGCTGCTTGCAGCTATATTTAGGGGTTCAAGCGCGAAGCGCTGAAACCCTATTGTAATTGTTAAGATTTTTATTATTATTATTCTGCCGTAAAACGGAACGTGCAGACCAAACCGTAAGGCCTAGAGACTTGAAACTTGGCCAAATGGTAGGACCCAATTTGGGGAGAGGTTGACAGAGTATCAACCCGATTGGCCTATAGGTGGCGCTATAACGACGGAAATCACGTTTATGCTCATAACTCCCAGAAATCTTGTCCAAATATCAAGTGTCTTATATCACTGGAATCCTTGCGTCAAGACGAACAAAACGTATATCTCCGATTTTATTTGCGCCTAGAATTTTTTTTCGCTATTTTCGATTTTGTCGAAAAAAATAAAAACGAACTAGTCCTAGGTTTTTCGACCGATCGGAACCATTCCAGTGCTGTAATATTCCTTGGAGCGTGAATATCAAAAGTTATCAAAAAAAAGTTGAACTTTCGACTCACCGTCGTAAAGCCACGCCCAAACGCCCCCTATGGGCGGAGCCTCTAGGTCTTAAATGGCTATAACTTGGGATTAGAAAGAGGTATCGACACCAAATTTGGTGTATATATACAGGGGACTATTCTTGGCTCACGTTCAAATAATTGCGCCGCTTGACCACTAGTTGGCGTTATAACACCACCTCAACCTTTGAAGGGCTGTAGCTACAAAAGTGGGGGACCGATCAACTTGAAATTTGGCACAGTTGCTCTTGGTCTAGGGTACTATTAATGTCTAAAAGGAATTTTGCATGGCTCAAGAAACATGGCCGCCATCGGCCAATCAAGAAAAAGCAGCTATTAGACAGGGTTAACGAAGGCCGATCGAAACGAAACGCGGTGGGCCTGTTTGTCTCTTGGCCATGAAGGTCTGTGCAGAGTAAGAAAAATTTCGGCCTCCGGGGGGCGCTATCACGTTTTTTTAGTGTTTAAATTATTGTGTATTATGTAGTGTTTTAGATATCCACAAGATCCTCATATCATTTAATAGAGGTACTTACAATGAACAACTTTCCCTCAAGAAGCAACTGTCTCAGTAGAATCGTTTGTTAGATATTCATCATTTTCTTTTAAACCTACTTTTGCGAACTAGTCCTAGGTTTTTTGACCAATCTGAACCAATCCAGTGCTGGAATATTCCTTAGACATTGAATATCAATAATTATCAAAAAAAAGTTGAACTTTGCACTCGTCGTCGCAACACCACGGTCAAAAGTACGAAGAGGCGGTGCCACAAATACTTAAATGCCTATCATTTATGATAGGAATGAGATATCAACACGAAACTTGGTACACATATGTATAGACCTAGACTGAGTTCACATGCAAAAAATAGCAGAGATTGTCCACTAGGTGGCGCAATAACCTAAGAACAAAAACGATGACTATAGCATATGTATACGACACATAAATATTTGTCTCACCTACTATTTTGCACATAACATCTGCTTTCAGATTCTTATAAGGGTCTATTAGGATAATTACATATCTTAGAAAACATGCCGACCAACAGCCAGCCAGCATTAACCATGTACGAGTCCAGCGATTACAACTAAACTGATGGGCTTTTTTGTCTTATGTTCTCAAGTGTCTGTGAGGATTTTAGGCTCATCATTCCAGAAATATTTGCATCTAGAACAATGGGTGTAACGTTAACTGTCCCATAGATCAGTGGTTTTCAAAAGTATTCCTGGAAGCCCACTGCTCTGCACATATACAAAAGTCTTCTATTTTAAACAAATCCACTTTAATCATCAGTAGAGATTTGTATGAACTGAACTGATTGTGTCAGATGAGGGAATCATACAAAATGTGCTGAGCATTGGGTCTGGAGAAACCACTGTGTTTCAGTAAGTTGAAAGTACTGCTCTAGATGTTTATGTGAAAAACAATTTTGTGAATTTGCTGTACTATCTGGGCAAATATCAATATGAAACATAAAATAAACTTTTGCCGTTGTATTCCTAGATTTGATATGATGTCTCATCATCATCTTATGATGTGGGAACCATTTCTAACCTGTATTCGTTATTTCATTTGTAACTGCTGTTATGTTTCTTTTGTCCATGGGTTTGCATCTGCATGAAAATTATTATAAGATTCAATGATCTGCAGTCATTTACCTCATTAAAACTAAAAGACTTGAGGTTATCAATTCAAGCATTTTGAAATGTGACATTTTCAAAATGGGCCAGACTAAGTATATCTAACCAATTAACTAGTAATGTGAAGCTTATGACAAAATATTAATAGTTTTATTAAGATCAGACAATATATGTCTTTCCAAGACTAGGGCTGGTTGAATAATTAAGTTAAAACTGTGTTTTAAGGACTAGTCTGAAGAACTAGTAGTTAGTTAGGGCTAATCAGTCTTACTATTTGGATTTAAATATAATTTAAATAATTTAAATATTTTTTCACATGATACTTAAAGCAGTTATGTTCAGTCATGAAGACAAAAATGTATGACTAACTTTTAAGACTAGTCTAAGAGATTAATGTTACTGACCATTGGTTTAAGTGTAGTTACAGACAAAAATTTAGGTTTATGTTTTAGTTGTCTTACTTGAAAATAGCTTACAATGGCCTATCTTTAAATATATCAGGGCCATAGTTTTGTCTTAAGATGTACACCAGTAATGTTTTTTAAAAGGTTTGTTTGTAAAAAGTACCTAAATGTTTTTAAATAACTAATGGCTAGTCATGCATCAATTTAAACCTGTGGGAAACAACCCAATAAAGTTATAAAGCTTCAAATGTTGTCTTAGAATTCTTCAAATCCTAAAGGTATGAAAAAGATTGCTGTAAATATGTGGATCCTTAAAGAACAGGCCAACATTAGAAATAATTACTAATAATCACACATAAAGAGAATATATATTTGGTTATCAGTAGCTTTAGTATTTTAATCTATTTTCCATGACATAAACATGTCATGATGTGTCTTATAAAGTTTTTAATAATTGTTTATAGAATTATTGCAATGAAATTGTAATGTTATGATATAATTGGTTGTTTTAAATGTAAATGATTTACTGAAAACTTACTCAAGCACAGCACATGTGTGAACACAAATAAGTGCTTAATAGCAAATCTGACTGACATTTGCTTAATGACATCATATTTGTTATTAACTCCATTGGATATAAACAACACATCTGGATCAGTTATGTATGGGCATAGCCAGTGGTTAACTCTTTCACCGCCAGCGTTTTTAAAAAAAGTTGCCAGCCAGCGCCAGCGTTTTTCATGATTTTCACCAAAGTTTATTGCCTTCCAGAAAATGTTCTTCTTTAAATATATAAACATACAATATACCAAATGAAAGAACAGACCCTCTGCTTTCAAACAGAAAAAAAACGTTTCATCTTACCTTTAGTGGTTCTTTTGCAATCAGCTTTTGAATATGGGTAGGTTTTTGCAAAAACAACATATTTTGAGCAAAAAGCAGAGACAATTTCATTTTTTTGACGGACTTTTCATAGAGATCCCATTCAGAGCGATCTTTAAAACAGACACGGACATGCAGCAGCTTGGCATAGGGCAATACTTCCGGTTTTAAAAAGTTGCGGAAGGGCGCCACCTGGTGGATAATAGCGGTATTGCAGAAAGACGGATCTCGTCATTGGCGGGGAAGCGTTTTCTCTTAATTGACGAGATATCTCGTCAATGGCGGGGAAAGAGTTAAATAAAAAAATATGTAGAGCTTTAGTACTATTTAGCTTTTTTAATTATTCATTTCAAGAACAAGAACATTGCATACATACAAGAGGATTACAATGTGCTTATTTAACATTTAACATAACAATGGATCAAATAAAATAAAAATAAAAAAATAAATTAACAATAACATGGGGATATTCTACAATAATTCAATAAAACAAAAGGTTTCAAAAATGTTATATATTTGCTTTGCTTTTTTTGACTTTTAACAGTTTCAAAATAATTTCTTAATTCCGTTCTAAATAAAATGCTATTGGGTTTATTATTTGCCCATTTTTGTTTATGGATGTGAAATTTTCCATATATAATCAATAAGTTGATTAACAAGTCTTTCTCCACACATTTACTTTTATAATACAAAAATATATCCTTACCAGATAACCGAATTATTATTTTGTGAGTTTAAATATCAAGCATTCCACATCAATCCAAAAAGATTGAGTAAATATACGTTGATAAAATAAATGTTTTATGGATTCTACTTCCAAATTGCAAATACAAGTAACCTCCATATCTCTTAAGAATCTGGAGACTACTTGTTTAACTGGATACATTAAATGAACCAATTTATAAGTAATTTGTCATGGTGGAATCCGTGTCATGTTTTGTGTCTGTTCCGATTGTCGTCACCTGGACTCTTGTTAATTAATTACCTGCCTCATCACACCTGTGTATCGTTAGTCTGTTTGTATATATACCCCTGCCTGTTGTATGTTCACTTGCCGGATGATTGTCGCTGATTCCCTGTCTGTTCCTGTGTTCTACGTTTTAGTGTTCCTGTGTTTATTTACCTGCCTGTTGTTTGATTCTAGTATTTTGTTTCTTGGTTATTATTAAATGTTATTTATTCATCTGGAACTCTGCACATGCGTCCTACTTCCTGATCTCATGTTCCCGGTCGTGACATAATTTCTTTAACCTTATTCGTGAGACAGTATATATTTAATAAACTCCAAACCTCTTTCCATACAAGTTGACTATATAAGGAGTTCCAGTATGGTTTACATCTAGGCAAATATTCATTTCTACATAGTGTTCTTATAAGTTATTAAATTTTTTTTCTAGAATATTTACTCCATTAATACATAACTGAGCATTATGTAAGGAGTTACAATCATAAGATGTATAACCTTGAAAGAGTTGAATAAGTCCACTAGGTATGACATCAAATACAACTGCAAATTCCTTAGCAGTTACTGGAATCTTATAGTGATTGAGGAATTTCACAATAATTAAAGAGGTGACCATCATCTTTAAATAACTGCCTCACTAATATTATATTATTATCATACCAATTTCTATAAAATAAGGATTTGTTTTTGTATAGAATATTCTTGTTATTCCAAATAACAGATCTATGTGGAGAAAAGTTATGTTTATATATGAGCATCCAAGATAAACAAACCTGTTTATGGAAACCTGACAGTTTTATGGGAACCTTGTTTATATCAAAATTGAATCGCAAAAAAAATTCCAAACCACCCAATTTCTTAAAAATCATTTCTAGTATGATGTTCCATATACTACCTTTCCAACTTCAGTTACTTTTTATCCACTTATTTTTAAAAACAGTTTTTAAAATCTAGTACATTTTAACCTCCTTCCTCAACTGGATTGCTTAGAATTGACTTTTTAATGTCAATACATAACTAATGGCTAGTCATGCATCAATTTAAACCTGTGGGAAACAACCCAATAAAGTTATAAAGCTTCAAATGTTGTCTTAGAATTCTTCAAATCCTAAAGGTATGAAAAAGATTGCTGTAAATATGTGGATCCTTAAAGAACAGGCCAACATTAGAAATAATAACTAATAATCATACATAAAGAGAATATATATTTGGTTATCAGTAGCTTTAGTATTCTAATCTATTTTCCATGACATAAACATGTCATGATGTGTCTTATAAAGTTTTTAATAATTGTTTATAGAATTATTGCAATGAAATTGTAATGTAATGATACAATTGGTTGTTTTAAATGTAAATGATTTACTGAAAACTTACTCTAGCACAGCACATGTGTGAACACAAATAAGTGCTTAATAGCAAATCTGACTGACATTTGCTTAATGACATCATATTTGTTATTAACTCCATTTGATATAAACAACACATCTGGATTTGTTATGTTTAGGCCTACTATAATATGACAGAGGCTGTCATCTGAAATACTTGTATGTTTGCACATAATATTTATGTCAAAGAATATATATGTTCTATAAGAACAATTACGTTTGTTAATAAAAAAAATAGTCTAAAAGATTTAAACAAGCAACCATTTAGTAAGACCTACAGAATATATCTCTATGAACTAAAATGACTGTTTCAGATGAGAGAAACATACAAAATGTGCAGAGCATGTTTGTGTATATGTTCCTTTTGTCCATAAAAATATATACGGTTTAATAACTTGCATACCTCACTTTATTTACCTAATTAAAACAGAAAGCCTTCATGGAACTCGATTAAAGGACATGAACATGAATCTGCTAAATGAAATGATATTTGTTATTGACACGATTTAATAACATCATCCACCATTCAGATAAAGTATCTGGTTATGTTTTATTAAATTGTTTCAGTTCTTACACTCAACAACAGTAAAGCCAGTGCAGTACAATTTTCTCTACACTGTATAAATATATATATATATATATATATATCAAATACAAAAACAACTTTGCAGAAGTATAGCTATCACACAGTCATTTTGAAAACAGCTCTGACGAACGGCCCCTAAAGCTTATGACAAAGCATACAATGTATTATTGAGATCAGGCAATATACTCAAATTCCTTATTGTGGTTTTTAGGTGCAATTTTCCGTTATGTCCACTAGATGGTAGAAGAGGATCAATCACTGGCTGACATTTGCACTCACAGAAAACACAGATGATGATTACTCTTTAACTAAGTTTACTATTAATAGAAATCTGTTCACATTTAAAGGTGCAGTGTGTAAATTTTAGAAGGATCTCTTGACAGAAATGCAAAATGATATAAAAAACTATATTATCAGGGGTGTATAAAGACCTTTCATAATGAACCGGTATGTGTTTATTACCTTAGAACGAGACCTTTTTATCTACATACACCGAGTGTCCCCTTACATGGAAGTCACCATTTTGTGGCGCCATTTTTCTACAGAAGCCCCTAACGGACATTTTTTTTACTAAGTTGTCTCCGACGATGACATGTTTGTCTGGTGGCGGCTACCGTAGCTTCTCTATGTGTTTCAAAAGCGAGGGGTGAGCAGTGGACTAAGCCATTGGTTGCAATTCGTGACCTCACCACTAGACGCCGCTAAAATGTACACACTGCACTTTTAACTTCATGATTTTACTGTTATAATATTAAAATCACATTTAGTTAAAGACTACCACTTCAATTGTTCTGAGTTATCAGTTTTAACACTCATGTCATTTTATGAAAGCTGTGAAACGTGAACATAATTTTGGAGGCACTTACACGACATTTGCAGTAAGAATTATATATTTTTAGTTTTTTATAAAAAAAACCATACCAAATGAGTGTGTAACCATGTCAATATTAAGTCTTGTTCTTTAACAGTCTTGTTTCTCCTTTCTCAGATAAACGTGTGTGTGTACAACATACAATGCAGAATATCTATATGGCCATGTCCTTAAACGTCTTGTGATCTAAATGGCTTGAACCCCGGTAATCGCTGCTAGCAGCTATATTTAGGGGTTCAAGCCCGTAGGGCTGAAACCCTATTGTATTTGTATGGATTTTTATTATTATTCTATTTATTATTTTTCTTCTGCCGTAAAACGGAACGTGCAGACCAAACCGTAAGGCCTAGAGACTTGAGACTTGGCCAAATGGTAGGTCTCATTCGTGCGCGAAGTTGACAGAGTGTCACCACAATCGGCCTATGGGGGGCGCTATAGCGATGGCAAACGCGTTGATGCTCATAACTTCCACAATTCTTGTCCTACAGTCAAGTGTCTTATATCCCTGGATTCCTTGCGTCAAGACGAACAAAATGTATATCTCCGATTTCATTTCCGTCATTAAAATTTTTCCGCTATTTTCGATTTTGTCGAAAAAAATAAAAATGAACTAGTCCTAGGTTTTTTGTCCGATCGGAACCGTTCCAGTGCTGTAATATTCCTTGGAGTGTGAATATAAAAAGTTATCAAAAAAAAGTTGAACTTTATACTCGTCGTCGTCAAGCCACGCCCAAACGCCCCCAATGGGCGGAGCTTCTTGGACTTAAATGACTATAACTTGGGACTGGAAAGAGGTATCGAAACCAAATTTGGTACACATATACAGCGGACTATTCTGGGGTCACGTGAAAAAAATTGCATCGCTTGACCACTAGTTGGCGCTATAACACCACCTCAACTTTGAAGGGCTGTAACCAGAGAAATATGGAACCGATCAACTTAAGATTTGGCACCGGTGCTCCTGGTCTAGGGTGCTATCTATGTCTCAAAGGAATTTCGCGTAGGTCAAAAAACATGGCCGCCATCGGCCAATCAAGAAAAAGCAGCTATTAGGCAGGGTTAACGGAGGCCGATCGAAACGAAACGCGGTGGGCCTGTTTGTCTCTTGGCCATGAAGGTCTGTGCAGAGTAAGAAAAAATTCGGCCTCCGGGGGGCGCTATGACGTTTTTTCAGTGTTTAAGTGATTGTGTATTATGCAGTGTTTCAGATATCAACAAGATCCTCATATCATTTAATAGAGGTACTTAAAATGAACAACATTGCCTCAAGAAGCACTTGTCTCAGTCGAATCGTTTGTGAGATATTCATAATTTTCTTTTAAACCTACTTTTGCGAACTAGTCCTAGGTTTTTTGACCGATCTGAACCAATCCAGTGCTGGAATATTCCTTAGACACTGAATATCAATAATTATCAAAAAAAAGTTGAACTTTGCACTCGTCGTCTCAACACCATGGTCAAAAGTACGAAGAGGCGGGGGCACAAATACTTAAATGGCTATCATTTATGATAGGAATGAGATATCAACACAAAACTTGGTACACATATGTATAGACCTAGGCCGAGGTCACATGCAAAAAATTGCAGAGATTGTCCACTAGGTGGCGCTATAAACTAAGAACAAAGAACGATGACTATAGCATATGTATACGACACATAAATATTTGTCTGACCTACTTGTTATTTTGCACATAACATATGCTTTCAGATTCTTATAATGGTCTATTAGGATAATTACATATCTTAGAAAACATGCCAACCAACAGCCAACCAGCATTTACCATGTACGAGTCAAGCGAAATGGTGTGAGATTACAACTAAACTGATGGGCCTGTTTGTTTTATGTTCTCAAGTCTCTGTGAGGATTTTTAGTTCATCTTTCTGAAAATCTTTGCGTCTAACACAATGTGTGCAAAGTAAACAGATCAGTGGTTCTCAACACACCTGCTTCAAATAATCAGCACAATAGTAGAGATTTCTATGAACTAAACTGATTGTGTCAGATGAGAGAAACATACAAAATGTGCAGAGCAGTGGTCCTCCAGAAACAGAGTAGAGAACCATTGCTCTAGATGTTCATGTTTATATGAAAAAAAAATATTTTGTGAACTAATACTTGGTTTTTCACTCAACAACAGTAAAGCCAATGCAGTACAATTTCCTGTAGTCTGTGAGCCAATATAAATGCCAAATTTTGATCACCAATTGTAAGTCTTATTCCTTTAGTTGTTTAAGTTTGAATTACAAAAACAATTTTTCAAAACTCATCCTAGGTTTTTCAGTCAACAAAAATAAAATCAGTGTAGTAAATTTTTTCTGTCCTCTGTGTGTATAGATTTATCAAGTACAAAATGTAATGAATTTGAATATCTGCTGTTGTATGCATAGATTTCATGTGATGTCACACAGTGGTGTAGGTGCCATTTGTACGATTGAATTGCAGCATGCATGTTTAAAGGAAATCATAAAGATATGGATTAAAGTTTTCCATTATCCCCAAAACTCTGAGCATAATCAGAAATGAATTGCTGCTATCAAGATGATATACAGTCTTGTTCAAAATAATAGCAGTACAATGTGACTAACCAGAATAATCAAGGTTTTTAGTATATTTTTTATTGTTACGTGGCAAACAAGTTACCAGTAGGTTCAGTAGATTCTCAGAAAACAAACAAGACCCAGCATTCATGATATGCACGCTCTTAAGGCTGTGCAATTGGGCAATTAGTTGAAAGGGGTGTGTTCAAAAAAATAGCAGTGTCTACCTTTGACTGTACAAACTCAAAACTATTTTGTACAAACATTTTTTTTTCTGGGATTTAGCAATCCTGTGAATCACTAAACTAATATTTAGTTGTATGACCACAGTTTTTTAAAACTGCTTGACATCTGTGTGGCATGGAGTCAACCAACTTGTGGCACCTCTCAGCTGTTATTCCACTCCATGATTCTTTAACAACATTCCACAATTCATTCACATTTCTTGGTTTTGCTTCAGAAACAGCATTTTTGATATCACCCCACAAGTTCTCAATTGGATTAAGGTCTGGAGATTGGGCTGGCCACTCCATAACATAAATTTTGTTGGTTTGGAACCAAGACTTTGCCCATTTACTAGTGTGTTTTGGGTCATTGTCTTGTTGAAACAACCATTTCAAGGGCATGTCCTCTTTAGCATAGGGCAACATGACCTCTTCAAGTATTTTAACATATGCAAACTGATCCATGATCCCTGGTATGCGATAAATAGGCCCAACACCATAGTAGGAGAAACATGCCCATATCATGATGCTTGCACCTCCATGCTTCACTGTCTTCACTGTGTACTGTGGCTTGAATTCAGAGTTTGGGGGTCGTCTCACAAACTGCCTGTGGCCCTTGGACCCAAAAAGAACAATTTTACTCTCATCAGTCCACAAAATGTTCCTCCATTTCTCTTTAGGCCAGTTGATGTGTTCCTTGGCAAATTGTAACCTCTTCTGCACATGCCTTTTTTTAACAGAGGGACTTTGCGGGGGATCCTTGAAAATAGATTAGCTTCACACAGACGTCTTCTAACTGTCACAGTACTTACAGGTAACTCCAGACTGTCTTTGATCATCCTGGAGGTGATCATTGGCTGAGCCTTTGTCATTCTGGTTATTCTTCTATCCATTTTGATGGTTGTCTTCCGTTTTCTTCCACGTCTCTCTGGTTTTTCTCTCCATTTTAAGGCATTGGAGATAATTTTAGCTGAACAGCCTATCATTTTTTGCACCTCTTTATAGGTTTTCCCCTCTCCAATCAACTTTTTAATCAAAGTACGCTGTTCTTCTGAACAATGTCTTGAACGACCCATTTTCCTCAGCTTTCAAATGCATGTTCAACAAGTGTTGGCTTCATCCTTAAATAGGGGCCACCTGATTCACACCTGTTTCTTCACAAAATTGATGACCTCAGTGATTGAATACCACACTGCTATTTTTTTGAACACACCCCTTTCAACTAATTCAACTAATTGCCCAATTGCACAGCCTTAAGAGCGTGCATATCATGAATGCTGGGTCTCATTTGTTTTCTGAGAATCTACTGAACCTACTGGTAACTTGTTTGCCACGTAGCAATAAAAAATAAACTAAAAACCTTGATTATTCTGGTTAGTCACATTGTACTGCTATTATTTTGAACAAGACTGTATGTCTGGCTGTATTTACATCAGTAGCATTAGGATTCTAGTCTACCTTCCATGACATAAACGTGTCATGACATGATGTATAATACAAAGTAGTTACATTTTTATACGTTCTTTTTAAAATATTGCAGCCCAAAACTTCACGTAATAATGCATTTGGATATTATTCACACAAATGACCTGCCAGAACCCAACTAAATGGCTGCACTTTATGAAAGTGACCACAGACAAATGCTCACCAGCAAATATGCTGCAAGTCTACTAAATGACATGACATTTGTTATTGACAGAATTTGATATTGAAAACATAGTTGGATCAGTTATGTATTGGCCCAGCCTATAATCACATAACAATGATTGCAGAGCTATACCACTATTTGACAATTTAACATGACAGAGCCTGAAAATGTTTTTATTAAAATATGTAACATTGCTTTATTGTTTCCAAATCCAAAATGTGTTCACAGGTTTCATCAATGGATACATGATTTATGAAGTCCCTATTATTATGTTAAAATAACATTTCATCAATCATTCTGTTGGTATCCGTTTTAACAGTCATGTGACAATCGGACAAGGGTTAAACATTTAAATAGGTTGATGGAATCTTCAAGGACACCAAGCATATGGAGATTGGTCATTTATTTCAAAGTATTATTTCCTAACCCTGCCATTTCTGCTTCTGTGTGTGTGTTAGCTTATTCTTCACCATTGCTGTGTTATAGGTTAGCCCTGTGAGACGTATATCTCTATATCAGAACATCGTAGAGAACTTGTGGTGGGCTGTTTTGTCTCTTGTTAACAATTTTTGAAACCTTTTGTGTGGCAAATCTTGCCCTTGCATGCACCACATCATATTCTCTACAGAAAATTGGTAACATGTTAGTATTCCAGATTCTAAGTAGCAGCAAATCTACACAGGCATGCCCTTAAAGGGGTCATATTATGAGATTTTATTAAGATGTAAAATAAATTGTTTGTGTCCCCAGAGTGTGTATGTGAAGTGTTACCTCAAAATACTCCACAGACCATTTATGATTGCATGTTAAAATTGACACTTTGTAGGGCGGAGCAAAAGTGTGCCGTTTTTGGCTGTTTCCTTTAAAATGCAAATGAGTGGATGAAATGCAAACACTAATCACAATGATGGTGGTTTGTTGTAATTGAATCTCAATTGTGAGGTCAATTATTTTTTTCCCTTCTTTCTCTCTGCACTAAATGGCAGTGCTGTGGTTGGATAGTGCAGATAAAGGGGGCAGTATTATTGTAATTCGCTTTGCTACCTACCTCACAAAACAGGTCAAATTTGAACTACGTAAATTTTCACATGCTTACAGAGAATGGTTTTCCCAAAGAAAGTTACTGGGTTGATCTGTTTTACGTTGTCTAGGTTGATAGAAGAACTGGGGACCCAATTATAGCACTTACACATGGAAAAGTGAGATTTTCACGCTATGACCCCTTTAAGGTCCCAGATCGCTTGAACCCCGCTAATCGCTGCTTGCAGCTATATTTAGGGTTTCGAGCACGAAGTGCTGAAAACCTATTGTATTTGTCTGTTTTATTATTATTATTATTATTATTATTATTATTATTATTATTTTTCCGCCATAAAACGCGTCGCCCAGCACAAACCGTAAGTCGTAGAAACTTGCCACTTGGTCAACTGGTTGTATATTAGCAGGCTACTCAGATACAGTGAATCAGCCAAATCGGCCCATAGGTGGCGCTATAGCAATGCCCGACGCGTTGGGGCTCATAACTCCTAAACCGGACATCCTACACTCAAGTGTTTGGTATCATTGTAATCCCTGGCTCCAAACTTAAAAAATGTATATCTCCGATTTCTTTTCCGGTATGCAATTTTTTTCGCTAATTTGCATAATATGCATTTCAAGCCAAAATGAACTAGTCCTAGGTTTTTCGCCCGATCGGAATCGTTCCAACGCAGAAGAAATCTGTGGAGTGAGTAGGTGAATAATTATCGAACAGAATGTGTAATTTCGCTTCAGTGTCACTAAGGGGCGCCAAAATTCAATACCGGAAGTAGACTATCTCCAGGAAAATGGCTATAACTCGTGAACGGTTAGAGATATCTTAACGCGGTTTGGTACACATGTGTATCAGCTCACTCCCGGGTCACAGGACAAAATACGCGGATTTTGGCCACTAGGTGGCGCTATAATAAGCTTGAGGTCGAAAATGGCTATCACTACACAACCGTAAGCCCGATACACTTCATATTTGGTATGGTGTGTCTTTGTGCAATGTACCATGAGGGTCTAGAAGGACATTGGCGTATCTGCAAAAACATGGCCGTCATCGGCCAATGAAGTGTGAGGGCTGATTTGACAGGGTTAACGAAGGTCGATCGGAACGACATTCACTGTGCTTGTTCGTGTACTGCTCCAGAAGGTCTGTAAGAATTATGGTGTCATTTCGCCACTAGGGGGCGTAATACCGTATTTCGGTGCCTTTATCACGTGACGTTTGACATACACACACAAACATGACATCATATGATAGATCGGTTCATGACGAAAAACTTTGCCTCTTGAAGCGTTGCTGTCAATCATACGGTTCGTTAGTTATTGGCGATAACGTTCAAACCTACTTTTGCGAACTAGTCCTAGGTTTTTCATCCGATCTGAACCTAACGAAAGCTGATTGATTCTGTGGAGTGGGAAAATGAATAATTATCGAAAAAAAGTTGAAATTTGTATTCAAACACGCAAGGAGTGGCCAAAAACCGAACTGGGCGGAGCTTAAAACATTTAAACGGCCATAACTCGAGAGGCGTTTGAGATATCATCATGGGGCTTGAATCATATGTGTAGGCCATCGGTCTAAGGTCGTGATATGAAAAGCTCGCCGATTGGACACTAGATGGCGCTATAACGGGGAAAATAGCACTAAATACTGTGATTATGCAATGGTTGCAACTTTCACGCCTATAACTTTATCTGTGGTCAAGAGATTTTCATGGGAGTTATTTTTTTAGCATCCTGAATTGTTTCCGAGTCCTACGATACTAAGCATGCCAGATTTCGCCTTACAGTTAGTTCTGCACAGGAAAATAGCGCTTAAAAAACACACGCGAATAACTCCGCGAGGGTTATTCCGATCGACTCGAAACGACCATAGGAAGAACATTGCATTACCTTCTGAACAAAAAAGTCTATTGGCGTTATGTTAAAATTTCCATCAGAAATGGCCGAAAATTGCAAAAAACGAAATTACCTCAAAATTTGTCGTTTTTTACACATAAATGGTTATATGGAGAGATTTCACTGAATGAGAGCCGTTTTTTTGCTGATAACTAATGTATTTAAGGTTGTATCTTCACCAAACGTATGCATAATGACATGGTACTTGGTAATTCTGATGGCAGTCAGGACCTGAGGGAGCCTTCAGTTTCGGAAGCATATTTTACACGCCTACAACTTTGGCTGCAGTCACCATATTTTTATGGGACTTTTTTCACAGGAGTCCTGAATTGTTGTAGAGTCCAACGATACCAAACATGCCCAGTTTTGCCTTATGCTTAGTCCTGGGGTTACTGTTCACTGTAGGTCCTTGCGGTCTGCTGCGCTGCTGTGTTTGTGTCTTATGTACACGTGTGCAGTCTGTTTGCACCATTGCACCATACCACGACTCAATGGCCTTGTAGTTCAACTAAACACGGCCATTTCTGAATTGTATGTTACATTATAAATCTGAAAAACTAATTCTAGTTAACAAATTATCCTCATAACGTCACATTAAGGACATCACATGTTTGTCTTGTAGGTGCACCTGTGTGTAAGCATACATAGTCTGTATGATCTTTTTTTGACCATCTCTTTCATTTTTCTGGAGCGAGGTGGTCTATCATTCATTGTGGCTGTGTTCTGGTGTAACTGCTCCGCCTGGTAAGCGACGTGTGAGGTTTTTGACGTTGCCTTAAAGCTCGAAACCCGGCAATTGCTGCTTGCAGCTATATTTATTATTATTTTTATTATTTTTCTTCTGCCGTAAAACGGATCGTGCAGACCAAACCGTAAGGCCTAGAGACTTGAGACTTGGCCAAATGGTAGGTCTCATTCGTGCGCGAAGATGACAGAGTGTCATCCCAATCGGCCTATGGGGGGCGCTACAGCGATGGCAAACGCGTTGATGCTCATAACTTCGACAATTCTTGTCCAAATGTCAAGTGTCTTATATTCCTGGATTCCTTGCGTCAAGACGAACAAAATGTATATCTCCGATTTCATTTCCGTCATTAAAAATTTTCCGCTATTTTTGATTTTGTCGAAAAAAATAAAAACGAACTAGTCCTAGGTTTTTCGCTCGATCGGAATCGTTTCGGTGCTAAAATGTTCCTTGGAGTTCGAATATCAATAATTATTGAAAAAAAGTTGAACTTTCGACTCACGGTCGACATGCCACGCCCAAACGTCTGAAGTGTGCGCAGCCACTAGGGATTTATTGGATATAACTGCGGACAGGAATGAAGTATTAACACGACACTTGGTACTTGTGATGACAGTCATGGCCTGAGGTGGCATGCGTCGTTTCGTCACAGCGCCACCTAGTGGTCAGACGAATCATTTAAACGCTTATAACTTAGGCTGAGTTTAACATATTTTCATGCAACTTTTTTCTTTGGAGTCCTGAATTGTTGCCGAGTCCAACGATACCAAGCATGCCAGGTTTTGCTTTACGGTTGGTTCTGCACAGGAAAATAGCGCTTAAAAAACACGCGCGAATAACTCCGCGAGGGTTATTCCGATCGACTCGAAACGACCATAGGAAGAACATTGTATTACCTTCTGAACAAAAAGTTCTATTGGCGTTATGTTAAAATTTTCATCAGAAATGGCCGAAAATTGCAAAAAACGAAAAATTACCTCAAAATTTTGTGTTTTTACACATAAATGGTTATAACTCCGCAACGAAATGATATTTTTTCACCAGATTTGATACGCTGATGCCTGAGCACAGTCTGAGGCAATACAAAAAAAAATGGTATGCCTGCACCACTAGTTGGCCTCATAATTTAACAAAACCTATGACATTGAGCAAACCCTATGGTCAAACAACTGTTTTTTCAATAAACTAAAGTGTACAGCCATGATACTAGCTAGATGTAACACAGTCATGACCTGAGATTCCATGCACGAGTTTGTCATAGCGCCACCTAGTGGTAATTTGTTATTTTCACTTAATAATACTGTAACCTTACATTTAAAATCATGAGTCATCATGGATTATTCCTTTCATGGCTTTGAGTATAATCATTGATGGATTGCAAGTCACTCCCTAGCAACCAATGAGAATACCCTAGCAACCATTTAGCAAGCTGTATCTCTGTATCAGAACATCGTAGAGACGTGGGGTTCGGCTCTTTTGACTCATTAACCCTATTTTAACATTTTGTGACCCGAGTTTTGCCATTGCAAGCACCACAAACATTTCCTTCAGTGTTCTATTTGTCAATGTTCCGTGAGAAGAGAGGGAGACATTTCACTGAACGATAGCAATTTTTGCTAATAACTTTGAACACGTGTGTCTGGTATCTTATTTTTCATCATTTATTTTGTACAATGCAGCAAATCTACACAGCCATGCCCTTAATGGTCTTAATGTCCCAAATCGCTTGAACCCCGGTAATCGCTGCTTGCAGCTATATTTAGGGGTTCAAGCGCGAAGCGCTGAAACCCTATTGTAATTGTTAAGATTTTTATTATTATTATTCTGCCGTAAAACGGAACGTGCAGACCAAACCGTAAGGCCTAGAGACTTGAAACTTGGCCAAATGGTAGGACCCAATTTGGGGAGAGGTTGACAGAGTATCAACCCGATTGGCCTATAGGTGGCGCTATAACGACGGAAATCACGTTTATGCTCATAACTCCCAAAAATCTTGTCCAAATGTCAAGTGTCTTATATCACTGGAATCCTTGCGTCAAGACGAACAAAACGTATATCTCCGATTTTATTTGCGCCTAGAATTTTTTTTCGCTATTTTCGATTTTGTCGAAAAAAATAAAAACGAACTAGTCCTAGGTTTTTCGACCGATCGGAACCATTCCAGTGCTGTAATATTCCTTGGAGCGTGAATATCAAAAGTTATCAAAAAAAAGTTGAACTTTCGACTCACCGTCGTAAAGCCACGCCCAAACGCCCCCTATGGGCGGAGCCTCTAGGTCTTAAATGGCTATAACTTGGGATTAGAAAGAGGTATCGACACCAAATTTGGTGTATATATACAGGGGACTATTCTGGGCTCACGTTCAAATAATTGCGCCGCTTGACCACTAGTTGGCGTTATAACACCACCTCAACCTTTGAAGGGCTGTAGCTACAAAAGTGTGGGACCGATCAACTTGAAATTTGGCACGGTTGCTCTTGGTCTAGGGCACTATTAATGTCTAAAAGGAATTTTGCATGGCTCAAGAAACATAGCCGCCATCGGCCAATCAAGAAAAAGCAGCTATTAGACAGGGTTAACGAAGGCCGATCGAAACGAAACGCGGTGGGCCTGTTTGTCTCTTGGCCATGAAGGTCTGTGCAGAGTAAGAAAAAATTCGGCCTCCGGGGGGCGCTATCACGTTTTTTTAGTGTTTAAATTATTGTGTATTATGCAGTGTTTCTGATATCCACAAGATCCTCATATCATTTAATAGAGGTACTTACAATGAACAACTTTCCCTCAAGAAGCAACTGTCTCAGTAAAATCGTTTGTTAGATATTCATCATTTTCTTTTAAACCTACTTTTGCAAACTAGTCTTAGGTTTTTTGACCAATCTGAACCAATCCAGTGCTGGAATATTCCTTAGACATTGAATATCAATAATTATCAAAAAAAAGTTGAACTTTGCACTCGTCGTCGCAACACCACGGTCAAAAGTACGAAGAGGCGGTGCCACAAATACTTAAATGGCTATCATTTATGATAGAAATGAGATATCAACACGAAACTTGGTACACATATGTATAGACCTAGACTGAGTTCACATGCAAAAAATAGCAGAGATTGTCCACTAGGTGGCGCAATAACCTAAGAACAAAGAACGATGACTATAGCATATGTATACGACACATAAATATTTGTCTCACCTACTATTTTGCACATAACATCTGCTTTCAGATTCTTATAAGGGTCTATTAGGATAATTACATATCTTAGAAAACATGCCGACCAACAGCCAGCCAGCATTGACCATGTACGAGTCCAGCGATTACAACTAAACTGATGGGCTTTTTTGTCTTATGTTCTCAAGTGTCTGTGAGGATTTTTGGCTCATCATTCCGGAAATATTTGCATCTAGAACAATGGGTGTAACGTTAACTGTCCCCTAGATCAGTGGTTTTCAAAAGTATTCCTGAAAGCCCACTGCTCTGCACATATACAAAAGTCTTCTATTTTAAACAAATCCACTTTAATCATCAGTAGAGATTTGTATGAACTGACCTGATTGTGTCAGATGAGGGAATCATAGAAAATGTGCTGAGCATTGGGTCTGGAGAAACCACTGTGTTTCACTTAGTTGAAAGTACTGCTCTAGATGTTTATGTTTATATGAAAAACAATTTTGTGAATTTGCTGTACTATCTGGGCAAATATCAATATGAAACATAAAATAAACTTTTGCCGTTGTATTCCTAGATTTGATATGATGTCTCACAGTGATGTGGGAACCATTTCTAACCTGTATTCGTTATTTCATTTGTAACTGCTGTTATGTTCCTTTTATCCATGGGTTTGCATCTGCATGAAAATTATTATAAGATTCAATGATCTGCAGTCATTTACCTCATTAAAACTAAAAGACTTGAGGTTATCAATTCAAGCATTTTGAAATGTGACATTTTCAAAATGGGCCAGACTAAGTATATCTAACCAATTAACTAGTAATGTGAAGCTTATGACAAAATATTAATAGTTTTATTAAGATCAGACAATATATGTCTTTCCAAGACTAGGGCTGGTTGAATAATTAAGTTAAAACTGTGTTTTAAGGACTAGTCTGAAGAACTAGTAGTTAGTTAGGGCTAATCAGTCTTACTATTTGGATTTAAATATAATTTAAATAATTTAAATATTTTTTCACATGATACTTAAAGCAGTTATGTTCAGTCATGAAGACAAAAATGTATGACTAACTTTTAAGACTAGTCTTAGAGATTAATGTTACTGACCATTGGTTTAAGTGTAGTTACAGACTAAAAATTAGGTTTATGTTTTAGTTGTCTTACTTGAAAATAGCTTACAATGGCCTATCTTTAAATATATCAGGGCCATAGTTTTGTCTTAAGATGTACACCAGTAATGTTTTTTAAAAGGTTTGTTTGTAAAAAGTACCTAAATGTTTTTAAATAACTAATGGCTAGTCATGCATCAATTTAAACCTGTGGGAAACAACCCAATAAAGTTATAAAGCTTCAAATGTTGTCTTAGAATTCTTCAAATCCTAAAGGTATGAAAAAGATTGCTGTAAATGTGGATCCTTAAAGAACAGGCCAACATTAGAAATAATTACTAATAATCACACATAAAGAGAATATATATTTGGTTATCAGTAGCTTTAGTATTAAAGATGTATAACCTTGAAAGAGTTGAATAAGTCCACTAGGTATGACATCAAATACAACTGCAAATTCCTTAGCAGTTACTGGAATCTTATAGTGATTGAGGAATTTCACAATAATTAAAGAGGTGACCATCATCTTTAAATAACTGCCTCACTAATATTATATTATTATCATACCAATTTCTATAAAATAAGGATTTGTTTTTGTATAGAATATTCTTGTTATTCCAAATAACAGATCTATGTGGAGAAAAGTTATGTTTATATATGAGCATCCAAGATAAACAAACCTGTTTATGGAAACCTGACAGTTTTATGGGAACCTTGTTTATATCAAAATTGAATCGCAAAAAAAAATTCCAAACCACCCAATTTCTTAAAAATCATTTCTAGTATGATGTTCCATATACTACCTTTCCAACTTCAGTTACTTTTTATCCACTTATTTTTAAAAACAGTTTTTAAAATCTAGTACATTTTAACCTCCTTCCTCAACTGGATTGCTTAGAATTGACTTTTTAATGTCAATACATAACTAATGGCTAGTCATGCATCAATTTAAACCTGTGGGAAACAACCCAATAAAGTTATAAAGCTTCAAATGTTGTCTTAGAATTCTTCAAATCCTAAAGGTATGAAAAAGATTGCTGTAAATGTGGATCCTTAAAGAACAGGCCAACATTAGAAATAATTACTAATAATCACACATAAAGAGAATATATATTTGGTTATCAGTAGCTTTAGTATTTTAATCTATTTTCCATGACATAAACATGTCATGATGTGTCTTATAAAGTTTTTAATAATTGTTTATAGAATTATTGCAATGAAATTGTAATGTTATGATATAATTGGTTGTTTTAAATGTAAATGATTTACTGAAAACTTACTCAAGCACAGCACATGTGTGAACACAAATAAGTGCTTAATAGCAAATCTGACTGACATTTGCTTAATGACATCATATTTCTTATTAACTCCATTGGATATAAACAACACATCTGGATCAGTTATGTATGGGCATAGCCAGTGGTTAACTCTTTCACCGCCAGCGTTTTTAAAAAAAGTTGCCAGCCAGCGCCAGCGTTTTTCATGATTTTCACCAAAGTTTATTGCCTTCCAGAAAATGTTCTTCTTTAAATATATAAACATAAAATATACCAAATGAAAGAACAGACCCTCTGCTTTCAAACAGAAAAAAACGTTTCATCTTACCTTTAGTGGTTCTTTTGCAATCAGCTTTTGAATATGGGTAGGTTTTTGCAAAAACACCATATTTTGAGCAAAAAGCAGAGACAATTTCATTTTTTTGACGGACTTTTCATAGAGATCCCATTCAGAGCGATCTTTAAAACAGACACGGACATGCAGCAGCTTGGCATAGGGCAATACTTCCGGTTTTAAAAAGTTGCGGAAGGGCGCCACCTGGTGGATAATAGCGGTATTGCGGAAAGACGGATCTCGTCATTGGCGGGGAAGCGTTTTCTCTTAATTGACGAGATATCTCGTCAATGGCGGGGAAAGAGTTAAATATAAAAATATGTAGAGCTTTAGTACTATTTAGCTTTTTTCATTATTCATTTCAAGAACAAGAACATTGCATACATACAAGAGGATTACAATGTGCTTATTTAACATTTAACATAACAATGGATTAAATAAAATAAAAATAAAAAAATAAATTAACAATAACATGGGGATATTCTACAATAATTCAATAAAACAAAAGGTTTCAAAAATGTTATATATTTGCTTTGCTTTTTTGACTTTTAACAGTTTCAAAATAATTTCTTAATTCCGTTCTAAATAAAATGCTATTGGGTTTATTATTTGCCCATTTTTGTTTATGGATGTGAAATTTTCCATATATAATCAATAAGTTGATTAACAAGTCTTTCTCCACACATTTACTTTTATAATACAAAAATATATCCTTACCAGATAACCAAATTATTATTTTGTGAGTTTAAATATCAAGCATTCCACATCAATCCAAAAAGATTGAGTAAATATACATTGATAAAATAAATGTTTTATGGATTCTACTTCCAAATTGCAAATACAAGTAACCTCCATATCTCTTAAGAATCTGGAGACTACTTGTTTAACTGGATACATTAAATGAACCAATTTATAAGTAATTTGTCACGGTGGAATCCGTGTCATGCTTTGTGTCTGTTCCGATTGTCGTCACCTGGACTCTTGTTAATTAATTACCTGCCTCGTCACACCTGTGTATCGTTAGTCTGTTTGTATATATACCCCTGCCTGTTGTATGTTCACTTGCCGGATGATTGTCGCTGATTCCCTGCCTGTTCCTGTGTTCTACGTTTTAGTGTTCCTGTGTTTATTTACCTGCCTGTTGTTTGATTCTAGTGTTTTGTTTCTTGGTTATTATTAAATGTTATTTATTCATCTCGAACTCTGCACATGCGTCCTACTTCCTGATCTCATGTTCCCGGTCGTGACAGAATCATCCGGCCAGTGAAGGACGCAGCAGGTTCAAGGAGGGAACACCCAGAACTCCAGACCGGGCTCGAGTTAGCCCTCACTACGCCCGATTCATTCCCCGGGGTGGTTGCTGCGAAAGATGAGCCGGGTTCTGGGGATCGTATCGGTTCCGGTGATTCCCCTGCTGGTCGAGTCGTCTGGGGCGGTTCCTGGGAGGTCCACCACTATGCTGGATTTGGGGCTCGAGAACGGACACCACGCTCGATTTTTCCCCGGGGTGGTCGCCACCGTGGAGGAGCCCCTTTCCCCGGGATGGTGGGAGTCGACTCCCAGGACGACCAGATCCCCGTCGGTTCCCAGGAGGGTGGATTCTTCAGAGTCGGTACCTGGGATGGCCACTCCGGTTCTCCCGGCCGTGCCCCGGCTTCCTGCCCTGCCAGTTTCGCCCTGGTTTCCGCCGGCTCCGTCGTGACCTCCAAGCCCTCCATCCCTCCCGTGGATCCACCCTACCAGACTTCCAGTTTGTTTTGTTTCCAGTGTCTGGTAGCCACTCATTAAGGGGAGGGTAATGTCACGGTGGAATCCGTGTCATGTTTTGTGTCTGTTCCGATTGTCGTCACCTGGACTCTTGTTAATTAATAACCTGCCTCATCACACTTGTGTATCGTTAGTCTGTTTGTATATATACCCCTGCCTGTTGTATGTTCACTTGCCGGAAGATTGTCGCTGATTCCCTGTCTGTTCCTGTGTTCTACGTTTTAGTGTTCCTGTGTTTATTTACCTGCCTGTTGTTTGATTCTAGTGTTTTGTTTCTTGGTTATTATTAAATGTTATTTATTCATCTCGAACTCTGCACATGCGTCCTACTTCCTGATCTCATGTTCCCGGTCGTGACATAATTTATTTAACCTTATTCGTGAGACAGTATATATTTAATAAACTCCAAACCTCTTTCCATACAAGTTGACTATATAAGGAGTTCCAGTATGGTTTACATCTAGGCAAATATTCATTTCTACATAGTGTTCTTATAAAAAGTTATTACATTTTTTTTCTAGAATATTTACTCCATTAATACATAACTGAGCATTATGTAAGGAGTTACAATCATAAGATGTATAACCTTGAAAGAGTTGAATAAGTCCACTAGGTATGACATCAAATACAACTGCAAATTCCTTAGCAGTTACTGGAATCTTATAGTGATTGAGGAATTTCACAATAATTAAAGAGGTGACCATCATCTTTAAATAACTGCCTCACTAATATTATATTATTATCATACCAATTTCTATAAAATAAGGATTTGTTTTTGTATAGAATATTCTTGTTATTCCAAATAACAGATCTATGTGGAGAAAAGTTATGTTTATATATGAGCATCCAAGATAAACAAACCTGTTTATGGAAACCTGACAGTTTTATGGGAACCTTGTTTATATCAAAATTGAATCGCAAAAAAAAATTCCAAACCACCCAATTTCTTAAAAATCATTTCTAGTATGATGTTCCATATACTACCTTTCCAACTTCAGTTACTTTTTATCCACTTATTTTTAAAAACAGTTTTTAAAATCTAGTACATTTTAACCTCCTTCCTCAACTGGATTGCTTAGAATTGACTTTTTAATGTCAATACATAACTAATGGCTAGTCATGCATCAATTTAAACCTGTGGGAAACAACCCAATAAAGTTATAAAGCTTCAAATGTTGTCTTAGAATTCTTCAAATCCTAAAGGTATGAAAAAGATTGCTGTAAATATGTGGATCCTTAAAGAACAGGCCAACATTAGAAATAATAACTAATAATCATACATAAAGAGAATATATATTTGGTTATCAGTAGCTTTAGTATTCTAATCTATTTTCCATGACATAAACATGTCATGATGTGTCTTATAAAGTTTTTAATAATTGTTTATAGAATTATTGCAATGAAATTGTAATGTAATGATACAATTGGTTGTTTTAAATGTAAATTATTTACTGAAAACTTACTCTAGCACAGCACATGTGTGAACACAAATAAGTGCTTAATAGCAAATCTGACTGACATTTGCTTAATGACATCATATTTGTTATTAACTCCATTTGATATAAACAACACATCTGGATTTGTTATGTTTAGGCCTACTATAATATGACAGAGGCTGTCATCTGAAATACTTGTATGTTTGCACATAATATTTATGTCAAAGAATATATATGTTCTATAAGAACAATTACGTTTGTTAATAAAAAAAATAGTCTAAAAGATTTAAACAAGCAACCATTTAGTAAGACCTTCAGAATATATCTCTATGAACTAAAATGACTGTTTCAGATGAGAGAAACATACAAAATGTGCAGAGCATGTTTGTGTATATGTTCCTTTTGTCCATAAAAATATATACGGTTTAATAACTTGCATACCTCACTTTATTTACCTAATTAAAACAGAAAGCCTTCATGGTACTCGATTAAAGGACATGAACATGAATCTGCTAAATGAAATGATATTTGTTATTGACACGATTTAATAACATCATCCACCATTCAGATAAAGTATCTGGTTATGTTTTATTAAATTGTTTCAGTTCTTACACTCAACAACAGTAAAGCCAGTGCAGTACAATTTTCTCTACACTGTATAAATATATATATATCAAATACAAAAACAACTTTGCAGAAGTATAGCTATCACACAGTCATTTTGAAAACGGCTCTGACGAACGGCCCCTAAAGCTTATGACAAAGCATACAATGTATTATTGAGATCAGGCAATATACTCAAATTCCTTATTGTGGTTTTTAGGTGCAATTTTCCGTTATGTCCACTAGATGGTAGAAGAGGATCAATCACTGGCTGACATTTGCACTCACAGAAAACACAGATGATGATTACTCTTTAACTAAGTTTACTATTAATAGAAATCTGTTCACATTTAAAGGTGCAGTGTGTAAATTTTAGAAGGATCTCTTGACAGAAATGCAAAATGATATAAAAAACTATATTATCAGGGGTGTATAAAGACCTTTCATAATGAACCGGTATGTGTTTATTACCTTAGAACGAGACCTTTTTATCTACATACACCGAGTGTCCCCTTACATGGAAGTCACCATTTTGTGGCGCCATTTTTCTACAGAAGCCCCTAACGGACATTTTTTTACTAAGTTGTCTCCGACGATGACATGTTTGTCTGGTGGCGGCTACCGTAGCTTCTCTATGTGTTTCAAAAGCGAGGGGTGAGCAGTGGACTAAGCCATTGGTTGCAATTCGTGACCTCACCACTAGACGCCGCTAAAATGTACACACTGCACTTTTAACTTCATGATTTTACTGTTATAATATTAAAATCACATTTAGTTAAAGACTACCACTTCAATTGTTCTGAGTTATCAGTTTTAACACTCATGTCATTTTATGAAAGCTGTGAAACGTGAACATAATTTTGGAGGCACTTACACAACATTTGCAGTAAGAATTATATATTTTTAGTTTTTTATAAAAAAAACATACCGTCTTGTTTCTCCTTTCTCAGATAAACGTGTGTGTGTACAATATACAATGCAGAATATCTATATGGCCATGTCCTTAAACGTCTTGTGATCTAAATGGCTTGAACCCCGGTAATCGCTGCTAGCAGCTATATTTAGGGTTTCGAGCACGAAGTGCTGAAAACCTATTGTATTTGTCTGTTTTATTATTATTATTATTATTATTATTATTATTATTATTATTATTTTTCCGCCATAAAACGCGTCGCCCAGCACAAACCGTAAGTCGTAGAAACTTGCCACTTGGTCAACTGGTTGTATATTAGCAGGCTACTCAGATACAGTGAATCAGCCAAATCGGCCCATAGGTGGCGCTATAGCAATGCCCGACGCGTTGGGGCTCATAACTCCTAAACCGGACATCCTACACTCAAGTATTTGGTATCATTGTAATCCCTGGCTCCAAACTTAAAAAATGTATATCTCCGATTTCATTTCCGTCATGAAAAATTTTCCGCTATTTTCGATTTTGTCGAAAAAAATAAAAACGAACTAGTCCTAGGTTTTTCGCCCGATCGGAATCATTCCAGTGCTAAAATGTTCCTTGGAGTTTGAATATCAATAATTATCAAAAAAAAGTTGAACTTTCGACTCACGGTCAACATGCCACGCCCACACGTCTGAAGCGTGGGCAGGCACTAGAACATTATTGGCTATAACTGGGGACAGGAATGAAGTATCAACACGACACTTGGTACTTGTGATGAGAGTCATGGCCTGAGGTTTCATGCATCGTTTCGTCACAGCGCCACCTAGTGGTCATACGAATCGAATAATGCTTATAACTTAGGCTGAGTTTAACGTATTTTCATGCGACGTTTTTCCTTGGACTCCTGAATTGTTGCCGAGTCCAATGATACCAAGCATGCCAGGTTTTGCTTTACGGTTGGTTCTGCACAGGAAAATAGCACTTAAAAAACATTCGCGAATAACTCCGCGAGGGTTCATCCGATCGACTCGAAACAACCATAGGAAGAATATTGTATTACCTTCTGAACAAAAAGTTCTATTGGCATTATGTTAAAATTTCCATCAGAAATGGCCGAAAATTGCAAAAAACGAAAAATTTACTCCAAATTTTGTGTTTTTTACACATAAATGGTTATAACTCCGCAACGAAATGATATTTTTTTACCAGATTTGATACGCTGATGTCTGAGCAGAGTCTGAGGCAATACAAAAAAAATGGTATGCCTGCACCACTAGTTGGCCTCATAATTGAACAAAACCTTTGACGTTGAGCTAGCACAATGGTCATACAACAGTTTTTTTCACTAAACTTAAGTGTATAGCCATGATACAAGCTAGATGTAACACATTCATGACGTTGCATGCACAAGTTTTTCATAGCGCCACCTAGTGGTTATTTGTTATTTTGACTTAAAAATACTGCAACCTTATATCTAAAATCATGAGTCATCGTGGATTATGTCTTTCATGGCTTTGAGTATAATCATTGGTGGATTGCAATTCACTCCCTAGCAACCAATCAGAATACCCTAGCAACCATTTAGCAAGAGCTGTATCTTTGTATCAGAACATCGTAGAGATATGGGGTTCGGCTCGTTTGACTTTTTTACACTATTTTAACATTTTGTGACCCAAGTTTTGCCACTGTAAGCACCACAAACATTTCCTTCAGTGTTCTATTTGTCAATGCTTCGTGAGAAGAGAGGGAGACATTTCACTGAATGATAGCACCTTTTTTGCTGATGACTTTGAACAGGTGTGTGAGGTAGCTTATTTTTTATAATTTATTTTGTACAATTCAGCAAAACTACACAGGCATGCCCTTAAAGGTCTTAAGGTCCCAAATCGCTTGAACCCGACTCAATGGCCTTGTAATTCAACTAAACACGGCCATTTCTGAATTGTATTTTACGGTATAAATCTGAAAAACTAATTCTCGTTAACAAATTATCAGAATGACTTAACATTAAGGATGTGACATGTTTGTGACATGGTGCACCTGTGTGTAAGCTACATAGTCTGTCTGAACCGTTTCTGACCATCTCTTACGTTTTTCTGGATGCGATGTGGTGTATCAGCCTGGTCGACGACATCTGACATGTTGTATGTGCTTTAATGCTCGAAACCCGGTAAACGCTGCTTGCAGCTTTAATTATTATTATTATTATTATTTTTCCGCCATAAAACGCGTCGCCCAGCACAAACCGTAAGTCGTAGAAACTTGCCGCTTGGTCAACTGGTTGTATATTAGCAGGCTACTCAGATACAGTGAATCAGCCAAATCGGCCCATAGGTGGCGCTATAGCAATGCCCGACGCGTTGGGGCTCATAACTCCTAAACCGGACATCCTACACTCAAGTGTTTGGTATCATTGTAATCCCTGGCTCCAAACTTAAAAAATGTATATCTCCGATTTCATTTCCGGTATGCAAATTTTTTCGCTAATTTGCATAATATGCATTTCAAGCCAAAATGAACTAGTCCTAGGTTTTTCGCCCGATCGGAATCGTTCCAACGCAGGAGAAATCTGTGGAGTGAGTAGGTGAATAATTATCGAACAGAATGTGTAATTTCGCTTCAGTGTCACTAAGGGGCGCCTAAATTCAATCCCGGAAGTAGACTATCTCCAGGAAAATGGCTATAACTCGTGAACGGTTAGAGATATCTTAACGCGGTTTGGTACACATGTGTGTAGCAAATGGCTCGGAGTCAGATTGGGGCCATTTGGCATCTGGATTTCAACAGCCCTAAAATTGTGATAATTAGATAACCCTGTCTCCTCTATCACCTATCAAGGCTGTAAAGTGGGCAACAATTAAAACAAATGCCGTCGTAAAAGGAGGTTCAAAGGAGCTCCATCCGAGCCGATCGAATGACGACCGCCAGAGACACAGCAGGGGGCACAGACTATATGTCTGTGATGAAACCACATTTAAAGATCACAATGAGCTGTTTAAATGTATATATATTTTATATCCCTTTACTGCATGATCGTGTATGTGTGATGTAACTGTGTGTTAACACTCTAGTTAGATTTTGTTCACTGTAGCATGGTTCATATCTTAGGTATGAAATTATTATTCAACGTGATCTTAAACCCATGTCTTGTCTAGTATCAAATTAATCCACTCTTTATTTCCTAATCATTTCTATGTATCATATTACCATAAGCCGCATCAATGTCATTTAATATCGATTTGAAGAGTTATGGAAACAAACTTTTATCATTTGGCATTTACGCAAATGTGATGTCTGAAAGAACAAAGGCTTGTTTCCCGCGCGATCGAACACTTCGCACATTGGTCATTTCACCTAAAATGGGCTGGGCGCGTGAAAGGTCAAAACGGCCTATCGTCCAAGCCATCGTTGCTCAGTTGCTCAGTTGCTCAGCGCTCAGCGCTCAATCGCTCAATTCGTCAGCGCAGTTTGGAAACTCGCTGAGACTCACCCAGAGTCCCTCGGATTCATCATCTTTTCTCTGAGCCCTGTCCTACTCTTCGGGACAGTAATTTCCTGGCTTGCACTTTGCACTTCGAGTTCGGACAATTTACGCGGAACACTCCGCCATACGGAACAACCAAACGGATTTACGAGCACACCTGGATTTTCTCTCTCTCTCTCTCTCTGCTCGCACCCGCGCGCACCAGACACTTCGTATTACATCACAAAGAGCCAAATGCAAGTATTAACCTTGTTCTACTCGCTGATGTTTAAGCTTTACCCCTTATGAAAATTAAGGCGATCCTTAGAGATTTTCCGATGGTTTGTGCAGATGTTAAGCAATAGTGTTTTTGCCAATCTTTTACTCTCTCTCTAGCTTTTCAGTCTTTTCTTTCTCATCTATGTTTTATGTTATTGTATATGTGTATGTTTAGTTAGTCATTGTGTGTACTTCGTTTTGTAGTTAATAAACCGGTTTTGCATTTTCACAATTGAATTGTTTCTGTGTCCAATGCTCATGAAATTAAAGTCACTATTTCTGCCTTTTGATCCAGCTACACGCTGCGAGTAGCACTGTATATCAGTAAGAAGGTTAATTTTAAAGGCCATGAAATTAACATTTCTTAGACGTTAATATACGATTATGGATATATGTCTTCGGTGGACGAACATATTAATTAATTGTTATTATTAATTCTGCTACGCCAGGTAAAACCTGATAAACTTGTATAATTAATTACAGTTAGTTATACATAATATTCCCTTTTGAGCTAAAATCTAAGATTCCCTTGGGAATCCCCGTAGTATTACAATCGGAGGTTTATAGTGTTTCAAATAACTTTATTCCCCTCCTCCCGCTGAATCGCTACATATTAATGGTGGAGAACGCGCGGGCAGATTTAAACATTATTTTCTGAGCAAACCAGTTACAGATCAAATGTGTTTTTGCATTGTGTGAATGAAAAAGAACTATCAGCTATAACTGATTTCGTTCTTTATTTGTATGAATGAAAATGTATTTTCCTGTATCATTTTCAGGACGTAACAGACTCGCGCCCCTGTTATGTATAGCTAACTGCAGTCTTTAAGGTAACCGTATTAAAAACACTTTGATACGCTGCATTACTGTCTGATTCCGCCTAATAAAGAGTAGAATTCCTTTATGTAGAGCGAAGCGGTGGTCGAGTGAGTACTCCCATCTGATAAGGCCTTTTTGTTTAATCTCCAGGAAATGATTTGCAATTAGAGAAGCTGTCTATTGTATTTTTCCATTTTATTCACGTACGTGGATTTTTTTTAATTGAAAGCACCGAGGGTAAGACTTCAATTTTTTTTTAAGGAGATGAAAACTTGATCAAGTATTTATAGTCACAACGTACGATAAAGCACGTTGGACTCTTTGTTTATTGCGTGTCCCGGTAACTAAGCCAAAATTAAAATAGGCAGCGCAAACATGAGCAAATTACATCCGTCGTCTTAGCAACGGAGCGGCCGCCGATGTAATTGTTGAATAGAAGCGAATCTTTGTCAGTTTAAAGCGTACTACCTAGTTCTAACACTAGATGTCAGTCTTGAGTGTCTAACACTTCTCCTTCTTCTCTACTTTACGCCTGACTTCCGCTTTCTTTGTTTGTTGGGCGAAATATCGCCATCTGGTGGGGAAAGTTCGTTTGGCCCTCTCATAAACTCTTTTGGGAAGTGTATGACAGGAGTCAAACTTGGAATTTTGACCTTACTTCAATAACTAGGTTATTCTACTACTTTGTAGTTTTATTTCCTACATATTGAAGATTATGGTCTTAAATGATAAATAATAATTAATATTGCTGTGGCTTTATTAATTTATTATTTCTTTCTTTAATTTTTTTTATTTTTGATTTATTTTATTTTTATCTTATTTCATTTTTTTTTTTTTTTTTGCTGTTCTCTCTCGCCCCTTACTTTCCTGTTCTCTTTTCTATTGTAGAGATTGTATTTTAATTAAGTTTAAATTTAAATTTCATGCAGTTTGATTTATTTTAAATTTTAATTGAATCAATTCTTTACTGTGAATAGAATTCAGCCCCATAAGTCCCATTCTCAGTGAATTCATTTATGTTTTAACTGGTGCAATAGGATAAGCCCCTGTGCATCTCTTTAAAGCTAACACTTGATAGATGAATCAGGACTTCGCCAGCGGTGAGTTCTACAAGAGACCGGTCCCGTTGAACTGACTCGAGTGTGTACAGTCGGGGTGCTGCGGTAGCTCCCTCCTTTAGCACCTTAGGCAGCAAGACACAGTGCGACCTCTGCCACCGGGCACTCCAATCGCTAACCGTGCCAGCTGACACACAAAGCCCTAGCGGCAGTGCCAGTTGGTGGGTGACACCTTTGAGTGCGGCCTGGCGGTGTGAAGGGCGTTACTGTTGAGCGGTCGAGGTGGGGAGGGCAGAAGGCCCGGCACTCTTGGCTGCGTGCTCAGGGAAGCGCCTTGTCTCTGTGTTCCACCCTGGGTTGTCTTAAATAGTCAACAGGTGTTAGTGTAAAAGAGATGCACTTTTCTCCCCTCTGTAGCCACTAGAGGCACCAGATCCCTCTCACGTTGGGTCTAGCCCAGCCACTCTAGCTAAGCCACTCCCCTAGCTCGCATGACTCCATAGTGCCCTCTCCCTGTAAGGCCCTGTCATCAAATCTAGGGTAGAGAACCTGCTAAGCTGAAACAGGAAACCCCTTTTCCACCTCCTATCCTCTTCATTTTCCCAGCCTTAGGACTTCGTCTGTTGGCTGTCTCAATTCCCATTTTCATTTTATTTTATTAGTATTATTTTCATTTTATTTATTTTATTTTTTTATTTTTTTTTTTGTTTTTCTTTCCTCTCTTTTCCAGTCCTAGTTCATTTCAAGCAACCTATCCTCCTAATTCTTTATTTTATTTTGTTTTATTTTATTTTAATCATTATAATTAATTAATTTTAATTATTTTGATTCACTTTATTTTGGGCTGAAAGAGCAAAACTGCACAAACCATAAGGAGAATTCATTAGTAATACGCTCGATAAACCAAATGTCCAAGGCGACCTATAGGTTTTAACAAAGCGACAAATTACTAAACTTTTTCCCTTTTTTTTTCCCCCCACACTGATTATCTGTGCCGCTGGAGAAAGGCCCTGATAATAAGCTCATAGCCCACACATATATATATATATATATATATATATATATATATATATATATATATACCTTTTTTATTGCCGTAGCTCGTTGAACTGTGCGGACTCGCATTGGCTCTTTGTGTTTTCTCTTCTATCAGTGTGTCAACATGTCCAGATCACCAAGCCCTGTCAACCACTGGGACCAGCTAGAGGCCTGGCTCAGCGCTGTGACATCTGAACTCCTGCCCAACCTCGCCAATGAACTGCAACACTTGGAAAGAGAGCAACTCGACGGCACCCTGAACAAGTTCATAGCCCTCGACCCAACGAGGAGCTACAGTCACAAGGATATAGCCAAGATCACAGGTGCCATCGCTCACAACCTCATCATCCAGCGTAAACTGGGCGAAAGGAACATCGCCCAACTGGAACAGGATGCAGCAGCTCTACAGCTCCAAGCGGCAGAGGCACGGAGGAATCAGGAGGACGCTCAGAATCGTCTAGATCAGCTGACACAGGGATTAGAGGATCAACACCCATCGACGGAGGAGGAACACTGGAGGCTAAAGGACGAGATTGGACAACTCCAAGAGGCCTTGTCAAAACTCCGCACAGACACAGAGCACAAGGAGCAACAGGAAAAGACAGCCAGAGAAGAGCTGTCTGGAAAGCTTCAGCAGGCTGAACATCTTCTGGTGAGAGCAAAGGCAGAACTGAAGGAACGTGATGCCAAGCTGAAGGCCTGTGAGAATCACCTGCGAGCGGCTCGAGATGAAGGTCGAGCTCTGGCTCAGCAACGAGACCAGGCGAGGGACGACCTTGACTCCGCCCAAAGAGAACTCATTTATGCATATAAACTGCAAGCTGAACAAGTAAGGGAAAAAGCAACCTTTCCCTTTCATTCAACCAGTGAGCCTGCACCCCCCCACCAAAGCTTTTCTGTTGAAAAGGGGGGCGGGAGCCCACTGTTAAAGACATCAGCCAGCATCCCAGAACCTCTCACTACCACAGAGGGGTGGGAACAAACAAATTTCCCGAGGTCACCTGCAGACATGCCCGGCGTGGCACCCAAAGACCTCGACAAGCTTGCTAGAAATATCCCAACATTTACCCCAGAGCCTGCAGGTGGCCATGATATCCACTCTTACCTGCAGGACATTGACTTTTATGTGCAAACACTGCCAAATGTAACCACAAGAGACAAACTGTATCTGCTACGGGTTACTTCCAGTCGTGAGGTGAGGAGTTTCCTTGACCGGCAGCCAGAAAACGTCAAGATGGATTACAAGCAGCTGCAAAAGGCTTTAATAGAAGAGTTTTCGGATCCAGAGTCAGAACATGGACTAGTTACAGCAATGGACCTCAAACAGAGCAGAAACGAAACTCCACAGGCCTACTACAACAGACTCAGACGAGCTTACTTTGGCTCACGGAATGAGCCAGGAATGGAGGAGGACTTTAACTTCAGGACCCTTTTTCTGCGAAATCTTCATTTCACAGTAAGCCAACACTTAGGGGTTATGGCCTGCCCTCGCACGATGACAACCAGGCAGCTGCGGGACTTGGCCCATAAAGCTTATGGTAAACAAAGAGCGGCCTCTGAAAAGACTGTTAAAAACCCTGTCATTCTCCCTGTCTCTGAACTGTACCCTGAACTACCACTGGAGGGCGCACGACCGCGCCACAGTGAAAGACCTTTCAACAGAGGGTCAAGAGACTTTACAGCCAGCCAGGAATGGTACGGCCATGAAGGGGCTCGTCCCAAGCACCAAATGGGACGCGCCGAGAGGTCATGGAGCCGGCCAAACTCATCAGACAACCAGAAGGGTGGCGGCTCGTGGGAACCTGGCCGACGACCTAGAGGTAACCGTCCTGCACCTGGCAGATCAAAAACTGGTAACAGTCAACATCGATACACACAGAGCAGGGTTAAGCCTGAACTACCCCAGAAACAGAGTGACACAGACACGTCTGAATCAGCAGAGATTCTGAGAATATTGAAGGAGTTAATCCAAAAGAGGCCCCACAAGCAGGACCACGAAGACAAACCCGACTCCTTATTCATTTCACAAACCAAAGACTTTGGCGTACAAACAATATCTCAGACACCAACCAACCAAAGCCTGCAAGTACCAGAGAGTGCTGTGTTAACTGTCTCCTTCCCTACAGAGTCACAGGAAACCAGCCTTAACTGCCTGCCTATTAATACAACAGCCCCAGTACCAAGCCTCCTGGGAAACCTGATCGAAAGAGGAGAAGCCAAAAAGCTATATCTATCCATCACCTTGGAAAATGAGGTCGAACTAGAAGCCCTCGTCGACACCGGAGCTGACCTAACGCTGATGTCATCCCAGCTTTTCACCAGACTCCAGAACAGAGCTAAGGCCCAAAATTTGACCCTTAAACCCCAAAGGTGTATGCTGAATGTGCAGTCTTACAGCCAGACTGAAGTTCAACTGCAACAGGTGATTCCCATCCACCTTACAATCGGTCCTATGAGCATCATACACCCTGTGTACATCTCACCAATGGACTCATACCCTCTCCTCATTGGCAAAGACCTGCTAGACCGCTTTGAACCCTTAATGGACTTTAAACAGTTAAAAATTTGGGCTCAAGTGCGAGAACCTTTACCCTTTCAATCAGCCAGATCATCTGAGGTAAACTGCCAGGTCACACAGGTCATGGACGACCCCCCAGCCAGCCGCGGGAACTTCGTCTCAGACCTAAACTCCAAAAGTTCACTGCTCTGCACTCTGCATCCAGCCATAGACTCAGAGCCATACCCAGGACTTGACGCACAAGTTCAACATAATTTAAAAGATGCAGATGCCATGCAGGATGATGCAGATCATCAGAAACTACAAGCCTTTAACATCGCTACCCAAGCTATGTTAAACCACCTCTCAGACCCCTCCACCTACCCTATCACAAACTCTGACATGTCTGCTGCTCCAACCCGCAAACGTCTCAACGATGTCAGGCACCTGCTGCGCATAAAACACAACATCCTCGGGTATGTCCCTGATGACCGCACGACACCTGCGCTTATGGTTCCTCAGGCCCATAGGGGGGTCATACTGATGTATGCGCATGACACAGCATGTGCCGGACACCACCGCACAAAAGCCATGTATGAAACACTGAAACAGGTGGCATACTGGCCTGAAATGCAGCAGGATGTAGCACAATACATCAAGGGATGTCTGGTTTGCTGCCAGTTCCATCCGGCTAACCCAAACCAATGGGCACCACTGCAAAAAGGAGGTGTCAACTTCCCATCGTCAGCCCTCCAGATAGACTGGGTTGGACCATTACCCAGGTCAACGAGGGGCAACGAACACTTTCTCACGGTCATCTGCCAATTCACAAAGTTGGTAGAATGCTTTCCAGCACCCAATGACACCACCCAGACCACAGCATACACCACTCACCAGTATCTGGATGAACTTCATCTGGGAACGACCTTCGCTTTTCAAACGACCAAGATCTGGTACTACAGTTTCGCCCCGCCAATTCAGACAGCTCACCAGCAGCTGTCAAAGAAATTTCTGCCACACTGGACAGGACCTCATGAGATTGTGGACAAACTCTCTCCCGTTGCATACCGGATCAAGATGGGCAGGAGTCAGAAGGAACCAATTTTCAGATGGGTCCACCGGAACCAAGTCAAGAGACACTCAACATTTTGGCATGACAGTAGAGGGGGGACTAGCACTAACCAGGCCAAACTCCCTCCACACTGCCTCCTCACTAGAACTCTGCCACCTAGGGAACAGCCGCTAATGAAAAGAAAGAGAGCTGTCCTGACCAAACAAGAACCTGTAGCGCTCACCTATTGTTCTTTCTCTCTCTCTCTCTCTGTCACCAGGATGCTGCTGTGGATCACGGTCCTGTACATCAGCCTACAGGGGGGGTGGTCGCAACCTGAAATCGTGTCGCCGGGTCCAGCCTCAGGCATCGTCCTAAAAGAGCAACCCGGACTCCTGATCACGAACTGCAGAACACATAGCCAAAAAGTCTATGTCCGACTCAACCCCCGTGATGTCTACAGAGCACACTACACAGCATCAGCACCAGAAACCAGTTGGGCAGGAGAACGATGGGCGCAGAACGCTATGTTTCACGCAGAGGCCGACATCAAACACATGCTGTACCAACTTCAGAAGATGACTGTCACACAAGCAGATCTCAGCGGACAAACTAAGCGCCCCAAGCGGTTCCTGGGGGCCCTACTCGGAGCCGCCGCAGCAGTCGGAACTTTGTTCAACATTGGAGTCACCAGTGTCAATGCAGTCAGCATAGCCACGGTGAGACGACATGTGAATGAGATCCAGGAGGAAATACCTCAACTGAGAGAACAACTGACAGCTCAGAGCAAATCACTGCAAACCATGGGAAAATCCTTAAAAGATACTGTCGTAATTCTCAACACACACAGTGTCGCACTGAAACAAACAGTGAACTCTTTGAAACAGATTTTCTCAGTACTGCAGGTGGATCATGCCTATTCTCAACTGGTCACAGCTCTGATGTCAGACATGCTGCGCGAGGTGAGCTCCTCTGTGGACAGTCTAGCCATGGGTAGAATTCCACCCTACCTGGTACCCCTAAGCCTGGTACAGACCATTTTATCCTCTGCCACTGCAGGGCCAACAAACACTCTGCAGGCGCATCTGGCCTACTCCCTAGGTAGCGCAATTCCCTTAAGCATAGCCCCTGAACAAGGCGAACTTGCTTTTCTGATAAACCTGCCAATCATTGAGTCACAAAACATCTACAGACTCAAAGACATTGTCAATGTTGGCTTCTGGCAGGGAAACACCCACATCAGAATACGCACCCCCGACGTTGTGGCTTACCATGACAGCAATGAACAGCTGTACCTTGCACCAAACCTGCGCATGTGCAGCCTCACTAAAGACATTCATTATCTCTGCCCCAGCAAACCTTTCCTTCGGGACAACACTGACGGCATCTGTGGGCTGCGGCCCATGAAGATTGACTCTCGTTGTCCTGCCTCAGCTAAACCACGAGCCGAGGTCACTAACACCCAAGCAGAAATCGTAGGTGACCGATGGCTGGTCAACACCCCAGCCAGCACAGCCATTTTGACCTACGACCAACACGACACAGCCACCCGCATCAGTCTACCAAACCAGACGATGTGGATTCAAGTTCCAAAGGATGCGATTCTTCACATCGATGAACTCGCACTCTATCACCTTCCCAGTGAGGAGTACCACACCGAACTGGAAATTTCAACTTTCTTCAGGGACCACAACTTCACTTTAGACCCTGAACTGGAGATGAGGATTGCAGAAGGGGGGACCCAACTAATTGATGTCACGCCCATCGACACTGCCCTCCAGACACTTGCTCGGATGCCAGCTATGGACAGCCTCCCTGTTGTCCGAGCCTGGACCGCCGCTGACACGGTACTGTGCCTCTCCACAGGAGTAGGATATGCCCTTACTCTTGGCCTCGCTTTCATCCTGTACCGAAGAGTCAGCGGGATGCAGGAAACAGTGAACAAGTGCACAGCTGCCCTCCCTCGAGCCTTCAAGCGGAACCGTGGGAAGCAAGACACACAAGCCGAGCAAGAGCCCAACCTCATCGAAATCACCCCTCTGCAGGCACGCAGAAGCGCTGCAGAAAATTAAGATACACCTGCCATCCAGACCAAATGACCTGTCCAACCATCGCCTATTGAACCATCGCCCACCAAAGTCTCTCAAGACCCTGGTGGCCATGAAGGGGGGATATGTAGCAAATGGCTCGGAGTCAGATTGGGGCCATTTGGCATCTGGATTTCAACAGCCCTAAAATTGTGATAATTAGATAACCCTGTCTCCTCTATCACCTATCAAGGCTGTAAAGTGGGCAACAATTAAAACAAATGCCGTCGTAAAAGGAGGTTCAAAGGAGCTCCATCCGAGCCGATCGAATGACGACCGCCAGAGACACAGCAGGGGGCACAGACTATATGTCTGTGATGAAACCACATTTAAAGATCACAATGAGCTGTTTAAATGTATATATATTTTATATCCCTTTACTGCATGATCGTGTATGTGTGATGTAACTGTGTGTTAACACTCTAGTTAGATTTTGTTCACTGTAGCATGGTTCATATCTTAGGTATGAAATTATTATTCAACGTGATCTTAAACCCATGTCTTGTCTAGTATCAAATTAATCCACTCTTTATTTCCTAATCATTTCTATGTATCATATTACCATAAGCCGCATCAATGTCATTTAATATCGATTTGAAGAGTTATGGAAACAAACTTTTATCATTTGGCATTTACGCAAATGTGATGTCTGAAAGAACAAAGGCTTGTTTCCCGCGCGATCGAACACTTCGCACATTGGTCATTTCACCTAAAATGGGCTGGGCGCGTGAAAGGTCAAAACGGCCTATCGTCCAAGCCATCGTTGCTCAGTTGCTCAGTTGCTCAGCGCTCAGCGCTCAATCGCTCAATTCGTCAGCGCAGTTTGGAAACTCGCTGAGACTCACCCAGAGTCCCTCGGATTCATCATCTTTTCTCTGAGCCCTGTCCTACTCTTCGGGACAGTAATTTCCTGGCTTGCACTTTGCACTTCGAGTTCGGACAATTTACGCGGAACACTCCGCCATACGGAACAACCAAACGGATTTACGAGCACACCTGGATTTTCTCTCTCTCTCTCTCTCTGCTCGCACCCGCGCGCACCAGACACTTCGTATTACATCACAAAGAGCCAAATGCAAGTATTAACCTTGTTCTACTCGCTGATGTTTAAGCTTTACCCCTTATGAAAATTAAGGCGATCCTTAGAGATTTTCCGATGGTTTGTGCAGATGTTAAGCAATAGTGTTTTTGCCAATCTTTTACTCTCTCTCTAGCTTTTCAGTCTTTTCTTTCTCATCTATGTTTTATGTTATTGTATATGTGTATGTTTAGTTAGTCATTGTGTGTACTTCGTTTTGTAGTTAATAAACCGGTTTTGCATTTTCACAATTGAATTGTTTCTGTGTCCAATGCTCATGAAATTAAAGTCACTATTTCTGCCTTTTGATCCAGCTACACGCTGCGAGTAGCACTGTATATCAGTAAGAAGGTTAATTTTAAAGGCCATGAAATTAACATTTCTTAGACGTTAATATACGATTATGGATATATGTCTTCGGTGGACGAACATATTAATTAATTGTTATTATTAATTCTGCTACGCCAGGTAAAACCTGATAAACTTGTATAATTAATTACAGTTAGTTATACATAATATTCCCTTTTGAGCTAAAATCTAAGATTCCCTTGGGAATCCCCGTAGTATTACAGTCGGAGGTTTATAGTGTTTCAAATAACTTTATTCCCCTCCTCCCGCTGAATCGCTACATGTGTATCAGCTCACTCCCGGGTCACATGAAAAAATACGCGGATTTTGGCCACTAGGTGGCGCTATAATAAGCTTGAGGTCGAAAATGGCTATCACTACACAACCGTAAGCCCGATACACTTCATATTTGGTATGGTGTGTCTTTGTGCAATGTACCATGAGGGTCTAGAAGGACATTGGCGTATCTGCTAAAACATGGCCGTCATCGGCCAATGAAGTGTGAGGGCTGATTTGACAGGGTTAACGAAGGTCGATCGGAACGACATTCACTGTGCTTGTTCGTGTACTGCTCCAGAAGGTCTGTAAGAATTATGGTGTCATTTGGCCACTAGGGGGCGTAATACCGTATTTCGGTGCCTGTATCACGTGACGTTTGACATACACACACAAACATGACATCATATGATAGATCGGTTCATGACGAAAAACTTTGCCTCTTGAAGCGTTGCTGTCAATCAAACGGTTCGTTAGTTATTGGCGATAACGTTCAAACCTACTTTTGCGAACTAGTCCTAGGTTTTTCATCCGATCTGAACCTAACGAAAGCTGATTGATTCTGTGGAGTGGGAATATGAATAATTATCGAAAAAAAGTTGAAATTTGTATTCAAACACGCAAGGAGTGGCCAAAAACCGAACTGGGCGGAGCTTAAAACATTTAAACGGCCATAACTCGAGAGGCGTTTGAGATATCATCATGGGGCTTGAATCATATGTGTAGGCCATCGGTCTAAGGTCGTGATATAAAAAGCTCCCCGATTGGACACTAGATGGCGCTATAACGGGGAAAATAGCACTAAATACTGTGATTATGCAATGGTTGCAACTTTCACGCCTATAACTTTATCTGTGGTCAAGAGATTTTCATGGGAGTTAGTTTTTTAGCATCCTGAATTGTTTCCGAGTCCTACGATACCAAGCATGCCAGATTTCGCCTTACAGTTAGTTCTGCACAGGAAAATAGCGCTTAAAAAACACACGCGAATAACTCCGCGAGGGTTATTCCGATCGACTCGAAACGACCATAGGAAGAACATTGCATTACCTTCTGAACAAAAAAGTCTATTGGCGTTATGTTAAAATTTCCAATAGAAATGGCCGAAAATTGCAAAAAACGAAAAATTACCTCAAAATTTGTCGTTTTTTACACATAAATGGTTATATGGAGAGATTTCACTGAATGAGAGCCGTTTTTTTGCTGATAACTAATGTATTTAAGGTTGTATCTTCACCAAACGTATGCATAATGACATGGTACTTGGTAATTCTGATGGCAGTCAGGACCTGAGGGAGCCTTCAGTTTCGGAAGCATATTTTACACGCCTACAACTTTGGCTGCAGTCACCATATTTTTATGGGACTTTTTTCACAGGAGTCCTGAATTGTTGTAGAGTCCAACGATACCAAACATGCCCAGTTTTGCCTTATGCTTAGTCCTGGGGTTACTGTTCACTGTAGGTCCTTGCGGTCTGCTGCGCTGCTGTGTTTGTGTCTTATGTACACGTGTGCAGTCTGTTTGCACCATTGCACCCTACCGCGACTCAATGGCCTTGTAGTTCAACTAAACACGGCCATTTCTGAATTGTATGTTACGTTATAAATCTGAACAACTAATTCTAGTTAACAAATTATCCTCATAACGTCACATTAAGGACATCACATGTTTGTCTTATAGGTGCACCTGTGTGTAAGCATACATAGTCTTTATGATCTTTTTTTGACCATCTCTTTCATTTTTCTGGAGCGAGGTGGTCTATCATTCATTGTGGCTGTGTTCGGGTGTAACTGCTCCGCCTGGTAAGCGACGTGTGAGGTTTTTGACGTTGCCTTAAAGCTCGAAACCCGGCAATTGCTGCTTGCAGCTATATTTATTATTATTATTAGGGGTTCAAGCCCGTAGGGCTGAAACCCTATTGTATTTGTATGGATTTTTATTATTATTCTAGTTATTATTTTTCTTCTGCCGTAGAACGGATCGTGCAGACCAAACCGTAAGGCCTAGAGACTTGAGACTTGGCCAAATGGTAGGACCCAATTTGGGGAGAGGTTGATAGAGTATCAACCCGATTGGCCTATAGGTGGCGCTATAGCGATAACAAACGCGTTGATGCTCATAACTCCCAGAATTCTTGTCCAAATGTCAAGTGTCTTATATCCCTGGATTCCTTGCGTCAAGACGAACAAAACGTATATCTCCGATTTCATTTCCGTCATGAAATTTTTTTCGCTATTTTCGATTTTGTCGAAAAAAATAAAAACGAACTAGTCCTAGGTTTTTTGTCCGATCGGAACCGTTCCAGTGCTGTAATATTCCTTGGAGTGTGAATATGAAAAGTTATCAAAAAAAAGTTGAACTTTATACTCGTCGTCGTCAAGCCACGCCCAAACGCCCCCAATGGGCGGAGCCTCTTGGACTTCAATGGCTGTAACTTGGGATTGGAAAGAGGTATCGAAACCAAATTTGGTACACATATACAGCGGACTATTCTGGGGTCACGTGCAAAAAATTGCATCGCTTGACCACTAGTTGGCGCTATAACACTACTTCAACTTTGAAGAGCTGTAACTAGAGAAATATGGGACCGATCAACTTGAGATTTGGCACGGGTGCTCTTGGTCTAGGGTACTATCTGTGTGAGAAAGGAATTTCGCGTAGCTCAAAAAACATGGCCGCCATCGGCCAATCAAGAAAAAGCAGCTATTGGGCAGGGTTAACGGAGGCCGATCGAAACGAAACGTGGTGGACCTGTTTGTCTCTTGGCCATGAAGGTCTGTGCAGAGTAAGAAAAAATTCGGCCTCCGGGAGGCGCTATCACGTTTTTTCAATGTTTAAGTGATTGTGTATTATGCAGTGTTTCAGATATCAACAAGATCTTTATATCATTTAATAGAGCTACATTTAATGAACAACTTTTCCTCAAGAAGCACTTGTCTCAGTCGAATCGTTTGTTAGATATTCATAATTTTCTCTTAAACCTACTTTTGCGAACTAGTCCTAGGTTTTTTGACCGATCTGAACCAATCCAGTGCTGGAATATTCCTTAGACACTGAATATCAATAATTATCAAAAAAAAGTTGAACTTTGCACTCGTCGTCGCAACACTACGGTCAAAAGTACAAAGAGGCGGGGCCACAAATACTTAAATTGCTATCATTTATGATAGGAATGAGATATCAACATGAAACTTGGTACACATATGTATAGACCCAAGCTGAGGTCACATGCAAAAAATTGCAGAGATTGTCCATTAGGTGGCGCTATAACTTAAGAACAAATAACCATAACTATAGCATATGTATATGACACATAAATATTTGTCTGACCTACTTGTTATTTTGCACATTACATCTACTTTCAGGTTCTTATAATGGTCTATGAGGATAATTATTTATCTTTGAAAACATGCCACTCAACAGCCAACCAGTATTAACCATGTACGAGTCAAGCCTAATGGTGTGTGATTACAACTAAACTCATGGGACTGTTGGTCTTATGTTTCCAAGTGTCTGTGAGGATTTTTAGTTCATCTTTCTGAAAATCTTTGCATCTAACACAATGTGTGCAAAGTAAACAGTTCTCTAGATCAGTGGTTCTCAACACACCTGCTTCACATAATCAGCACAATAGTAGAGATCTCTATTAACTAAACTGATTGTGTCAGATGAGAGAAACATACAAAATGTGCAGAGCAGTGGTTCTCCAGAAACGGAGTAGAGAACCACTGCTCTATATGTTTATGATTATATGAAAAAACTATTTTGTGAACTAATACTTGGTTTTTCACTCAACACCACTAAAGCCAATGCAATACAATTTCCTGTAGTCTGTGAGCAAATATGAATGCCAAATTGTTATCACCAATTGTACGTCTTATGCCTTTAGTTGTTTAGCTTTGAATTACAAAAACAACTTTTCAAAACTACTAGAATTTTTTCAGTCAACAACAATAAAATCAGCGCAGTACATTTTTCTGTCCTCTGTGTGTAAAGGTATATCAAATACAAAATGTAATGAATTTGAATACCTGCTTTTGTAAGCATAGATTTCATGTGATGTCACACATTGGTGTAGGTGCCATTTGTACGACTGAATTGCAGCATGTGTGTTTAAAGGAACTCATAAAGATATGGATTAAAGTTTTTCATTATCTCCATTTATTTACATCAGTAGCATTAGGATTCTATTCTACCTTCCATGACATAAACGTGTCCTGACATGATGTATAATACAAAGTTGTTACATTTTTATATGTTATTTTTCAAATATTGCACCAAAAACTTCATGTGATAATACAATTGGTTATTAGTCACATAAATGACCTGCTAGAACCCAACTAAAAAGCAGCACTTTATGAAAGTAACACAGACAAATGTTTACCAGCAAATCTGCTGCAAATCTACTAAATAACATGACATTTGTTATTGACATAATTTGATATTGAAAACATATCTGGATCAGTTATTTATTGGCCCAGCCTAAAATCACATGAAAATAATTGCAGAGCTATACCACTATTTGACAATTTAACATGACAGAGCCTAAAAATGTTTCTATTAAAATATGTAACTTTGCTTTATTGTTTCCAAATCCATAAATTAGTATTCTCTTACAATAACACAATAAAAGGATTATATGAAAAATATATACTCTCTGTGTGAAACACAGACCCTCATTAATATACTTAAGAGCATGCTTATCAGGATTTGAGTTAAAAATGTGTCTACCTTTATTTACTTTTAAATATTCAATACTAATTTTATGTTAAATTAATTGTAAAAGGAAAACAATAATTTTAGCCAACAGATGGCAGAAGGTCATCTTCTGCCATCTGCTGGCTAAAATTATTATTTATTATTTAAAATGTATACTCAATGAAATTGTGTTCACAGGTTTCATCAATGGATGCATGATTTAACTTTATGAAGTCAGTATTATTATGTTAAAATAACATTTCGTCAATCATTCTGACGGTATCCGTTTTAACAGTCATGTGACATTCGAACATAGGATAAACATTTAAATAGGTTGATGAACTCTTAAAGGACACCAACCATATGGAGATTGGTCATTTATTTCAAAGTCTTATTTCCTAACCCTGCCATTTCTGCTTCTGTGTGTAAATGCATGTATGTGTTTTAGCTTATTCTTCATCATTGCTGTGTTATAGATTAGCCATGTGAGACCTATATCTCTATATCAGAACATCGTAGAGAAATTGTGGTGGGCTGTTTTGTCTCATGTTAACAATTTTTGAAACATTTTGTGTGACAAATCTTGCAACAACATGCACCACATAATTTTCTCTTCAGAAAGTTTACCTAATTGGTAACATGTTAGTATTTCATATTCTAAGTATATTTGATAACAATGCAGCAAATCTAAACAGGCATGCCCTTAAAGGTCTTAAAGGGTCATATAATGAGATTTTTTAAAGATGTAAAATAAATTGTTTGTGTACCCAGAGTGTGTATGTGAAGTGTTATCTCAAAATACTCCACAGATCATTTATTATAGCATGTTAAAATTGACACTTTGTAGGCCTGAGCAAAATTGTGCAGTTTTTGGGTGTTTCCTTTAAAATGCAAATGAGTGGATGAAATGCAAACACTGATCACAATGATGGTGGTTTGTTGTAATTGAAATTCAATTGTGCTCTCGATTATTTTATTTTTTATCTTTTTCATGTTTTCTAGGTTGATATAAGCACTGGGGACCCAATTATAGCACTTACACTTGGAAAAAGTCAGATTTTCACGCTATGACCCCTTTAAGGTCCCAGATCGCTTGAACCCCGCTAATCGCTGCTTGCAGCTATATTTATTATTATTATTATTATTTTTCCGCTATAAAACGCGTCGCCCAGCACAAACCGTAAGTCGTAGAAACTTGCCACTTGGTCAACTGGTTGTATATTAGCAGGCTACTCAGATACAGTGAATCAGCCAAATCGGCCCATAGGTGGCGCTACAGCAATGCCCGACGGGTTGGGGCTCATAACTCCTAAACCGGACATCCTACACTCAAGTGTTTGGTATCATTGTAATCCCTGGCTCCAAACTTAAAAAATGTATATCTCCGATTTCATTTCCGGTATGCAAATTTTTTCGCTAATTTGCATAATATGCATTTCAAGCCAAAATGAACTAGTCCTAGGTTTTTCGCCCGATCGGAATCGTTCCAACGCAGGAGAAATCTGTGGAGTGAGTAGGTAAATAATTATCGAACAGAATGTGTAATTTCGCTTCAGTGTCACTAAGGGGCGCCAAAATTCAATACCGGAAGTAGACTATCTCCAGGAAAATGGCTATAACTCGTGAACGGTTAGAGATATCTTAACGCGGTTTGGTACACATGTGTATCAGCTCACTCCCGGGTCACAGGAAAAAATACGCGGATTTTGGCCACTAGGTGGCGCTATAATAAGCTTGAGGTCGAAAATGGCTATCACTACACAACCGTAAGCCCGATACACTTCATATTTGGTATGGTGTGTCTTTGTGCAATGTACCATGAGGGTCTAGAAGGACATTGGCGTATCTGCAAAAACATGGCCGTCATCGGCCAATGAAGTGTGAGGGCTGATTTGACAGGGTTAACGAAGGTTGATCGGAACAACACTCACTGTGCTTGTTCGTGTACTGCTCCAGAAGGTCTGTAAGAATTATGGTGTCATTTCGCCACTAGGGGGCGTAATACCGTATTTCGGTGCCTGTATCACGTGACGTTTGACATACACACACAAACATGACATCATATGATAGATCGGTTCATGACGAAAAACTTTGCCTCTTGAAGCGTTGCTGTCAATCAAACGGTTCGTTAGTTATTGGCGATAACGTTCAAATCTACTTTTGCGAACTAGTCCTAGGTTTTTCATCCGATCTGAACCTAACGAAAGCTGATTGATTCTGTGGAGTGAGAATATGAATAATTATCGAAAAAAAGTTGAAATTTGTATTCAAACACGGAAGGAGTGGCCAAAAACCGAACTGGGCGGAGCTTAAAACATTTAAACGGCCATAACTCGAGAGGCGTTTGAGATATCATGATGGGGCTTGAATCATATGTGTAGGCCATAGGTCTAAGGTCGTGATATAAAAAGCTCGCCGATTGGACACTAGATGGCGCTATAACGGGGAAAATAGCACTAAATACTGTGATTATGCAATGGTTGCAACTTTCACGCCTATAACTTTATCTGTGGTCAAGAGATTTTCAAGGGAGTTATTTTTTTAGCATCCTGAATTGTTTCCGAGTCCTACGATACCAAGCATGCCAGGTTTCGCCTTACGGTTAGTTCTGCACAGCAAAAATAGCACTTACAAAACATGCGCGAATAACTCTGCGAGGATTATTCCGATCGACTTTAAACGACCATAGGAAAAACATTGCATTACCTTCTGAACAAAAAAGTCTATTGGCGTTATGTTAAAATTTCTATCAGAAATGGCAGAAAATTGCAAAAAACGAAAAATTACCTCAAAATTTTGTGTTTTTACACATAAATGGTTATACCTCCGCAACGAAATGACATTTTTTCACCAGATTTGATACGCTGATGGCTGAGCAGAGTCTGAGGCAATACCCAAAAAATAATATGCCTGCACCACTCGTTGGCCTCATAATTGAACAAAACCTTTGACATTGAGCGAGCCCAATGGTCTTACAACTGTTTTTTTCACTAAACTAAAGTGTTCAGCCATGATACTAGCTAGATGTAACAAAGTCATGACCTGACGTTGCATGCACAATTTTGTCGTAGCGCCACCCTGTGGTTATTTGTTATTTTCACTTAAAAGTGAGTAGAGAGCAGAGAAATTTCACTGAATGAGAGCTGTTTTTTTGCTGATAGCTAATGTATTTAAGGTTGTATCTTCGCCAAACGTATGCGTAATGACACAGTACTTGGTAATTCTGATGGCAGTCAGGACCTGAAGGAGCCTGCAGTTTTGTTGCACCAACACCTAGTGGTCGGAAGCATATTTTAGAAACCTAAATCTTTGGCTGCAGTCACCGTATTTTCATGGGACTTTTTTCACAGGAGTCCTGAATTGTTGCAGAGTCCAACGATACCAAACATGCCAGGTTTTGCCTTATGCTTAGTCCTGGAGTTATCAGAACACAATTAAGGAGGACATTAATTAAGTCAAGCATTATCTTTCCAGCTGTGTTTGCTGTCCACTGTAGGTCCTTGCGGTTTGCTGCGCTGCTGTGTGTGTGCCTTATGTGCACGTCTGCAGTCTGTTTACACCATTGCACCATACCACGACTCAATGGCCTTGTAGTTCAACTAAACACGGCCATTTCTGAATTGTATGTTACGGTACAAATCTGAAAAACTAATTCTCGTTAACAAATTATCTGAATGACTTAACATTAAGGACGTGACATATTTGTCCTATAGGTGCACCTGTGTGTAAGCATACATAGTCTGTATGAACCGTTTCTGACCATCTCTTTCGTTTTTCTGCATGCGATGTGGTGTATCAGCCTGGTCGACGACGTCTGACGTCTCTGACGTGCTTTAATGCTCGAAACCCGGTAAATGCTGCTTGCAGCTTTAATTATTTATTATTTTTCCACGGTAAAACGCGTTGCCCAGGCCAAACCGTAAGTCGTAGAAACTTGCCACTTGGTCAACTGGTTGTATATTAGCAGGCTACTCAGATACAGTGAATCAGCCAAATCGGCCCATAGGTGGCGCTATAGCAATGCTCGACGTGTTGGGGCTCATAACTCCTAAACCGGACATCATACACTCAAGTGTTTGGTCTCATTGTAATCCCTGGCTCCAAACTTAAAAAATGTATATCTCCGATTTCATTTCCGGTATGCAAATTTTTCCGCTAATTTGCATAATATACATTTCAAGCCAAAATGAACTAGTCCTAGGTTTTTCGCCCGATCGGAACCGTTCCAATGCAGGATAAATCTGTGGAGTGAGTAGGTAAATAATTATCGAACAGAATTTGAAATTACGCTTTAGGGTCACTAAGGGGCGCCAAAACTCCATACAGGAAGTAGCCTACCATCAATGAAATGGCTATAACTGGTGAACGGTTTGAGATATTTTAACGAGGTTTGGTACACATGTGTACTAGCTCAGTCCGGGGTCACAGTAAAAAAGATGCAGATTTTGGCCACTAGGTGGCGCTATAACAGGCTTGAGCTCGGGAATGGCTATTACTACACAACCGTTAGCCCGATACACTTAATATTTTGTATGGTGTGTCTTTGTGCAATGTACCATGAGGGTCTAGAAGGACATTGGTGTTTCTCCAAAAACATGGCCGTCATCAGCCAATGAATGTTGAGGACTGATTTGACAGGGTTAACGGAGGTTGATCGGAAAGAAATGCACTGTGCTTCTTTGTGTACTGCTCCTGAAGGCCTGTAAGATTTGTGGTGTAATTTGGCCACTAGGGGGCGTAATACCGTATTTCGGTGCCTGTATCACGTGACGTTTGACATACACACACAAACATGACATCATATGATAGATCGGCTCATGACGAAAAACTTTGCCTCTTGAAGCATTGCTGTCAATCAAACGGTTCGTTAGTTATTGACGATAACATTCAAATATACTTTTGCGAACTAGTCCTAGGTTTTTTGCCCGATCCGAACCTAACCAAGGCTGATTGATTCTGTGGAGTGTGAATATGAATAATTATCGAAAAAAAGTTGAAATTTGTATTCAAACATGCAAGGAGTGGCCAAAAACCGAACTGGGCGGAGCTTAAAACATTTAAACGGCCATAACTCGAGAGGCGTTTGAGATATCATCATAGGGCTTGAATCATATGTGTAGGCCATCGGTCTAAGGTCGTGATATAAAAATCTCGTCGATCGGACACTAGATGGCGCTATAACGGGGAAAATGGCACTAAATACTGTGATTATGCAATGGTTCCAACTTTCACGCCTATAACTTTATCTGTGGTCAAGAGATTTTCATGGGAGTTGTTTTTTTTAGCATCCTGAATTGTTTCCGAGTCCTACGATACCAAGCATGCCAGGTTTCGCCTTACAGTTAGTTCTGCACAGGAAAATAGCGCTTAAAAAACAGGCGTGAATAACTCCGCGAGGGTTATTCCGATCGACTCGAAACGACCATAGGAAGAACATTGCATTACCTTCTGAACAAAAAAGTCTATTGGCGTTATGTTAAAATTTTTATCAGAAATGGCCGAAAATTACAAAAAACGAAAAATTACCCCAAAATTTGTCGTTTTTACACATAAATGGTTATACCTCTGCAACGAAATGACATTTTTTCACCAGATTTGATACACTGATGTCTGAGCAGAGTCTGAGGCAATACCCAAAAAATAATATGCCTGCACCACTAGTTGGCCTCATAATTGAACAAAACCTTTGACATTGAGCGAGCCCAATGGTCTTACAACAGTTTTTTCACTAAACTGAAGTGTTTAGCCATGATACTAGCTAGATGTAACAAAGGTATGACCTGACGTTGCATGCACAATTTTGTCGTAGCGCCACCCTGTGCTTATTTGTTATTTTCACTTAGAAGTGAGTAGAGAGCGGAGAGATTTCACTGAATGAGAGCCGTTTTCTTGCTGATAACTAATGTATTTAAGGTTGTATCTTCACCAAACGTATGCGTAATGACATTGTACTCGGTAATTCTGATGGCAGTCAGGACCTGAGGGAGCCTGCAGTTTCGGACGCATATTTTACATGCCTACAACTTTGGCTGCAGTCACCGTATTTTCATGGGACTTTTTTCACAGGAGTCCTGAATTGTTGCAGAGTCCAACGATACCAAACATGCCCGGTTTTGCCTTGTGCTTAGTCCTGGGGTCAAGGCCGCCTTAATGCACGGGCTTACCTGGGCTGAAGCCCAGGGGCCTCCCAAGTTCAAGGGCCTCCCAAGTTTGCGTTCATGATGAGCTGAAAAGGTCATATTGTTTTGTAACTTGTCAGGTTTTCTGTCAATCACTCTAATTGCACGTTACATGGCTGCTGATTGGTCCGTTGTAACTTAACGTGAAATAAAATGTTAGACGTAACATATTTTTTATTCCGCGTGATGTAATTATGTGCGCGTTGTCAACTTGACATTCCTGCATGTTAGACTGAGTGTGACAGAGAAACGGGAAATAATCCACCAACAAATGAAAGAGTAATTTCTGAAATTTCATAATAAGCACTGAGGTGCAGGTCTCTCTCTCTTTCGCGCGCGCGCTCGCTTGTTTGCTCTCTCTGTGCTCGTGCAGCTGTCTGAGTCTCTGGCATGCAGAAGTCTCTCCAAACGTGCACAAGAAACTGTGCCGCTAAATTAAGAAAGGAGTTCCCGCACATAATGCTGTTAATTGTTATAAAGTTTAAGTTTACTCGCGTTTATATCAGTGACGCGTGCGCAGCTGGAGCGATGTTTGACGCGACGTTAGCTCACAGTACACACATCTGTTGGTTTAGAAAGACGAGAAAGAGACGCAACGGTAAAGGTGCAAGTCTAAGAAAGTAAAGAGCGACTAGACCATCTCAAATGATCATCCCCTGATAGCACCATTATAATCTCATTATCTTAAGATCTTATATACAGGTATGTTCCCTGTCTGTCTTGTGCATATTCATACTTGGTCGTTTTACATGCTTATGTATGCATAAATACTAAATACAATGCATACTATATCTTCAATAGCCTACAAAATAAATAACTGATTAAAAAACAAGATTCTGTCTAAAGACTTATCTTTTGTTATCATTAATGCATTTAACAAGATTCTGTCTATAAAGACTTATCTTTTGTTATCATTAATGCATTTTCACTTTAAAACTAACTTTAACTTATTATATTTTTAAAACTGTGGTGAGCATTTAGTTGTGAGTGGCAATTTTCTGCAAATTTGTATTTTCCAAAAACTATATAAATATAAAGCTTATAAACATATATACTTTCACACATTTTGGTTTTATTATCACCACATGTTGCTGTGTGTGGTTGTTAAATAAAGTGTCTTGTGTTTATGCTCAAGTGGGCTCAGTGATATGTTAATAACAATATTATGGTGTTTTCTGGCTCAAAGAGGGAAAACTCACTGTTGTATGTCTCGAAAGAAACTAATGCATTTTGTGATGTACCTAGATATTACACTTAAAAAAAAAATTAGACTATAAATCGAGGGGAAGGGGGGCCTACAAAACCTCTTAGCCCCGGGGCCTCACATTAGGTTAAGGCGGCCCTGCCTGGGGTTATCATAACACAATTCAGGAGGACATTAAATAAGTCAAGCATTATCTTTCCAGCTGTGTTTGATGTTCACTGTAGGTCCTTGCGGTCTGCTGCGCTGCTGTGTTTGTTTCTTATGTACACTTGTGCAGTCTGTTTGCACCATTGCACCACACCACGACTCAATGGCCTTGTAGTTCAACTAAACACGGCCATTTCTGAATTGTATGTTACGTTATAAATCTGAAAAACTAATTCTCCTTAACAAATTATCCTCATAACGTCACATTAAGGACATTACATGTTTGTCTTATAGGTGCACCTGTGTGTAAGCATACATAGTCTGTATGATCCTTTTTTGACCATCTCTTTCATTTTCTGAAGCGAGGTGGTCTAACATTCATTGTGGCTGTGTTCGGGTTTAACTGCTCCGCCTGGTAAGCGAAGTGTGAGGTTTTTGACGTTGCCTTAAAGCTCGAAACCCGGCAATTGCTGCTTGCAGCTATTTTTAGGGTTTTGAGCACGAAGTGCTTAAAAACCTATTGTATTTGTCTGTTTTATTATTATTATTAGGGTTTCGAGCACGAAGTGCTGAAAACCTATTGTATTTGTCTGTTTTATTATTATTATTATTATTATTATTATTATTATTATTATTATTATTATTATTTTTCCGCCATAAAACGCGTCGCCCAGCACAAACCGTAAGTCGTAGAAACTTGCCACTTGGTCAACTGGTTGTATATTAGCAGGCTACTCAGATACAGTGAATCAGCCAAATCGGCCCATAGGTGGCGCTATAGCAATGCCCGACGCGTTGGGGCTCATAACTCCTAAACCGGACATCCTACACTCAAGTGTTTGGTATCATTGTAATCCTTGGCTCCAAACTTAAAAAATGTTTATCTCCGATTTCATTTCCGGTATGCAAATTTTTTCGCTAATTTGCATAATATGCATTTCAAGCCAAACTGAACTAGTCCTAGGTTTTTCGCCCGATCGGAATCGTTCCAACGCAGGAGAAATCTGTGGAGTGAGTAGGTAAATAATTATCGAACAGAATGTGTAATTTCGCTTCAGTGTCACTAAGGGGCGCCAAAATTCAATACCGGAAGTAGACTATCTCCAGGAAAATGGCTATAACTCGTGAACGGTTAGAGATATCTTAACGCGGTTTGGTACACATGTGTATCAGCTCACTCCGGGGTCACAGGAAAAAATACGCGGATTTTGGCCACTAGGTGGCGCTATAATAAGCTTGAGGGTCGAAAATGGCTATTTCTACACAACCGTTAGCCCGATACACTTAATATTTTGTTCTGTGTGTCTTTGTGCAATGTACCATGAGGGTCTAGAAGGACATTGGCGTATCTCCAAAAACATGGCCGTCATCGACCAATGAAGGTTGAGGACTGATTTGACAGGGTTAACAAGGGTCGATCGGAACAAAACGCACTGTGCTTCTTCGTGTACTGCTCTTGAAGGCCTGTAAGAATTACGGTGTCATTTGGCCACTAGGGGGCGTAATACCGTATTTTGTTGCCTGTATCACGTGATGTTTGACATACACACACAAACATGACATCATATGATAGATCGGCTCATGACGAAAAACTTTGCCTCTTGAAGCGTTGCTGTCAATCAAACGGTTCGTTAGTTATTGGCGATAACGTTCAAACCTACTTTTGCGAACTAGTCCTAGGTTTTTCGTCCGATCTGAACCTAACCAAGGCTGATTGACTCTGTGGAGTGTGATTATGAATAATTATCAAAAAAAAGTTGAAATTTGTATTCATACACGCGAGGAGTGGCCAAAAACCGAACTGGGCGGAGCTTAGAACATTTAAACGGCTATAACTCGAGAGGGGTTTGTGATATCATCATGGGGCTTGAATCATATGTGTAGGCCATCGGTCTAAGGTCGTGATATAAAAAGCTTGCCGATCGGACACTAGATGGCGCTATAACGGGGAAAATGGCACTAAATACTGTGATTATGCAATGGTTACAACTTTCACGCCTATAACTTTATCTGTGGTCAAGAGATTTTAATGGGAGTTGCTTTTTTAGCATCCTGAATTGTTTCCGAGTCCTACGATACCAAGCATGCCAGATTTCGCCTTACAGTTAGTTCTGCACAGGAAAATAGCGCTTAAAAAACACGCGCGAATAACTCCGCGAGGGTTATTACGATCGACTCGAAACGACCATAGGAAGAACATTGCATTACCTTCTGAACAAAAAAGTCTATTGGCGTTATGTTAAAATTTCCATCAGAAATGGCCGAAAATTACAAAAAACGAAAAATTACCTCAAAATTTGTCGTTTTTTACACATAAATGGTTATATGGAGAGATTTCACTGAATGAGAGCCGTTTTTTGCTGATAACTAATGTATTTAAGGTTGTATCTTCACCAAACGTATGCGTAATGACATGGTACTAGGTAATTCTGATGACAGTCAGGACCTGAGGGAGCCTGCAGTTTCGGAAGCATATTTTACACGCCTACAACTTTGGCTGCAGTCACCGTATTTTCATGGGACTTTTTTCACAGGAGTCCTGAATTGTTGTAGAGTCCAACGATACCAAACATGCCCAGTTTTGCCTTATGCTTAGTCCTGGGGTTATCATAACACAATTCAGGAAGACATTAAATAAGACAAGCATTATCTTTCCGGCTGTGTTTGCTGTTCACTGTAGGTCCTTGCGGTCTGCTGCGCTGCTGTGTTTGTGTCTTATGTACACGTGTGCAGTCTGTTTGCACCATTGCACCATACCACGACTCAATGGCCTTGTAGTTCAACTAAACACGGCCATTTCTGAATTGTATGTTACGTTATAAATCTGAAAAACTAATTCTAGTTAACAAATTATCCTCATTACGTCACATTAAGAACATCACATGTTTGTCTTATAGGTGCACCTGTGTGTAAGCAGACATAGTCTGTATGATCTTTTTTTGACCATCTCTTTCATTTTTCTGGAGCGAGGTGGTCTATCATTCATTGTGGCTGTGTTCGGGTGTAACTGCTCCGCCTGGTAAGCGAAGTGTGAGGTTTTTGACGTTGCCTTAAAGCTCGAAACCCGGCAATTGCTGCTTGCAGCTATATTTATTTATTATTTTTCCACTGTAAAACGCGTTGCCCAGGCCAAACCGTAAGTCGTAGAAACTTGCCACTTGGTCAACTGGTTGTATATTAGCAGGCTACTCAGATACAGTGAATCAGCCAAATCGGCCCATAGGTGGCGCTATAGCAATGCTCGACGTGTTGGGGCTCATAACTCCTAAACTGGACATCATACACTCAAGTGTTTGGTCTCATTGTAATCCCTGGCTCCAAACTTAAAAAATGTATATCTCCGATTTCATTTCCGGTATGCAAATTTTTCCGCTAATTTGCATAATATACATTTCAAGCCAAAATGAACTAGTCCTAGGTTTTTCGCCCAATCGGAACCGTTCCAATGCAGGAGAAATCTGTGGAGTGAGTAGGTAAATAATAATCGAACAGAATTTGAAATTACGCTTTAGGGTCACTAAGGGGCGCCAAAACTCCATACAGGAAGTAGCCTACCATCAATGAAATGGCTATAACTGGTGAACGGTTTGAGATATCTTAACGAGGTTTGGTACACATGTGTAATAGCTCAGTCCGGGGTCACAGTAAAAAAGATGCAGATTTTGGCCACTAGGTGGCGCTATAACAGGCTTGAGCTCGGGAATGGCTATTACTACACAACCGTTAGCCCGATACACTTAATATTTTGTATGGTGTGTCTTTGTGCAATGTACCATGAGGGTCTAGAAGGACATTGGTGTTTCTCCAAAAACATGGCCGTCATCAGCCAATGAATGTTGAGGACTGATTTGACAGGGTTAACGGAGGTCGATCGGAAAGAAATGCACTGTGCTTCTTCGTGTACTGCTCCTGAAGGCCTGTAAGATTTGTGGTGTAATTTGGCCACTAGGGGGCGTAATACCGTATTTCGGTGCCTGTATCACGTGACGTTTGACATACACACACAAACATGACATCATATGATAGATCGGCTCATGACGAAAAACTTTGCCTCTTGACGCATTGCTGTCAATCAAACGGTTCGTTAGTTATTGACGATAACATTCAAATATACTTTTGCGAACTAGTCCTAGGTTTTTTGCCCGATCCGAACCTAACCAAGGCTGATTGATTCTGTGGAGTGTGAATATGAATAATTATCGAAAAAAAGTTGAAATTTGTATTCAAACATGCAAGGAGTGGCCAAAAACCGAACTGGGCGGAGCTTAAAACATTTAAACGGCCATAACTCGAGAGGCGTTTGAGATATCATCATAGGGCTTGAATCATATGTGTAGGCCATCGGTCTAAGGTCGTGATATAAAAATCTCGCCGATCGGACACTAGATGGCGCTATAACGGGGAAAATGGCACTAAATACTGTGATTATGCAATGGTTCCAACTTTCACGCCTATAACTTTATCTGTGGTCAAGAGATTTTCATGGGAGTTGTTTTTTTTAGCATCCTGAATTGTTTCCGAGTCCTACGATACCAAGCATGCCAGGTTTCGCCTTACAGTTAGTTCTGCACAGGAAAATAGCGCTTAAAAAACACGCGTGAATAACTCCGCGAGGGTTATTCCGATCGACTCGAAACGACCATAGGAAGAACATTGCATTACCTTCTGAACAAAAAAGTCTATTGGCGTTATGTTAAAATTGTTATCAGAAATGGCCGAAAATTACAAAAAACGAAAAATTACCCCAAAATTTGTCGTTTTTACACATAAATGGTTATACCTCTGCAACGAAATGACATTTTTTCACCAGACTTGATACACTGATGTCTGAGCAGAGTCTGAGGCAATACCCAAAAAATAATATGCCTGCACCACTAGTTGGCCTCATAATTGAACAAAACCTTTGACATTGAGCGAGCCCAATGGTCTTACAACAGTTTTTTCACTAAACTGAAGTGTTTAGCCATGATACTAGCTAAATGTAACAAAGGTATGACCTGACGTTGCATGCACAATTTTGTCGTAGCGCCACCCTGTGCTTATTTGTTATTTTCACTTAGAAGTGAGTAGAGAGCGGAGAGATTTCACTGAATGAGAGCCGTTTTCTTGCTGATAACTAATGTATTTAAGGTTGTATCTTCACCAAACGTATGCGTAATGACATTGTACTCGGTAATTCTGATGGCAGTCAGGACCTGAGGGAGCCTGCAGTTTCGGACGCATATTTTACATGCCTACAACTTTGGCTGCAGTCACCGTATTTTCATGGGACTTTTTTCACAGGAGTCCTGAATTGTTGCAGAGTCCAACGATACCAAACATGCCCGGTTTTGCCTTGTGCTTAGTCCTGGGGTCAAGGCCTCCTTAATGCACGGGCTTACCTGGGCTGAAGCCCAGGGGCCTCCCAAGTTCAAGGGCCTCCCAAGTTTGCGTTCATGATGAGCTGAAAAGGTCATATTGTTTTGTAACTTGTCAGGTTTTCTGTCAATCACTCTAATTGCACGTTACATGGCTGCTGATTGGTCCGTTGTAACTTAACGTGAAATAAAATGTTAGACGTAACATATTTTTTATTCCGCGTGATGTAATTATGTGCGCGTTGTCAACTTGACATTCCTGCATGTTAGACTGAGTGTGACAGAGATACGGGAAATAATCCACCAACAAATGAAAGAGTAATTTCTGAAATTTCATAATAAGCACTGAGGTGCAGGTCTCTCTCTCTTTCGCGCGCGCGCTCGCTTGTTTGCTCTCTCTGTGCTCGTGCAGCTGTCTGAGTCTCTGGCATGCAGAAGTCTCTCCAAACGTGCACAAGAAACTGTGCCGCTAAATTAAGAAAGGAGTTCCCGCACATAATGCTGTTAATTGTTATAAAGTTTAAGTTTACTCGCGTTTATATCAGTGACGCGTGCGCAGCTGGAGCGATGTTTGACGCGACGTTAGCTCACAGTACACACATCTGTTGGTTTAGAAAGACGAGAAAGAGACGCAACGGTAAAGGTGCAAGTCTAAGAAAGTAAAGAGCGACTAGACCATCTCAAATGATCATCCCCTGATAGCACCATTATAATCTCATTATCTTAAGATCTTATATACAGGTATGTTCCCTGTCTGTCTTGTGCATATTCATACTTGGTCGTTTTACATGCTTATGTATGCATAAATACTAAATACAATGCATACTATATCTTCAATAGCCTACAAAATAAATAACTGATTAAAAAACAAGATTCTGTCTAAAGACTTATCTTTTGTTATCATTAATGCATTTAACAAGATTCTGTCTATAAAGACTTATCTTTTGTTATCATTAATGCATTTTCACTTTAAAACTAACTTTAACTTATTATATTTTTAAAACTGTGGTGAGCATTTAGTTGTGAGTGGCAATTTTCTGCAAATTTGTATTTTCCAAAAACTATATATATATAAAGCTTATAAACATATATACTTTCACACATTTTGGTTTTATTATCACCACATGTTGCTGTGTGTGGTTGTTAAATAAAGTGTCTTGTGTTTATGCTCAAGTGGGCTCAGTGATATGTTAATAACAATATTATGGTGTTTTCTGGCTCAAAGAGGGAAAACTCACTGTTGTATGTCTCGAAAGAAACTAATGCATTTTGTGATGTACCTAGATATTACACTTAAAAAAAAAATTAGACTATAAATCAAGGGGAAGGAGGGCCTACAAAACCTCTTAGCCCCGGGGCCTCACATTAGGTTAAGGCGGCCCTGCCTGGGGTTATCATAACACAATTCAGGAGGACATTAAATAAGTCAAGCATTATCTTTCCAGCTGTGTTTGATGTTCACTGTAGGTCCTTGCGGTCTGCTGCGCTGCTGTGTTTGTTTCTTATGTACACTTGTGCAGTCTGTTTGCACCATTGCACCATACCACGACTCAATGGCCTTGTAGTTCAACTAAACACGGCCATTTCTGAATTGTATGTTACGTTATAAATCTGAAAAACTAATTCTCCTTAACAAATTATCCTCATAACGTCACATTAAGGACATTACATGTTTGTCTTATAGGTGCACCTGTGTGTAAGCATACATAGTCTGTATGATCTTTTTTGACCATCTCTTTCATTTTCTGAAGCGAGGTGGTCTAACATTCATTGTGGCTGTGTTCGGGTTTAACTGCTCAGCCTGGTAAGCGAAGTGTGAGGTTTTTGACATTGCCTTAAAGCTCGAAACCCGGCAATTGCTGCTTGCAGCTATATTTAGGGTTTCGAGCACGAAGTGCTGAAAACCTATTGTATTTGTCTGTTTTATTAGGGGTTCAAGCCCGTAGGGCTGAAACCCTATTGTATTTGTATGGATTTTTATTATTAGGGGTTCAAGCCCGAAGGGCTGAAACCCTATTGTATTTGTACTGATTTTTATTATTATTTATTATTCTTTTTATTATTTTTCTTCTGCCGTAAAACGGATCGTGCAGACCAAACCGTAAGGCCTAGAGACTTGAGACTTGGCCAAATGGTAGGTCTCATTCGTGCGCGAAGATGACAGAGTGTCATCCCAATCGGCCTATGGGGGGCGCTACAGCGATAACTTCGACAATTCTTGTCCAAATGTCAAGTGTCTTATATTCCTGGATTCCTTGCGTCAAGACGAACAAAATGTATATCTCCGATTTCATTTCCGTCATTAAAAATTTTCCGCTATTTTTGATTTTGTGGAAAAAAATAAAAACGAACTAGTCCTACGTTTTTCGCTCGATCGGAATCGTTTCGGTGCTAAATGTTCCTTGGAGTTCGAATATCAATAATTATTGAAAAAAAGTTGAACTTTCGACTCACGGTCGACATGCCACGCCCAAACGTCTGAAGTGTGCGCAGCCACTAGGGATTTATTGGATATAACTGCGGACAGGAATGAAGTATTAACACGACACTTGGTACTTGTGATGACAGTCATGGCCTGAGGTGGCATGCGTCGTTTCGTCACAGCGCCACCTAGTGGTCAGACGAATCATTTAAACGCTTATAACTTAGGCTGAGTTTAACATATTTTCATGCAACTTTTTTCTTTGGAGCATGCCAAAGAAATGCCAGGTTTTGCTTTACGGTTGGTTCTGCACAGGAAAATAGCGCTTAAAAAACACGCGCGAATAACTCCGCGAGGGTTATTCCGATCGACTCGAAACGACCATAGGAAGAACATTGTATTACCTTCTGAACAAAAAGTTCTATTGGCGTTATGTTAAAATTTTCATCAGAAATGGCCGAAAATTGCAAAAAACGAAAAATTACCTCAAAATTTTGTGTTTTTACACATAAATGGTTATAACTCCGCAACGAAATGATATTTTTTCACCAGATTTGATACGCTGATGCCTGAGCACAGTCTGAGGCAATACAAAAAAAAATGGTATGCCTGCACCACTAGTTGGCCTCATAATTTAACAAAACCTATGACATTGAGCAAACCCTATGGTCAAACAACTGTTTTTTCAATAAACTAAAGTGTACAGCCATGATACTAGCTAGATGTAACACAGTCATGACCTGAGATTCCATGCACGAGTTTGTCATAGCGCCACCTAGTGGTAATTTGTTATTTTCACTTAAAAATACTGTAACCTTACATTTAAAATCATGAGTCATCATGGATTATTCCTTTCATGGCTTTGAGTATAATCATTGATGGATTGCAAGTCACTCCCTAGCAACCAATGAGAATACCCTAGCAACCATTTAGCAAGCTGTATCTCTGTATCAGAACATCGTAGAGACGTGGGGTTCGGCTCTTTTGACTCATTAACCCTATTTTAACATTTTGTGACCCGAGTTTTGCCATTGCAAGCACCACAAACATTTCCTTCAGTGTTCTATTTGTCAATGTTCCGTGAGAAGAGAGGGAGACATTTCACTGAACGATAGCAATTTTTGCTAATAACTTTGAACACGTGTGTCTGGTATCTTATTTTTCATCATTTATTTTGTACAATGCAGCAAATCTACACAGCCATGCCCTTAATGGTCTTAATGTCCCAAATCGCTTGAACCCCGGTAATCGCTGCTTGCAGCTATATTTATTCTATTTATTATTTTTCTTCTGCCGTAAAACGGAACGTGCAGACCAAACCGTAAGGCCTGGAGACTTGAGACTTGGCCAAATGGTAGGTCTCACTCGTGCGTGAAGTTGACAAAGTGTCACCCCAATCGGCCAATGGGGGGCGCTATAGCGATGGCAAACGCGTTGATGCTCATAACTTCCACAATTCTTGACCTAATGTCAAGTGTCTTATATCCCTGGATTCCTTGCGTCAAGACGAACAAAATGTATATCTCCGATTTCATTTCCGTCATTAAAAATTTTCCGCTATTTTCGATTTTGTCGAAAAAAATAAAAATGAACTAGTCCTAGGCTTTTTGTCCGATCGGAACCGTTCCAGTGCTGTAATATTCCTTGGAGTGTGAATATAAAAAGTTATCAAAAAAAGTTGAACTTTATACTCGTCGTCGTCAAGCCACGCCCAAACGCCCCCAATGGGCGGAGCTTCTTGGACTTAAATGACTATAACTTGGGACTGGAAAGAGGTATCGAAACCAAATTTGGTACACATATACAGCGGACTATTCTGGGGTCACGTGAAAAAAATTGCATCGCTTGACCACTAGTTGTCGCTATAACACCACCTCAACTTTGAAGGGCTGTAACCAGAGAAATATGGAACCGATCAACTTAAGATTTGGCACCGTTGCTCCTGGTCTAGGGTACTATCTATGTCTAAAAGGAATTTTGCGTAGCTAAAAGAACATGGCCGCCATCGGCCAATCAAGAAAAAGCAGCTATTAGACAGGGTTAACAGAGGCCGATCAAAACGAAACGCGTTGGGCCTGTTTGTCTCTTGGCCATGAAGGTCTGTGCAGAGTAAGAAAAAATTCGGCCTCCGGGAGGCGCTATCGCGTTTTTTCAGTGTTTAAGTGATTGTGTATTATGCAGTGTTTCAGATATCAACAAGATCTTCATATCATTTAATAGAGGTACTTATAATGAACAACTTTTCCTCAAGAAGCATTTGTCTCAGTCGAATCGTTTGTTAGATATTCATCATTTTCTTTTAAACCTACTTTTGCGAACTAGTCCTAGGTTTTTTGACCGATCTGAACCAATCCAGTGCTGGAATATTCCTTAGACACTGAATATCAATAATTATCAAAAAAAAGTTGAACTTTCCACTTTTCGTCGCAACACCACGGTTAAAAGTACGAACAGGCAGTGCAACAAATACTTAAATGGCTATCATTTATGATAAGAATCAGATATCAACACGAAACTTGGTACACATATGTATAGACCTAGGCCGAGGTCACATGCAAAAAATTGCAGAGATTGTCCACTAGGTGGCGCTATAACCTAAGAACAAAGAACGATGACTATAGCATATGTATACGACACATAAATATTTGTCTGACCTACTTGTTATTTTGCACTTAACATCTGCTTTCAGATTCTTATAAGGGTCTATTAGGATAATTACATATCTTAAAAAACATGAGACCAACAGCCAGCCAGCATTAACCATGTACGAGTCCAGTGTAATGGTGTGTGATTACAACTAAACTGATGGGCCTGTTTGTCTTATGTTCTCAAGTGTCTGTGAGGATTTTTGGCTCATCATTCTGGAAATATTTGCATCTAGAACAACGGGTGTTACGTTAACTGTCCCCTAGATCAGTGGTTCTCAATGTTATTCCTTTGTATATTGTTGTATGTGAGTATTAAGTCTTATTGTCCAACATTGCGATTTCTGCTTGCTTTTATAAATGTGTGTGTGTGTGTGTGTGTGTGTGTGTGTTTTAGGCCATATACACATGCTGGTTGTATCAGGGCTACAACAACTTAGGATGCCCAAAAAGAGGGCTAAACAATTAGCAACATACTGTGCCTTGTCTGCCACCATATATGGTAAAGTCGATGCCATTTATATTCATAGCAACTGCAAAAAATGGCAGAGATTTTCCACTAGGTGGTGCTATAACATGAGAACAATGAACAATGTCTATAGCATGTGTATATGATATATAAGTATTGGTCTGACGTAATTGTTATTTGCATATAAAATCTACTTTCAGGTTCATCTTTCTGAAAAAATGTGTGTGAAGTAAAAGTTCTCTAGATCAGTGGTTCTCAACACACCTGCTTCAAATAATTAGCACAATAGTAGAGATCTCTATGAACTAAACTGATTATGTCAGATGAGAGAAACATTCAAAATGTGCAGAGCAGTGGTCCACCAGAAATGGAGTAGAGAAACACTGCTCTAGATGTTTATGTTTATATGAAAAAACAATTTTGTTAACTAATACTTGGTTTTTCACTCAACAACAGTAAAGACAATGCAGTACAATTTCCTGTAGTCTGTGAGACAATATAAATGCCAAATTGTGATCACCAATTGTAAGTCTTATTCTTTTAGTTGTTTAAGTTTGAATTACAAAAACAACTTTTCAAAATTACTCCTAGGGTTTTCAGTCAACAACAATAAAATCAGTATAGTACATTTTTTCTGTCCTTTGTGTGTAAAGATATATCAAATACAAAATGTAATGAATTTGAATACCTGCTGTTGTATGCAAAGATTTCATGTGATGTCACACAGTGGTGTAGGTGTCATTTGTACGACTGAATTGCAGCACGCATGTTTATAGGAAATCATAAAGATATGGATTAAAGTTTTCCATTTTACCCAAAACTCTGAGCATCATCAGAAATGAATTGCTGCTATCAAGAGGATATATGTCTGGCTGTATTTACATCAGTAGCATTAGTATTCTATTCTACCTTCCATGACATAAACGTGTCCTGACATGATGTATAATATAGTTACATTTTTATACGTTCTTTTTAAAATATTGCACCCAAAACTTCATGTAATTATGCAATTGGTTATTATTCACACACATGACCTGCTAGAACCCAACTAAATAGTTGCACTTTATGAAAGTGAACACAGTCAAATGCTCACCAGCAAATATGCTGCAAATCTTCTAAATGACATGACATTTGATATTGACACAATTTGATATTGAAAACATATCTGGATAAGTTATTTATTGGCCCACCCTAAAATCACATGCCAATGATTGCAGAGCTATACCACTATTTGACAATTTAACATGACAGCCTAAAAATGTTTCTATTAAAATATGTAACATTGCTTTATTGTTTCCAAATCCAAAAATCAGTATTCTCTTATATACTCTCTGTGTGAAACACAGACCCTCATTAACATACTTAAGAGCATGCTTATTAGGATTTGAATTAAAAATTTGTCTATCTTTTTTCCTTTACAATATTCACTACTAATTTTATGTTAAATTAATTGTAAAATTATTATTTATTATTCAAAAATGTATACCCAATGAAATTGTGTTCACGTTTCATCAATGGATACATGATTTAACTTTATGAAGTCATTTATTATTATGTTAAATAAACATTTTATCAATCATTCTGACGGTATCTGTTTTTACAGTCAAGCGACATTCTGACAAAGGCGAAACATTTAAATAGGTTGATGAACTCTTGAAGGACATCAAGCATATGGAGATTGTTCATTTATTTCAAAGTCTTATTTCCTAACTCTGCCATTTCTGCTTCTGTGTGTAAATGCATGTATGTGTGTTAGCTTATTCTAAATCATTGCTGTGTTATAGGTTAGCCCTGTGAGACTTATATCTCTATATTAGAATATCATAGAGAAATTGTGGTGGGCTGTTTTGTCTCATGTTAACAATTTTTGAAACATTTTGTGTGGCAAATCTTGCAACGGCATGCACCACGTCATTTTCTCTTTTACCTAATTTACCTAATTGGTAACATGTTAGTATTTCATATTCTAAGTATATTTGATAACAATGAAGCAAATCTAAACAGGCATGCCCTTAAAGGTCTTAAAGGGTCATATTATGAGTTTTTTTAAGATGTAAAATGAATCGTTGGTGTCCCCAGAGTGTGTATGTGAAGTGTTAGCTGAAAATACTCCACAGCTAATTTATTATAGCATGTTAAAATTGACACTTTGTAGGCCTGAGCAAAAGTGTGCCGTTTTTGGGTGTTTCATTTAAAATGCAAATGAGCGGATGAAATGCAAACACTGATCACAATGATGGTGGTTTTGTGTAATTGAAACTCAATTGTGCTCTCGATTATTTTATTTTTTATCTTTTTCGTGTTTTCTAGGTTGATATAAGCACTGGGGATCCAATTATAGCACTTACACATGGAAAAAGTCAGATTTTCACGCTATGACCCCTTTAAGGTCCCAGATCGCTTGAACCCCGCTAATCGCTGCTTGCAGCTATATTTCTAGTTATTATTTTTCTTCTGCCGTAGAACGAATCGTGCAGACCAAACCGTAAGGCCTAGAGACTTGAGACTTGGCCAAATGGTAGGACCCAATTTGGGGAGAGGTTGATAGAGTATCAACCCGATTGGCCTATAGGTGGCGCTATAGCGATAACAAACGCGTTGATGCTCATAACTCCCAGAATTCTTGTCCAAATGTCAAGTGTCTTATATCCCTGGATTCCTTGCGTCAAGACGAACAAAACGTATATCTCCGATTTCATTTCCGTCATGAAAATTTTTTCGCTATTTTCGATTTTGTCGAAAAAAATAAAAACGAACTAGTCCTAGGTTTTTTGTCCGATCGGAACCGTTCCAGTGCTGTAATATTCCTTGGAGTGTGAATATGAAAAGTTATCAAAAAAAAGTTGAACTTTATACTCGTCGTCGTCAAGCCACGCCCAAACGCCCCCAATGGGCGGAGCCTCTTGGACTTCAATGGCTGTAACTTGGGATTGGAAAGAGGTATCGAAACCAAATTTGGTACACATATACAGCGGACTATTCTGGGGTCACGTGCAAAAAATTGCATCGCTTGACCACTAGTTGGCGCTATAACACTACTTCAACTTTGAAGAGCTGTAACTAGAGAAATATGGGACCGATCAACTTGAGATTTGGCACGGGTGCTCTTGGTCTAGGGTACTATCTGTGTGGGAAAGGAATTTTGCGTAGCTCAAAAAACATGGCCGCCATCGGCCAATCAAGAAAAAGCAGCTATTGGGCAGGGTTAACGGAGGCCGATCGAAACGAAACGTGGTGGACCTGTTTGTCTCTTGGCCATGAAGGTCTGTGCAGAGTAAGAAAAAATTCGGCCTCCGGGAGGCGCTATCACGTTTTTTCAATGTTTAAGTGATTGTGTATTATGCAGTGTTTCAGATATCAACAAGATCTTTATATCATTTAATAGAGCTACATTTAATGAACAACTTTTCCTCAAGAAGCACTTGTCTCAGTCGAATCGTTTGTTAGATATTCATAATTTTCTCTTAAACCTACTTTTGCGAACTAGTCCTAGGTTTTTTGACCGATCTGAACCAATCCAGTGCTGGAATATTCCTTAGACACTGAATATCAATAATTATCGAAAAAAAGTTGAACTTTGCACTCGTCGTCGCAACACTACGGTCAAAAGTACGAAGAGGCGGGGCCACAAATACTCAAATTGCTATCATTTATGATAGGAATGAGATATCAACATGAAACTTGGTACACATATGTATAGACCCAAGCTGAGGTCACATGCAAAAAATTGCAGAGATTGTCCATTAGGTGGCGCTATAACTTAAGAACAAATAACCATAACTATAGCATATGTATATGACACATAAATATTTGTCTGACCTACTTGTTATTTTGCACATTACATCTACTTTCAGGTTTTTATAATGGTCTATGAGGATAATTATTTATCTTTGAAAACATGCCACTCAACAGCCAACCAGTATTAACCATGTACGAGTCAAGCCTAATGGTGTGTGATTACAACTAAACTCATGGGACTGTTGGTCTTATGTTTCCAAGTGTCTGTGAGGATTTTTAGTTAATCTTTCTGAAAATCTTTGCATCTAACACAATATGTGCAAAGTAAACAGTTCTCTAGATCAGTGGTTCTCAACACACCTGCTTCACATAATCAGCACAATAGTAGAGATCTCTATTAACTAAACTGATTGTGTCAGATGAGAGAAACATACAAAATGTGCAGAGCAGTGGTTCTCCAGAAACGGAGTAGAGAACCACTGCTCTATATGTTTATGTTTATATGAAAAAACTATTTTGTGAACTAATACTTGGTTTTTCACTCAACACCACTAAAGCCAATGCAATACAATTTCCTGTAGTCTGTGAGCAAATATGAATGCCAAATTGTTATCACCAATTGTACGTCTTATTCCTTTAGTTGTTTAGCTTTGAATTACAAAAACAACTTTTCAAAACTACTAGAATTTTTTCAGTCAACAACAATAAAATCAGCGCAGTACATTTTTCTGTCCTCTGTGTGTAAAGGTATATCAAATACAAAATGTAATGAATTTGAATACCTGCTTTTGTAAGCATAGATTTCATGTGATGTCACACATTGGTGTAGGTGCCATTTGTACGACTGAATTGCAGCATGTGTGTTTAAAGGAACTCATAAAGATATGGATTAAAGTTTTTCATTATCTCCATTTATTTACATCAGTAGCATTAGGATTCTATTCTACCTTCCATGACATAAACGTGTCCTGACATGATGTATAATACAAAGTTGTTACATTTTTATATGTTATTTTTCAAATATTGCACCAAAAACTTCATGTGATAATGCAATTGGTTATTATACACATAAATGACCTGCTAGAACCCGACTAAAAAGCAGCACTTTATGAAAGTAACACAGACAAATGCTCACCAGCAAATCTGCTGCAAATCTACTAAATAACATGACATTTGTTATTGACATAATTTGATATTGAAAACATATCTGGATCAGTTATTTATTGGCCCAGCCTAAAATCACATGAAAATAATTGCAGAGCTATACCACTATTTGACAATTTAACATGACAGAGCCTAAAAATGTTTCTATTAAAATATGTAACTTTGCTTTATTGTTTCCAAATCCATAAATTAGTATTCTCTTACAATAACACAATAAAAGGATTATATGAAAAATATATACTCTCTGTGTGAAACACAGACCCTCATTAATATACTTAAGAGCATGCTTATCAGGATTTGAGTTAAAAATGTGTCTACCTTTATTTACTTTTAAATATTCAATACTAATTTTATGTTAAATTAATTGTAAAAGGAAAACAATAATTTTAGCCAACAGATGGCAGAATGTCATCTTCTGCCATCTGCTGGCTAAAATTATTATTTATTATTTAAAATGTATACTCAATGAAATTGTGTTCACAGGTTTCATCAATGGATGCATGATTTAACTTTATGAAGTCAGTATTATTATGTTAAAATAACATTTCGTCAATCATTCTGACGGTATCCGTTTTAACAGTCATGTGACATTCGAACATAGGATAAACATTTAAATAGGTTGATGAACTCTTAAAGGACACCAAGCATATGGAGATTGGTCATTTATTTCAAAGTCTTATTTCCTAACCCTGCCATTTCTGCTTCTGTGTGTAAATGCATGTATGTGTTTTAGCTTATTCTTCATCATTGCTGTGTTATAGATTAGCCATGTGAGACCTATATCTCTATATCAGAACATCGTAGAGAAATTGTGGTGGGCTGTTTTGTCTCATGTTAACAATTTTTGAAACATTTTGTGTGACAAATCTTGCAACAGCATGCACCACATAATTTTCTCTTCAGAAAATTTACCTAATTGGTAACATGTTAGTATTTCATATTCTAAGTAGATTTGATAACAATGCAGCAAATCTAAACAGGCATGCCCTTAAAGGTCTTAAAGGTTCATATAATGAGATTTTTTAAAGATGTAAAATAAATTGTTTGTGTACCCAGAGTGTGTATGTGAAGTGTTATCTCAAAATACTCCACAGATCATTTATAATAGCATGTTAAAATTGACACTTTGTAGGCCTGAGCAAAATTGTGCAGTTTTTGGGTGTTTCCTTTAAAATGCAAATGAGTGGATGAAATGCAAACACTGATCACAATGATGGTGGTTTGTTGTAATTGAAATTCAATTGTGCTCTCGATTATTTTATTTTTTATCTTTTTCATGTTTTCTAGGTTGATATAAGCACTGGGGACCCAATTATAGCACTTACACTTGGAAAAAGTCAGATTTTCACGCTATGACCCCTTTAAGGTCCCAGATCGCTTGAACCCCGCTAATCGCTGCTTGCAGCTATATTTATTATTAGGGTTTCAAGCACGAAGTGCTGAAAACCTATTGTATTTGTCTGTTTTATTAGGGTTTCGAGCACGAAGTGCTGAAAACCTATTGTATTTGTCTGTTTTATTATTATTATTAGGGTTTCGAGCACGAAGTGCTGAAAACCTATTGTATTTGTCTGTTTTATTATTATTATTATTATTATTATTATTATTAGGGGTTCAAGCCCGTAGGGCTGAAACCCTATTGTATTTGTATGGATTTTTATTATTCTTTTTATTATTTTTCTTCTGCCGTAAAACGGATCGTGCAGACCAAACCGTAAGGCCTAGAGACTTGAGACTTGGCCAAATGGTAGGTCTCATTCGTGCGCGAAGATGACAGAGTGTCACCCCAATCGGCCTATGGGTGGCGCTATAGCGATAACAAACGCGTTGATGCTCATAACTCCCACAAATCTTGTCCAAATGTCAAGTGTCTTATATCACTGGAATCCTTGCGTCAAGACGAACAAAACGTATATCTCCGATTTCATTTCCGTCATGATTTTTTTTTCGCTATTTTCGATTTTGTCGAAAAAAATAAAAACGAACTAGTCCTAGGTTTTTTGTCCGATCGGAACCGTTCCAGTGCTGTAATATTCCTTGGAGTGTGAATATCAAAAGTTATCAAAAAAAAGTTGAACTTTATACTCGTCCTCGTCAAGCCACGCCCAAACGCCCCCAATGGGCGGAGCCTCTTGGACTTAAATGGCTATAACTTGGGATTGGAAAGAGGTATCGGAACCAAATTTGGTACACATATACAGCTGACTACTCTGGGGTCACCTGAAAAAAATTGCGCCGCTTGATCACTAGTTGGCGCTATAACACCACCTCAACTTTGAAGGTCTGTAACTACAGAAATATGGGACCGATCAACTTGACATTTGGCACCGGTGCTCCTGGTCTAGGGTACTATCTGTGTCTTAAAGGAATTTCGCGTAGCTCAAAAAACATGGCCGCCATCGGCCAATCAAGAAAAAGCAGGTATTAGACAGGGTTAACGGAGGCCGATCAAAACGAAACGCGTTGGGCCTGTTTGTCTCTTGGCCATGAAGGTCTGTGCAGAGTAAGAAAAAATTCGGCCTCCGGGAGGCGCTATCACGTTTTTTCAGTGTTTAAGTGATTGTGTATTATGCAGTGTTTTAGATATCAACAAGATCCTCATATCATTTAATAGAGGTACTTATAATGAACAACTTTCCCTCAAGCAGCACTTGTCTCAGTCGAATCGTTTGTTAGATATTCATCATTTTCTTATAAACCTACTTTTGCGAACTAGTCCTAGGTTTTTTGACCGATCTGAACCAATCCAGTGCTGGAATATTCCTTAGACACTGAATATCAATAATTATCAAAAAAAAGTTGAACTTTGCACTCGTCGTTGCAATACCACAGTCAAAAGTACGAAGAGGCGGTGCCACAAATACTTAAATGGCTATCATTTATGATAGGAATCAGATATCAACACGAAATTTGGTACACATATGTATAGACCTAGGCCGAGGTCACATGCAAAAAATTTCAGAGATTGTCCACTAGGTGGCGCTATAACCTAAGAACAAAGAACGATGACTATAGCATATGTATACGACACATAAATATTTGTCTGACCTACTTGTTATTTTGCACTTAACATCTGCTTTCAGATTCTTATAAGGGTCTATTAGGATAATTACATATCTTAGAAAACATGCGACCAAAAGCCAGCCAGCATTAACCATGTACGAGTCCAGCGTAATGGTGTGAGATTACAACTAAACTGATGGGCCTGTTTGTCTTATGTTCTCAAGTGTCTGTGAGGATTTTTGGCTCATCATTCCGGAAATATTTGCATCTAGAACAACGGGTGTTACGTTAACTGTACCCTAGATCAGTGGTTCTCAAAATTATTCCTGGAGGCCCACTGCTCTGCACATATACAAAAGTCTTCTATTTTAAACAAATCTACTTTAATCATCAGTAGAGATTTGTATGAACTGAACTGATTGTGTCAGATGAGAGAATCATACAAAATGTGCCGAGCATTGGGTCTCGAGAAACCACCGCGTTTCAGTGAGTTGAAAGTACTTCTCTAGATGTTTATGTTTATATGAAAAACTATTTTGTGAATTTACTGTACTATATCTATTTTATTTTATAATCAAATCATCAAAATGTATTAAAACTAATTAAAATCTAATTATCTCCACTTCTGTTTTCAAATTAAAATATGAACAATTTATATATATATATTAATTTTAGAAACTCATTACTATAATATTACAATCAAATAGTTTAAATTAAAACTTGTTTAAAGGTTGAACTGCAGATTAGTATGGTTTACATCTAGGCAAATATTCACTTCTACATTCATTTCTGTTCTTATAAAAAAGTTATAATTTTTTTTTTCTAGAATATTTACTCTATTAATACATAACTGAGTATTATGTAAGGAGTTACAATCATAAGATGTATAACATTGAAAGAGTTGAATAAGTCCACTAGGTATGGCATCAAATACAACTGCAAATTCCTTAGCAGTTACTGGAATCTTATAGTGATTGAGGAATTCACAATAATTAAAGAGGTGACCATCATCTTTAAATAACTGCCTCACTAATATTATATTATTATCATACCAATTTCTATAAAATAAGGATCTGTTTCTTGTATAGAATATTCTTGTTATTCCAAATAACAGATCTATGTGGAGAAAAGTTATGTTTTTATATGAGCATCCAAGAAAACAAACCTGTTTATGGAAACCTGACAGTTTTATGGGAAACTTGTTTATATCAAAATTGTATCGCAAAAAAAATTCCAAACCACCCAATTTCTTAAAAATCATTTCTGGTATGATGTTCCATATACTACCTTTGCAACTTCAGTAACTTTTTATCCACTTATTTTTAAAAACACAGTTAGCAGTATTAAAATCTAGTAAAAAAAAGTATCCTCCTTTCTCAACTGGATTGCATAGAATTGACTTTTTAATGTAGTGCTTCACTGCTGGGTCTGTCGTTCATACGTGGATTACTCAGTTAGCTGGATTTCATTGTTGACGATTTAGCTTCATGTTGAATTATTTGTTTCTTCGAAGGTCATCCTAGAGTTGTTGTTATAGTAACATGTCCGTAAGGTTAAAACTGCTCGGGATTCAAATTCAACTCGTAATAAAAAATGATACATTTAATATTTTAGTAATGTTATTTAAAAAAACTATATAATATAAAAAACATAATTAAGACTGTGTTTTAAGGACTAGTCTGAAGAATTAGTAGTTAGTTAGGGCTAATCAGTCTAACTATTTGGAATTAAATATATTTTAAATAATTTAAATATTTTTTCACATGATACTTAAAGCAGTTATGTTCAATCATGAAGACAAAAATGTATGACTAACTTTGAATACTAGTCTTAGAGATTAATGTTACTGACCATTGGTTTAAGTGTAGTTACAGACTAAAATTTAGGCTTAAGTTTTAGTTGTCTTACTTGAAAATAGCTTACACTGGCCTACCTTTAAATATATCTGGGCCATAGTTTTGTCTTAAGATGTACACCAGAAATGTTTTTTATAAGGTTTGTTTGTAAAAAGTACCTAAATGTTTTTACATAACTAATGGCTAGTCATGCATCAATCTAAACCTGTGGGAAACAACCCAATAAAGTTATAAAGCTTCAAATGTTGTCTTAGAATTTTTCAAATCCTAAAGGTATGAAAAAGATTGCTGTAAATATGTGGATCCTTAAAGAACAATAATAGGCCAACATTAGAAATAATAACTAATAATCATACATAAAGAGAATATATATTTGGTTATCAGAAGCTTTAGTATTTTAATCTACTTTCCAGAACATAAACATGTCATGATGTATCTTATAAAGTTTTTAATAATTGTTTATAGAATTACTGCAATGAAATTGTAATGTTATGATACAATTGGTTATTTTAAATGTAAATGATTTGCTGAAAACTTACTCTAGCACAGCACATGTGTGAACACTAATAAGTGCTTAATAGCAAATCTGACTGACATTTGCTTAATGACATCATTTGTTATTAACTCCATTTGATATAAACAACACATCTGTATCAGTTATGTATGGACATAGCCAGTGGTTAAATATAAAAAAATGTAGAGCTTTAGTACTACTTTTAGGCCTACTATAATATGACAGAGGCTGTTATCTGAAATACTTGTATGTTTGCACATAATATTTATGTCAAAGAATATATATGTTCTATAAGAACAATTACTTTTGTTAAAAAAATGTCTAAAAGATTTAAACAAGCAAACATTTAGTAAGACCTACAGAATAGATCTTTATGAACTAAAATGACTGTTTCAGATGAGAGAAACATACAAAATGTGCAGAGCATGTTTGTGTATATGTTCCTTTTGTCCATAAAAATATATACGGTTTAATAACTTGCATACCTCACTTTATTTACCTAATTAAAACAGAAAGCCTTCATGGTACTCGATTAAAGGACATGAACATGAATCTGCTAAATGAAATGATATTTGTTATTGACAGGATTTAATAACACCATCCACCATTCTGATAACGTATCTGGTTGTTTTATTAAATTGTTTCAGTTCTTACACTCAACAACAGTAAAGCCAGTGCAGTACAATTTTCTCTACACTGTATATATATATATATATATATATATATATATATATATATATATATTTATATATATATATATCAAATACAAAAACAACTTTGCAAAAGTATAGCTATCACACAGTCATTTTGAAAATGGCCCTGACGAACGGCCCCTAAAGCTTATGACAAAGCATACAATGTATTATTGAGATCAGGCAATATACTCAAATTCCTTATTGTGGATTTTAGGTGCAATTTTCCGTTATGTCCACTAGATGGCAGAAGAGGATCAATCACTGGCTGACATTTGAACTCACAGAAAACACAGAATATGATTACTCTTTAACTAATTCTACTATTAATAGAAATCTGTTCACATTTAAAGGTGCAGTGTGTAATTTTTAGAAGGATCTCTTGACAGAAATGCAAAATGATATACAAAACTATATTATCAGGGGTGTATAAAGACCTTTCATAATGAACCGGTATGTGTTTATTAGCTTAGAACGAGACCTTTTTATCTACAAACACCAAGGTCCCCTTACATGGAAGTCAAAATTTTGTGGCGCCATTTTTCTACAGAAGCCCCTAACGGACAAATTTTTTACTAAGTTGTCTCCGACGATGACAGGTTTGTCTGGTGGCGGCTACCGTAGCTTCTCTATGTGTTTCAAAAGCGAGGGGTGAGCAGTGGACTAAGCCATTGGTTGCATTTCGTGACCTCACCACTAGATGCCACTAAAATGTACACACTGCACCTTTAACTTCATGATTTTACTGTTATAATATTAAAATCAAATTTAGTGAAAGACTACCACTTCAATTGTTCTGAGTTGTCAGTTTTATCACTCATGTCACTTTATGATAGCTGTGAAACGTGAACATAACTTTGGAGGCACTTACACGACATTTGCAGTAAGAATTATATTTTTATGTTTTTTATAAAAAAAAACTACATACAAAATGAGTGTATAACCATGTCAGTATTAAGTCTTGTTCTTTAACAGTCTTGTTTCTCCTTTCTCAGGTAAACGTGTATGTGTATAATATACAATGCAGAATATCTATATGGCCATGTCCTTAAACGTCTTGTGATCCCAAATAGCTTGAACCCCGCTAATCGCTGCTTGCAGCTATATTTATTATTATTATTATTATTTTTCCGCCATAAAACGCGTCGCCCAGCACAAACCGTAAGTCGTAGAAACTTGCCACTTGGTCAACTGGTTGTATATTAGCAGGCTACTCAGATACAGTGAATCAGCCAAATCGGCCCATAGGTGGCGCTATAGCAATGCCCGACGCGTTGGGGCTCATAACTTCTAAACCGGACATCCTACACTCAAGTGTTTGGTATCATTGTAATCCCTGGCTCCAAACTTAAAAAATGTATATCTCCGATTTCATTTCCGGTATGCAAATTTTTTCGCTAATTTGCATAATATGCATTTCAAGCCAAAATGAACTAGTCCTAGGTTTTTCGCCCGATCGGAATCGTTCCAACGCAGGAGAAATCTGTGGAGTGAGTAGGTAAATAATTATCGAACAGAATGTGTAATTTCGCTTCAGTGTCACTAAGGGGCGGCAAAATTCAATACCGGAAGTAGACTATCTCCAGGAAAATGGCTATAACTCGTGAACGGTTAGAGATATCTTAACACGGTTTGGTACACATGTGTATCAGCTCACTCCGGGGTCACAGGAAAAAAACACGCGGATTTTGGCCACTAGGTGGCGCTATAATAAGCTTGAGGTCGAAAATGGCTATCACTACACAACCGTAAGCCCGATACACTTCATATTTGGTATGGTGTGTCTTTGTGCAATGTACCATGAGGGTATAGAAGGACATTGGCGTATCTCCAAAAACATGGCCGTCATCGGCCAATGAAGGTTGAGGACTGATTTGACAGGGTTAACAAAGGTCGATTGGAACGAAACGCACTGTGCTTCTTCGTGTACTGCTCCTGAAGGCCTGTAAGAATTACGGTGTCATTTGGCCACTAGGGGGCATAATACCGTATTTTGGTGCCTGTATCACGTGACGTTTGACATACACACACAAACATGACATCATTTGATAGATCGGCTCATGACGAAAAACTTTGCCTCTTGAAGCATTGCTGTCAATCAAACGGTTCGTTAGTTATTGGCGATAACGTTCAAACCTACTTTTGCGAACTAGTCCTAGGTTTTTCGTCCGATCTGAACCTAACCAAGGTTGATTGACTCTGTGGAGTGTGAATATGAATAATTATCAAAAAAAAGTTGAAATTTGTATTCATACACGCAAGGAGTGGCCATAAACCGAACTGGGCGGAGCTTAGAACATTTAAACGGCCATAACTTGAGAGGGGTTTTAGATATCATCATGGGGCTTGAATAATATGTGTAGGCCATCGGTCTAAGGTCGTGATATAAAAAGCTTGCCGATCGGAAACTAGATGGCGCTATAACGGGGAAAATGGCACTAAATACTGTGATTATGCAATGGTTACAACTTTTACGCCTATAACTTTATCTGTGGTCAAGAGATTTTCATGGGAGTTGTTTTTTAGCATCCTGAATTGTTGCCGAGTCCAACGATACCAAGCATGCCAGGTTTTGCCTTACATTTAGTTCTGCACAGGAAAATAGCGCTTAAAAAACACGCGCGAATAACTCCGCGAGGGTTATTCTGATCGACTCGAAACGACCATAGGAAGAACATTGCATTACCTTCTGAACAAAAAAGTCTATTGGCATTATGTTAAAATTTTCATCAGAAATGGCCGAAAATTACAAAAAACGAAAAATTACCTCAAAATTTGTCGTTTTTTACACATAAATGGTTATACCTCCGCAACAAAATGACTTTTTTCACCAGATTTGATACGCTGATGTTTAAGAAGAGTCTGGGGCAATACAAAAAAATGGTATGCCTGCAGTTGGCCTCATAATTGAACAAAACCTTTGACGTTGATCGAGCCCAATGGTCTTACAACTGTTTTTTACTAAACTAAAGTGTGCAGCCATGATACTAGCTAGATGTAACAAAGTCATGACCTGACGTTGCATGCACAATTTTGTCATAGCGCCATCCTGTGGTTATTTGTTATTTTCACTTAAAAGTGAGTAGAGAGCGGAGAGATTTCACTGAATGAGAGCCGTTTATTGCTGATAACTAATGTATTTAAGGTTGTATCTTCTCCAAACGTATGCGTAATGACATGGTACTCGGTAATTCTGATGGCAGTCAGGGCCTGAGGGAGCCTGCAGTTTCGTTGCACCGCCACCTAGTGGTCGGACGCATATTTTACACGCCTAGAACTTTGGCTGCAGTTACCGTATTTTCATGTGACTTTTTTCACAGGAGTCCTGAATTGTTGCAGAGTCCAACGATACCAAACATGCCAGGTTTTGCCTTATGCTTAGTCCTGGAGTTATCAGAACACAATCAAGGAGGACATTAAATAAGTCAAGCATTATCTTTCCAGCTGTGTTTGCTGTCCACTGTAGGTCTTTGCGGTTTGTTGCGTTGCTGTGTGTGTGCCTTATGTGCACGTCTGCAGTCTGTTTACACCATTGCACCATACCACGACTCAATGGCCTTGTAGTTCAACTAAACACTGCCATTTCTGAATTGTAAGTTACGGTATAAATCTGATAAACTTATTCTCGTTAACAAATTATCGGAATGACTTAACATTAAGGATGTGACCTATTTGTCCTATAGGTGCACCTGTGTGTAAGCATACATAGTCTGTATGAACCGTTTCTGACCATCTCTTTCGTTTTTCTGGATGCGATGTGGTGTATCAGCCTGGTCGACAACGTCTGACGTCTCTGATGTGCTTTAATGCTCGAAACCCGGTAAATGCTGCTTGCAGCTTTAATTAGGGGTTCAAGCCCGAAGGGCTGAAACCCTATTGTATTTGTACTGATTTTTATTATTATTATTATTATTATTATTATTAGGGTTTCGAGCACGAAGTGCTGAAAACCTATTGTATTTGTCTGTTTTATTATTATTAGGGGTTCAAGCCCGAAGGGCTGAAACCCTATTGTATTTGTACTGATTTTTATTATTATTATTATTATTATTATTATTATTATTTTTATTATTTTTCTTCTGCCGTAAAACGGATCGTGCAGACCAAACCGTAAGGCCTAGAGACTTGAGACTTGGCCAAATGGTAGGTCTCATTCGTGCGCGAAGATGACAGAGTGTCATCCCAATCGGCCTATGGGGGGTGCTACAGCGATGGCAAACGCGTTGATGCTCATAACTTCGACAATTCTTGTCCAAATGTCAAGTGTCTTATATTCCTGGATTCCTTGCGTCAAGACGAACAAAATGTATATCTCCGATTTCATTTCCGTCATTAAAAATTTTCCGCTATTTTTGATTTTGTCGAAAAAAATAAAAACGAACTAGTCCTAGGTTTTTCGCTCGATCGGAATCGTTTCGGTGCTAAAATGTTCCTTGGAGTTCGAATATCAATAATTATTGAAAAAAAGTTGAACTTTCGACTCACGGTCGACATGCCACGCCCAAACGTCTGAAGTGTGCGCAGCCACTAGGGATTTATTGGATATATTTGCGGACAGGAATGAAGTATTAACACGACACTTGGTACTTGTGATGACAGTCATGGCCTGAGGTGGCATGCGTCGTTTCGTCACAGCGCCACCTAGTGGTCAGACGAATCATTTAAACGCTTATAACTTAGGCTGAGTTTAACATATTTTCATGCAACTTTTTTCTTTGGAGTTCTGAATTGTTGCCGAGTCCAACGATACCAAGCATGCCAGGTTTTGCTTTACGGTTGGTTCTGCACAGGAAAATAGCGCTTAAAAAACACGCGCGAATAACTCCGCGAGGGTTATTCCGATCGACTCGAAACGACCATAGGAAGAACATTGTATTATCTTCTGAACAAAAAGTTCTATTGGCGTTATGTTAAAATTTTCATCAGAAATGGCCGAAAATTGCAAAAAACGAAAAATTACCTCAAAATTTTGTGTTTTTACACATAAATGGTTATAACTCCGCAACGAAATGATATTTTTTCACCAGATTTGATACGCTGATGTCTGAGCACAGTCTGAGGCAATACAAAAAAAATGGTATGCCTGCACCACTAGTTGGCCTCATAATTTAACAAAACCTATGACATTGAGCAAACCCTATGGTCAAACAACTGTTTTTTCAATAAACTAAAGTGTACAGCCATGATACTAGCTAGATGTAACACAGTCATGACCTGAGATTCCATGCACGAGTTTGTCATAGCGCCACCTAGTGGTAATTTGTTATTTTCACTTAAAAATACTGTAACCTTACATTTAAAATCATGAGTCATCATGGATTATTCCTTTCATGGCTTTGAGTATAATCATTGATGGATTGCAAGTCACTCCCTAGCAACCAATGAGAATACCCTAGCAACCATTTAGCAAGCTGTATCTCTGTATCAGAACATCGTAGAGACGTGGGGTTCGGCTCTTTTGACTCATTAACCCTATTTTAACATTTTGTGACCCGAGTTTTGTCATTGCAAGCACCACAAACATTTCCTTCAGTGTTCTATTTGTCAATGTTCCGTGAGAAGAGAGGGAGACATTTCACTGAACGATAGCAATTTTTGCTAATAACTTTGAACACGTGTGTCTGGTATCTTATTTTTCATCATTTATTTTGTACAATGCAGCAAATCTACACAGCCATGCCCTTAATGGTCTTAATGTCCCAAATCGCTTGAACCCCGGTAATCGCTGCTTGCAGCTATATTTATTAGGGTTTCGAGCACGAAGTGCTGAAAACCTATTGTATTTGTCTGTTTTATTATTATTATTATTATTATTATTATTATTATTATTATTTTTCCGCCATAAAACGCGTCGCCCAGCACAAACCGTAAGTCGTAGAAACTTGCCACTTGGTCAACTGGTTGTATATTAGCAGGCTACTCAGATACAGTGAATCAGCCAAATCGGCCCATAGGTGGCGCTATAGCAATGCCCGACGCGTTGGGGCTCATAACTCCTAAACCGGACATCCTACACTCAAGTGTTTGGTATCATTGTAATCCCTGGCTCCAAACTTAAAAAATGTATATCTCCGATTTCATTTCCGGTATGCAAATTTTTTCGCTAATTTGCATAATATGCATTTCAAGCCAAAATGAACTAGTCCTAGGTTTTTCGCCCGATCGGAATCGTTCCAACGCAGAAGAAATCTGTGGAGTGAGTAGGTGAATAATTATCGAACAGAATGTGTAATTTCGCTTCAGTGTCACTAAGGGGCGCCAAAATTCAATACCGGAAGTAGACTATCTCCAGGAAAATGGCTATAACTCGTGAACGGTTAGAGATATCTTAACGCGGTTTGGTACACATGTGTATCAGCTCACTCCCGGGTCACAGGACAAAATACGCGGATTTTGGCCACTAGGTGGCGCTATAATAAGCTTGAGGTCGAAAATGGCTATCACTAAACAACCGTAAGCCCGATACACTTCATATTTGGTATGGTGTGTCTTTGTGCAATGTACCATGAGGGTCTAGAAGGACATTGGCGTATCTGCAAAAACATGGCCGTCATCGGCCAATGAAGTGTGAGGGCTGATTTGACAGGGTTAACGAAGGTCGATCGGAACGACATTCACTGTGCTTGTTCGTGTACTGCTCCAGAAGGTCTGTAAGAATTATGGTGTCATTTCGCCACTAGGGGGCGTAATACCGTATTTCGGTGCCTTTATCACGTGACGTTTGACATACACACACAAACATGACATCATATGATAGATCGGTTCATGACGAAAAACTTTGCCTCTTGAAGCGTTGCTGTCAATCAAACGGTTCGTTAGTTATTGGCGATAACGTTCAAACCTACTTTTGCGAACTAGTCCTAGGTTTTTCATCCTATCTGAACCTAACGAAAGCTGATTGATTCTGTGGAGTGGGAATATGAATAATTATCGAAAAAAAGTTGAAATTTGTATTCAAACACGCAAGGAGTGGCCAAAAACCGAACTGGGCGGAGCTTAAAACATTTAAACGGCCATAACTCGAGAGGCGTTTGAGATATCATCATGGGGCTTGAATCATATGTGTAGGCCATCGGTCTAAGGTCGTGATATGAAAAGCTCGCCGATTGGACACTAGATGGCGCTATAACGGGGAAAATAGCACTAAATACTGTGATTATGCAATGGTTGCAACTTTCACGCCTATAACTTTATCTGTGGTCAAGAGATTTTCATGGGAGTTATTTTTTTAGCATCCTGAATTGTTTCCGAGTCCTACGATACTAAGCATGCCAGATTTCGCCTTACAGTTAGTTCTGCACAGGAAAATAGCGCTTAAAAAACACACGCGAATAACTCCGCGAGGGTTATTCCGATCGACTCGAAACAACCATAGGAAGAACATTGCATTACCTTCTGAACAAAAAAGTCTATTGGCGTTATGTTAAAATTTCCATCAGAAATGGCCGAAAATTGCAAAAAACGAAATTACCTCAAAATTTGTCGTTTTTTACACATAAATGGTTATATGGAGAGATTTCACTGAATGAGAGCCGTTTTTTTGCTGATAACTAATGTATTTAAGGTTGTATCTTCACCAAACGTTTGCATAATGACATGGTACTTGGTAATTCTGATGGCAGTCAGGACCTGAGGGAGCCTTCAGTTTCGGAAGCATATTTTACACGCCTACAACTTTGGCTGCAGTCACCATATTTTTATGGGACTTTTTTCACAGGAGTCCTGAATTGTTGTAGAGTCCAACGATACCAAACATGCCCAGTTTTGCCTTATGCTTAGTCCTGGGGTTACTGTTCACTGTAGGTCCTTGCGGTCTGCTGCGCTGCTGTGTTTCTGTCTTATGTACACGTGTGCAGTCTGTTTGCACCATTGCACCATACCACGACTCAATGGCCTTGTAGTTCAACTAAACACGGCCATTTCTGAATTGTATGTTACATTATAAATCTGAAAAACTAATTCTAGTTATTATTATTTTTCCGCCATAAAACGCGTCGCCCAGCACAAACCGTAAGTCGTAGAAACTTGCCACTTGGTCAACTGGTTGTATATTAGCAGGCTACTCAGATACAGTGAATCAGCCAAATCGGCCCATAGGTGGCGCTATAGCAATGCCCGACGCGTTGGGGCTCATAACTCCTAAACCGGACATCCTACACTCAAGTGTTTGGTATCATTGTAATCCTTGGCTCCAAACTTAAAAAAATTATTATATTATAAATAATTATCGAACAGAATGTGTAATTTCGCTTCAGTGTCACTAAGGGGCGCCAAAATTCAATACCGGAAGTAGACTATCTCCAGGAAAATGGCTATAACTCGTAAACGGTTAGAGATATCTTAACGCGGTTTGGTACGCATGTGTATCAGCTCACTCCGGGGTCACAGGAAAAAATACGCGGATTTTGGCCACTAGGTGGCGCTATAATAAGCTTGAGGTCGAAAATGGCTATCACTACACAACCGTAAGCCCGATACACTTCATATTTGGTATGGTGTGTCTTTGTGCAATGTACCATGAGGGTATAGAAGGACATTGGCGTATCTGCAAAAACATGGCCGTCATCGGCCAATGAAGTGTGAGGGCTGATTTGACAGGGTTAACGAAGGTCGATCGGAACGACACTCACTGTGCTTGTTCGTGTACTGCTCCAGAAGGTCTGTAAGAATTATGGTGTCATTTGGCCACTAGGGGGCGTAATACCGAATTCCGGTGCCTGTATCACGTGACGTTTGACATACACACACAAACATGACATCATATGATAGATCGGTTCATGACGAAAAACTTTGCCTCTTGAAGCGTTGCTGTCAATCAAACGGTCCGTTAGTTATTGGCGATAACGTTCAAACCTACTTTTGCGAACTAGTCCTAGGTTTTTCATCCGATCTGAACCTAACGAAAGCTGATTGATTCTGTGGAGTGGGAATATTAATAATTATCGAAAAAAAGTTGAAATTAGTATTCAAACACGCAAGGAGTGGCCAAAAACCGAACTGGGCGGAGCTTAAAACATTTAAACGGCCATAACTCGAGAGGCGTTTGAGATATCATCATGGGGCTTGAATCAGATGTGTAGGCCATCGGTCTAAGGTCGTGATATAAAAAGCTCGCCGATTGGACACTAGATGGCGCTATAACGGGGAAAATAGCACTAAATACTGTGATTATGCAATGGTTGCAACTTTCACGCCTATAACTTTATCTGTGGTCAAGAGATTTTCATGGGAGTTATTTTTTAGCATCCTGAATTGTTTCCGAGTCCTACGATACCAAGCATGCCAGGTTTCGCCTTACGGTTAGTTCTGCACAGCAAAAATAGCACTTACAAAACATGCGCGAATAACTCTGCGAGGATTATTCCGATCGACTTTAAACGACCATAGGAAGAACATTGCATTACCTTCTGAACAAAAAAGTCTATTAGCGTTATGTTAAAATTTCTATCAGAAATGGCAGAAAATTGCAAAAACGAAAAATTACCTCAAAATTTTGTGTTTTTTACACATAAATGGTTATACCTCCGCAACGAAATGACATTTTTTCACCAGATTTGATACGCTGATGGCTGAGCAGAGTCTGAGGCAATACCCAAAAAAAATAATATGCCTGCACCACTCGTTGGCCTCATAATTGAACAAAACCTTTGACATTGAGCGAGCCCAATGGTCTTACAACTGTTTTTTTCACTAAACTAAAGTGTTCAGCCATGATACTAGCTAGATGTAACAAAGTCATGACCTGACGTTGCATGCACAATTTTGTCGTAGCGCCACCCTGTGGTTATTTGTTATTTTCACTTAAAAGTGAGTAGAGAGCAGAGAAATTTCACTGAATGAGAGCTGTTTTTTTGCTGATAGCTAATGTATTTAAGGTTGTATCTTCGCCAAACGTATGCGTAATGACACAGTAATTGGTAATTCTGTTGGCAGTCAGGACCTGAGGGAGCCTGCAGTTTTGTTGCACCAACACCTAGTGGTCGGAAGCATAATTTAGAAACCTAAATCTTTGGCTGCAGTCACTGTATTTTCATGAGACATTTTTCACAGGAGTCCTGAATTGTTGCAGAGTCCAACGATACCAAACATGCCAGGTTTTGCCTTATGCTTAGTCCTGGAGTTATCAGAACACAATTAAGGAGGACATTAAATAAGTCAAGCATTATCTTTCTAGCTGTGTTTGCTGTCCACTGTAGGTCCTTGCGGTTTGCTGCGCTGCTGTGTGTGTGCCTTATGTGCACGTCTGCAGTCTGTTTACACCATTGCACCATACCACGACTCAATGGCCTTGTAGTTCAACTAAACACGGCCATTTCTGAATTGTATGTTACGGTATAAATCTGAAAAACTAATTCTCGTTAACAAATTATCTGAATGACTTAACATTAAGGACGTGACATATTTGTCCTATAGGTGCACCTGTGTGTAAGGATACATAGTCTGTATGAACCGTTTCTGACCATCTCTTTAATTTTTCTGCATGCGATGTGGTGTATCAGCCTGGTCGACGACGTCTGACGTCTCTGACGTGCTTTAATGCTCGAAACCCGGTAAATGCTGCTTGCAGCTTTAATTATTATTATTATTATTATTATTATTTTTCCGCCATAAAACGCGTCGCCCAGCACAAACCGTAAGTCGTAGAAACTTGCCACTTGGTCAACTGGTTGTATATTAGCAGGCTACTCAGATACAGTGAATCAGCCAAATCGGCCCATAGGTGGCGCTATAGCAATGCCCGACGCGTTGGGGCTCATAACTCCTAAACCGGACATCCTACACTCATGTGTTTGGTATCATTGTAATCCCTGGCTCCAAACTTAAAAAATGTATATCTCCGATTTCATTTCCGTCATGAAAAATTTTCCGCTATTTTCGATTTTGTCGAAAAAAATAAAAACGAACTAGTCCTAGGTTTTTCGCCCGATCGGAATCATTCCAGTGCTAAAATGTTCCTTGGAGTTTGAATATCAATAATTATCAAAAAAAAGTTGAACTTTCGACTCAGGGTCAACATGCCACGCCCAAACGTCTGAATTGTGGGCAGGCACTAGAACATTATTGGCTATAACTGGGGACAGGAATGAAGTATCAACACGACACTTGGTACTTGTGATGAGAGTCATGGCCTGAGGTTTCATGCATCGTTTCGTCACAGCGCCACCTAGTGGTCATACGAATCGAATAATGCTTATAACTTAGGCTGAGATTAACGTATTTTCATGCAACGTTTTTCCTTGGAGTCCTGAATTGTTGCCGAGTCCAACGATACCAAGCATGCCAGGTTTTGCTTTACGGTTGGTTCTGCACAGGAAAATAGCGCTTAAAAAACATGCGCGAATAACTCCGCGAGGGTTCATCCGATCGACTCGAAACAACCATAGGAAGAATATTGTATTACCTTCTGAACAAAAAGTTCTATTGGCATTATGTTAAAATTTCCATCAGAAATGGCCGAAAATTGCAAAAAACGAAAAATTTACTCCAAATTTTGTGTTTTTTACACATAAATGGTTATAACTCCGCAACGAAATGATATTTTTTTACCAGATTTGATACGCTGATGTCTGAGCAGAGTCTGAGGCAATACAAAAAAAATGGTATGCCTGCACCACTAGTTGGCCTTATAATTGAACAAAACCTTTGACGTTGAGCTAGCACAATGGTCATACAACAGTTTTTTTCACTAAACTTAAGTGTATAGCCATGATACTAGCTAGATGTAACACATTCATGACGTTGCATGCACAAGTTTTTCATAGCGCCACCTAGTGGTTATTTGTTATTTTGACTTAAAAATACTGCAACCTTATATCTAAAATCATGAGTCATCGTGGATTATGCCTTTCATGGCTTTGAGTATAACCATTGGTGGATTGCAATTCACTCCCAACCAATCAGAATACCCTAGCAACCATTTAGCAAGAGCTGTATCTTTGTATCAGAACATCGTAGAGATATGGGGTTCGGCTCGTTTGACTTTTTTACACTATTTTAACATTTTGTGACCCAAGTTTTGCCACTGTAAGCACCACAAACATTTCCTTCAGTGTTCTATTTGTCAATGCTTCGTGAGAAGAGAGGGAGACATTTCACTGAATGATAGCACCTTTTTTGCTGATGACTTTGAACAGGTGTGTGAGGTAGCTTATTTTTTATAATTCATTTTGTACAATTCAGCAAAACTACACAGGCATGCCCTTAAAGGTCTTAAGGTCCCAAATCGCTTGAACCCGACTCAATGGCCTTGTAATTCAACTAAACACGGCCATTTCTGAATTGTATTTTACGGTATAAATCTGAAAAACTAATTCTCGTTAACAAATTATCAGAATGACTTAACATTAAGGATGTGACATGTTTGTCCTATAGGTGCACCTGTGTGTAAGCTACATAGTCTGTCTGAACCGTTTCTGACCATCTCTTACGTTTTCTGGATGCGATGTGGTGTATCAGCCTGGTCGACGACATCTGACATGTTGTATGTGCTTTAATGCTCGAAACCCGGTAAACGCTGCTTGCAGCTTTAATTAGGGGTTCAAGCCCGAAGGGCTGAAACCCTATTGTATTTGTATGGATTTTTATTATTATTATTATTATTATTATTATTTTTATTATTTTTCTTCTGCCGTAAAACGGATCGTGCAGACCAAACCGTAAGGCCTAGAGACTTGAGACTTGGCCAAATGGTAGGTCTCATTCGTGCGCGAAGTTGACAGAGTGTCATCCCAATCGGCCTATGGGGGGCGCTACAGCGATGGCAAATGCGTTGATGCTCATAACTTTGACAATTCTTGTCCAAATGTCAAGTGTCTTATATTCCTGGATTCCTTGCGTCACGACGAACAAAATGTATATCTCCGATTTCATTTCCGTCATTAAAAATTTTCCGCTATTTTCAATTTTTTCGAAAAAAATAAAAACGAACTAGTCCTAGGTTTTTCGCTCGATCGGAATCGTTTTGGTGCTAAAATGTTCCTTGGAGTTCGAATATCAATAATTATTGAAAAAAAGTTGAACTTTCGACTTACGGTCGACATGCCACGCCCAAACGTCTGAAGTGTGCGCAGCCACTAGGGATTTATTGGCTATAACTGCGGACAGGAATGAAGTATTAACACGACACTTGGTACTTGTGATGACAGTCATGGCCTGAGGTGGCATGCGTCGTTTCGTCACAGCGCCACCTAGTGGTCAGACGAATCATTTAAACGCTTATAACTTAGGCTGAGTTTAACGTATTTTCATGCGACTTTTTTCCTTGGAGTCCTGAATTGTTGCCGAGTCCAACGATACCAAGCATGCCAGGTTTTGCTTTACGGTTGGTTCTGCACAGGAAAATAGCGCTTAAAAAACATGTGCGAATAACTCCGCGAGGGTTATTCCGATCGACTCGAAACGACCATAGGAAGAACATTGTATTACCTTCTGAACAAAAAGTTCTATTGGCGTTATGTTAAAATTTCCATCAGAAATGGCCGAAAATTGCAAAAAACGAAAAATTACCTCAAAATTTTGTGTTTTTACACATAAATGGTTATAACTCCGCAACGAAATGATATTTTTTCACCAGATTTGATACGCTGATGTCTGAGCACAGTCTGAGGCAATACAAAAAAAAATGGTATGCCTGCACCACTAGTTGGCCTCATAATTTAACAAAACCTATGACATTGAGCAAACCCTATGGTCAAACAACTGTTTTTTCAATAAACTAAAGTGTACAGCCATGATACTAGCTAGATGTAACACAGTCATGACCTGAGATTCCATGCACGAGTTTGTCATAGTGCCACCTAGTGGTAATTTGTTATTTTCACTTAAAAATACTGTAACCTTACATTTAAAATCATGAGTCATCATGGATTATTCCTTTCATGGCTTTGAGTATAATCATTGATGGATTGCAAGTCACTCCCTAGCAACCAATGAGAATACCCTAGCAACCATTTAGCAAGCTGTATCTCTGTATCAGAACATCGTAGAGACATGGGGTTCGGCTCTTTTGACTCATTAGCCCTATTTTAACATTTTGTGACCCGAGTTTTGCCAATGCAAGCACCACAAACATTTCCTTCAGTGTTCTATTTGTCAATGTTCCGTGAGAAGAGAGGGAGACATTTCACTGAACGATAGCACTTTTTTGCTGATAACTTTGAACACGTGTGTCTGGTATCTTATTTTTCATCATTTATTTTGTACAATGCAGCAAATCTACACAGCCATGCCCTTAATGGTCTTAATGTCCCAAATCGCTTGAACCCCGGTAATCGCTGCTTGCAGCTATATTACCGTTTGTTTTTGTTAGGATATTTATTATTTTTCTGCCGTAAAACGGATTGTACAGACCAAACCGTAAGGCCTAGAGACTTGAGACTTGGCCAAATGATAGGTCTCATTCGTGCGCAAAGTTGACAGAGTATGAACCCAATCGGCCTATGGGGGGCGCTACAGCGATGGCAAACGCGTTTAGGCTCATACCTCCCACAATTCTTGTCCAAATGTCAAGTGTCTCATATCCCTGGATTCCTTGCATCAAGACGAACAAAATGTATATCTCCGATTTTATTTCCGTCATGAAAAAATTTCCGCTATTTTCGATTTTGTCGAAAAAAATAAAAACGAACTAGTCCTTGGTTTTTCGCCCGATCGGAATCATTCCAGTGCTAAAATGTTCTTTGGAGTTTGAATATCAATAATTATTAAAAAAAAGTTGAACTTTCGACTCATGGTCAACATGCCACGCCCAAACGTCTGAATTGTGGGCAGGCACTAGATCATTATTGGCTATAACTGGGGACAGGAATGAAGTATCAACACGACACTTGGTACTTGTGATGAGAGTCAAGGCCTGAGGTTTCATGCATCGTTTCGTCACAGCGCCACCTAGTGGTCATATGAATAAAATAATGCTTATAACTTAGGCTGAGTTTAACGTATTTTCATGCGACTTTTTTCCTTGGAGTCCTGAATTGTTGCCGAGTCCAACGATACCAAGCATGCCAGGTTATGCTTTACGGTTGGTTCTGCACAGGAAAATAGCGCTTAAAAAACATGCGCGAATAACTCCGCGAGAGTTATTCCGATCGACTCGAAACGACCATAGGAAGAACATTGTATTACCTTCTGAACAAAAAGTTCTATTGGCGTTATGTTAAAATTTCCATCAGAAATGGCCGAAAATTGCAAAAAACGAAGAATTACCTCAAAATGTTGTGTTTTTTACACATAAATGGTTATAACTCCGCAACAAAATGATATTTTTTCACCAGATTTGATACGCTGATGTCTGAGCACTTTCTGAGGCAATACAAAAAAAAATGGTATGCCTGCACCACTAGTTGGCCTCATAATTTAACAAAACCTTTGACATTGAGCAAGCCCAATGGTCATACAACTGTTTTTTCACTAAACTAAAGTGTACAGCCATACTAGCTAGATGTAACACAGTCATGACCTGAGATTCCATGCACGACTTTGTCATAGCGCCACCTAGTGGTAATTTGTTATTTTCACTTAAAAATACTGTAACCTTACATTTAAAATCATGAGTCATCATGGATTATTCCTTTCATGACTTTGAGTATAATCATTGGTGGATTGCAAGTCACTCCCTAGCAACCAATGAGAATACCCTAGCAACCATTTAGCAAGAGCTGTATCTCTGTATCAGAACATCGTAGAGACATGGGGTTCAGTTCTTTTGACTCATTAACACTATTTTAACATTTTGTGACCCGAGTTTTGCCAATGCAAGCACCACAAACATTTCTTTCATTGTTCCATTTGTCAATGTTCCGTGAGAAGAGAGGGAAACATTTCACTAAATGATAGCACTTTTTTGCTGATAACTTTGAACATGTGTGTCTGGTATCTTATTTTTCATCATTTATTTTGTACAATGCAGCAAATCTACACAGCCATGCCCTTAAAGGTCTTAATGTCCCAAATTGCTTGAACCCCGGTAATCGCTGCTTGCAGCTATATTTAGGGGTTCAAGCACGAAGTGCTGAAACCCTATTGTAATTGCCAAGGTTTTTATTAGGGGTTCAAGCCCGTAGGGCTGAAACCCTATTGTATTTGTATGGATTTTTATTATTATTCTAGTTATTATTTTTCTTCTGCCGTAGAACGGATCGTGTAGACCAAACCGTAAGGCCTAGAGACTTGAGACTTGGCCAAATGGTAGGACCCAATTTGGGGAGAGGTTGATAGAGTATCAACCCGATTGGCCTATAGGTGGCGCTATAGCGATAACAAACGCGTTGATGCTCATAACTCCCAGAATTCTTGTCCAAATGTCAAGTGTCTTATATCCCTGGATTCCTTGCGTCAAGACGAACAAAACGTATATCTCCGATTTCATTTCCGTCATGAAATTTTTTTCGCTATTTTCGATTTTGTCGAAAAAAATAAAAACGAACTAGTCCTAGGTTTTTTGTCCGATCGGAACCGTTCCAGTGCTGTAATATTCCTTGGAGTGTGAATATGAAAAGTTATCAAAAAAAAGTTGAACTTTATACTCGTCGTCGTCAAGCCACGCCCAAACGCCCCCAATGGGCGGAGCCTCTTGGACTTCAATGGCTGTAACTTGGGATTGGAAAGAGGTATCGAAACCAAATTTGGTACACATATACAGCGGACTATTCTGGGGTCACGTGCAAAAAATTGCATCGCTTGACCACTAGTTGGCGCTATAACACTACTTCAACTTTGAAGAGCTGTAACTAGAGAAATATGGGACCGATCAACTTGAGATTTGGCACGGGTGCTCTTGGTCTAGGGTACTATCTGTGTGGGAAAGGAATTTCGCGTAGCTCAAAAAACATGGCCGCCATCGGCCAATCAAGAAAAAGCAGCTATTGGGCAGGGTTAACGGAGGCCGATCGAAACGAAACGTGGTGGACCTGTTTGTCTCTTGGCCATGAAGGTCTGTGCAGAGTAAGAAAAAATTCGGCCTCCGGGAGGCGCTATCACGTTTTTTCAATGTTTAAGTGATTGTGTATTATGCAGTGTTTCAGATATCAACAAGATCTTTATATCATTTAATAGAGCTACATTTAATGAACAACTTTTCCTCAAGAAGCACTTGTCTCAGTCGAATCGTTTGTTAGATATTCATAATTTTCTCTTAAACCTACTTTTGCGAACTAGTCCTAGGTTTTTTGACCGATCTGAACCAATCCAGTGCTGGAATATTCCTTAGACACTGAATATCAATAATTATCGAAAAAAAGTTGAACTTTGCACTCGTCGTCGCAACACTACAGTCAAAAGTACGAAGAGGCGGGGCCACAAATACTTAAATTGCTATCATTTATGATAGGAATGAGATATCAACATGAAACTTGGTACACATATGTATAGACCCAAGCTGAGGTCACATGCAAAAAATTGCAGAGATTGTCCATTAGGTGGCGCTATAACTTAAGAACAAATAACCATAACTATAGCATATGTATATGACACATAAATATTTGTCTGACCTACTTGTTATTTTGCACATTACATCTACTTTCAGGTTTTTATAATGGTCTATGAGGATAATTATTTATCTTTGAAAACATGCCACTCAACAGCCAATCAGTATTAACCATGTACGAGTCAAGCCTAATGGTGTGTGATTACAACTAAACTCATGGGACTGTTGGTCTTATGTTTCCAAGTGTCTGTGAGGATTTTTAGTTCATCTTTCTGAAAATCTTTGCATCTAACACAATGCGTGCAAAGTAAACAGTTCTCTAGATCAGTGGTTCTCAACACACCTGCTTCACATAATCAGCACAATAGTAGAGATCTCTATTAACTAAACTGATTGTGTCAGATGAGAGAAACATACAAAATGTGCAGAGCAGTGGTTCTCCAGAAACGGAGTAGAGAACCACTGCTCTATATGTTTATGTTTATATGAAAAAACTATTTTGTGAACTAATACTTGGTTTTTCACTCAACACCACTAAAGCCAATGCAATACAATTTCCTGTAGTCTGTGAGCAAATATGAATGCCAAATTGTTATCACCAATTGTACGTCTTATTCCTTTAGTTGTTTAGCTTTGAATTACAAAAACAACTTTTCAAAACTACTAGAATTTTTTCAGTCAACAACAATAAAATCAGCGCAGTACATTTTTCTGTCCTCTTTGTGTAAAGGTATATCAAATACAAAATGTAATGAATTTGAATACCTGCTTTTGTAAGCATAGATTTCATGTGATGTCACACATTGGTGTAGGTGCCATTTGTACGACTGAATTGCAGCATGTGTGTTTAAAGGAACTCATAAAGATATGGATTAAAGTTTTTCATTATCTCCATTTATTTACATCAGTAGCATTAGGATTCTATTCTACCTTCCATGACATAAACGTGTCCTGACATGATGTATAATACAAAGTTGTTACATTTTTATATGTTATTTTTCAAATATTGCACCAAAAACTTCATGTGATAATGCAATTGGTTATTATTCACATAAATGACCTGCTAGAACCCGACTAAAAAGCAGCACTTTATGAAAGTAACACAGACAAATGCTCACCAGCAAATCTGCTGCAAATCTACTAAATAACATGACATTTGTTATTGACATAATTTGATATTGAAAACATATCTGGATCAGTTATTTATTGGCCCAGCCTAAAATCACATGAAAATAATTGCAGAGCTATACCACTATTTGACAATTTAACATGACAGAGCCTAAAAATGTTTCTATTAAAATATGTAACTTTGCTTTATTGTTTCCAAATCCATAAATTAGTATTCTCTTACAATAACACAATAAAAGGATTATATGAAAAATATATACTCTCTGTGTGAAACACAGACCCTCATTAATATACTTAAGAGCATGCTTATCAGGATTTGAGTTAAAAATGTGTCTACCTTTATTTACTTTTAAATATTCAATACTAATTTTATGTTAAATTAATTGTAAAAGGAAAACAATAATTTTAGCCAACAGATGGCAGAAGGTCATCTTCTGCCATCTGCTGGCTAAAATTATTATTTATTATTTAAAATGTATACTCAATGAAATTGTGTTCACAGGTTTCATCAATGGATGCATGATTTAACTTTATGAAGTCAGTATTATTATGTTAAAATAACATTTCGTCAATCATTCTGACGGTATCCGTTTTAACAGTCATGTGACATTCGAACATAGGATAAACATTTAAATAGATTGATGAACTCTTAAAGGACACCAAGCATATGGAGATTGGTCATTTATTTCAAAGTCTTATTTCCTAACCCTGCCATTTCTGCTTCTGTGTGTAAATGCATGTATGTGTTTTAGCTTATTCTTCATCATTGCTGTGTTATAGATTAGCCATATGAGACCTATATCTCTATATCAGAACATCGTAGAGAAATTGTGGTGGGCTGTTTTGTCTCATGTTAACAATTTTTTAAACATTTTGTGTGACAAATCTTGCAACAGCATGCACCACATAATTTTCTCTTCAGAAAATTTACCTAATTGGTAACATGTTAGTATTTCATATTCTAAGTATATTTGATAACAATGCAGCAAATCTAAACAGGCATGCCCTTAAAGGTCTTAAAGGTTCATATAATGAGATTTTTTAAAGATGTAAAATAAATTGTTTGTGTACCCAGAGTGTGTATGTGAAGTGTTATCTCAAAATACTCCACAGATCATTTATTATAGCATGTTAAAATTGACACTTTGTAGGCCTGAGCAAAATTGTGCAGTTTTTGGGTGTTTCCTTTAAAATGCAAATGAGTGGATGAAATGCAAACACTGATCACAATGATGGTGGTTTGTTGTAATTGAAATTCAATTGTGCTCTCGATTATTTTATTTTTTATCTTTTTCATGTTTTCTAGGTTGATATAAGCACTGGGGACCCAATTATAGCACTTACACTTGGAAAAAGTCAGATTTTCACGCTATGACCCCTTTAAGGTCCCAGATCGCTTGAACCCCGCTAATCGCTGCTTGCAGCTATATTTATTATTATTATTATTATTATTATTAGTTATTATTATTCTGCCGTAAAACGGAACGTGCAGACCAAACCGTAAGGCCTAGAGACTTGAAACTTGGCCAAATGGTAGGACCCAATTTGGGGAGAGGTTGATAGAGTATCAACCCGATTGGCCCATAGGTGGCGCTATAGCGATAACAAACGCGTTGATGGTCATAACTTCCACAAATCTTATCCAAATCTCAAGTGTCTTATATCCCTGGATTCCTTGCGTCAAGGCGAACAAAACGTATATCTCCGATTTCATTTCCGTCATGAATTTTTTTTCGCTATTTTCGATTTTGTAAAAAAAAATAAAAACGAACTCGTCCTAGGTTTTTCGTCCGATCGGAACCGTTCCAGTGCCGTAATATTCCTTGGAGTGTGAATATCAAAAGTTATCAAAAAAAAGTTGAACTTTCGACTCGCCTTCGTCAAGCCACGCCCAAACGCCCCCAATGAGCGGAGCCTCTTGACCTTAAACGGCTATAACTTAGGAAGGGAAGGAGGTATCGACACCAAATTTGGTACACATATACAGGGGACTATTCTGAGGTCAGGTGCAAAAAATTGCGCCGCTTGACCACTAGTTGTCGCTATAACACCACCTCAACTTTGAAGGGCTGTAACTACGGAAATATGGGACCGATCAACTTGACATTTGACAGGTGTGCTCCTGGTCTGGGGTACTATCTATGTTTAAAAGGAATTTTGCGTAACTCAAAAAACATGGCCGCCATCGGCCAATCAAGAAAAAGCAGCTATTAGACAGGGTTAACGGAGGCCGATCGAAATGAAACGCGGTGGGCCTGTTTGTCTCTTGGCCATGAAGGTCTGTGCAGAGTAAGAAAAAATTCGGACTCCGGAGGGCGCTATCACGTTTTTTCAGTGTTTAAGTGATTGTGTATTATGCAGTGTTTCAGATATCAACAAGATCCTCATATCATTTAATAGAGGTACTTAAAATGAACAACTTTTCCTCAAGCAGCACTTGTCTCAGTCGAATCGTTTGTTAGATATTCATAATTTTCTTTGAAACCTACTTTTGCGAACTAGTCCTAGGTTTTTTGACCGATCTGAACCGATCCAGTGCTGGAATACTCCTTAGATACTGATTATCAATAACTATCAAAAAAAAGTTGAACTTTGCACTCATTGTCGCAACACCACGGTCAAAAGTACGAAGAGGCGGTGCCACAAATATTACAATGGCTATCATTTATGATAGGAATGAGATATCAACACGAAACTTGCTACACATATGTATAGACCCAGGCCAAGGTCACATGCAAAAAATTGCAGAGATTGTCCACTAGGTGGCGCTATAACCTAAGAAAAATTAACGATAACTATAGCATATGTATACAACACATAAATATTTGTCTGACCTACTTTTTATTTTGCACATAACATCTGCTTTCAGATTCTTATAAGGGTCTTTTAGGATAATTACATATCTTAGAAAACATGCCGACCAACAGCCAGCCAGCATTAACCATGTACGAGTCCAGCGTAATGGTGTGCCATTACAACTAAACTGATGGGCCTGTTTGTCTTATGTTCTCAAGTGTCTTTTATTGATTTTTGGCTCATCATTCCGGAAATATTTGCATCTAGAACAACGGGAGTTACGTTAACTGTGCCCTAGATCAATGGTTCTCAAAATTATTCCTGGAGGCCCACTGCTCTGCACATATACGAAAGTCTTCTATTTTAAACAAATCTACTTTAATCATCAGTAGAGATTTGTATGAACTGAACTGATTGTGTCAGATGAGAGAAACATACAAAATGTGCCGAGCATTGGGTCTCGAGAAACCACTGCGGTTCACTGAGTTGAAAGTACTGCTCTAGATGTTTATGTTTATATGAAAAACAATTTTATGAATTTGCTGTACTATCTGGGCAAATTTCAATATGAAACATAAAATAAAATTTTGCCGTTGTATTACTGGATTTGATGTGATGTCACATAGTGAGGTGGGCACCATTTGTAACCTGTATTCTTTTTTTTATTTGTAGCTGCTGTTATGTTCCTTTTGTCCATGGGTTTGCATCTGCAAGAAAATTATTATAAGATTTAATGATTTGCAGTCATTTACCTCATTAAAACTAAAAGACTTGAGGTAATCAATTCAAGCATTTTGAAATGTGACATTTTCTAAATGGGCCAGACTAAGTATATCTAACTTATTAACTAGTAATGTGAAGCTTATGACAAAATATTAACAGTTTTATTAAGATCAGACAATATATGTCTTTCCAAGACTAGGGCTGGTTGAATAAACATACAGTAGCCATTAAGTAAAGACTGTGTTTTAAGGACTAGTCTGAAGAACTAGTAGTTAGTTAGGGCTAATCAGTCTTACTATTTGGATTTAAATATAATTAAAATAATTTAAATATTTTTTCACATGATACTTAAAGCAGTTATGTTCAATCATGAAGACAAAAATGTATGACTAACTTTGAATACTAGTCTTAGAGATTAATGTTACTGACCATTGGTTTAAGTGTAGTTACAGACTAAAATTAAGGCTTAAGTTTTAGTTATCTTACTTGAAAATAGCTTACACTGGCCTACCTTTAAATATATCTGGGCCATAGTTTTGTCTTAAGATGTACACCAGTAATGTTTTTTATAAGGTTTGTTTGTAAAAAGTACCTAAATGTTTTTACATAACTAATGGCTAGTCATGCATCAATTTAAACCTGTGGGAAACAACCCTATGAAGTTATAAAGCTTCAAATGTTGTCTTAGAATTCTTCAAATCCTAAAGGCCACTTCACACTGGTCAGACAGACTCCAACAGACGCGTCTGTTGGAGTCTGTCTGACCAGTGTGAAACCCCTGTTGGAAGTTGTTGGATCAAAGTAAATGAGACTTTAGAATGTGGTTGTCTGTTGGTGTCTGTTGGTGTCTGTTGGAGTTGGTAGTTGTCTGACCAGTGTGAACTGGCCTTAAAGGTATGAAAAAGATTGCTGTAAATATGTGGATCCTTAAAGAACAATAATAGGCCAACTTTAGAAATAACAACTAATAATCACACATAAAGAGAATAAATATTTGGTTATCAGAAGCTTTAGTATTCTAATCTATTTTCCATAACATAAACACGTCATGCTGTGTCTTATAAAGTTTTCAATAATTGTTTATAGAATTATTGCAATGAAATTGTAATGTTATGATACAATTGGTTATTTTAAATATAAATGTTTACTGAAAACTTACTCTTGCACAGCACGTGTGTGCAGGGCCGGCCCTGGCCAATTTGCTGCCCTAGGCAAGATTTCACCTGGTGCCCTTTAGAATCACAGAATCACAATTGTGTTCCAATCATTTTACTCATAAACTTATACAGAAACACAAACTGCTCAGCTTTGTCTTTTTTCTTTATTTTGAAAATATTTTGGAAACAAACACAAAAATTTTTCTGTATATTTCTGTCTAGAAACATTGAAATTTAAACATGGTCTGTGTAACATTATGTAAATTCTGCATCTCGGTCTGATTGTTGTTTCCGTTATCTTTGTCTTGACGTTCGCTGAATTCTGGGTTTATATTTTAAACTGGCTTCAGTGCAGTATAGAGCTATTTAATTAATTTTAATTCCTTACATTTATATAGCGCTTTTTCTCAGTACTCAAAGCGCTTTACATATGAACGGGGGAATCTCCTCAACCACCACCAATGTGCAGCATCCACCTGGATGATGCGACGGCAGCCATATTGCGCCAGAACGCTCACCACACACCAGCTTATTAGTGGAGAGGAGATAGAGTAATATAGCCAATTAGTATGAGGGATGATTAGTAGGACAATGGACATTTAACAAGCACGATCTTCCGAGATACTGTGCTACTAATAATTCATTAATAACTGCTGTTTTCTTGTGCAGAATTAAATATTTATAGTAAAATGTTTATATACATATATTAAAAAAATAATAATTTGGGCGCACGGACGCCCCAAGGGGTCGGCGGCGCCCTTAGCATTTGCCTATTCCGCCTATGCCCAGGGCCGGCCCTGCGTGTGTGAACACAAGGCAAGGCAAGGCAAATTTGTATAGCACATTTCATACACAGAGGTCATTCAAAGTGCTTTACATAGAAATGAGAAAACAATATATAAAAGAGAAAAAAGAAAATGTAAAAATAATAGATACACAATAAAATCACAATAAAAAAAGATACATTAGAATTTTGAATAACAATTAAAGAAAATGAATGTGATTTTAATAAAAACGTTAAAAAGAATAAAACAGGAGTAAAAGTGGCTTGAGTTAAAGGTGCAGTCAGTGTAAAGCAGCACAGTGCTCATTCAGTAAATGCAGAGTTAAACAGATGTGTTTTTAATCTAGATTTAAAAGTTAGTATTCTAATCTATTTTCTATTTTCTATTTACAAATAAGTGCTTAATGGCAAATCTGACTGAAATTTGCTTAATGACATCATATTTGTTATTAACTCCATTTGATATAAACAACACATCTGGATCAGTTATGTATGGACATAGCCAGTTGTTAAATATAAAAAATGTACAGCTTTAGTACTATTTTTAGGCCTACTATAATATGACAGAGGCTGTCATCTGAAATACTTGAATGTTTGCACATCATATCTATGTCAAAGAATATATATGTTCTATAAGAACAATTACTTTTGTTTAAAAAATAGTCTAAAAGATTTAAACAAGCAACCATTTAGTAAAACCTAGATCTCTATGATTTAAAATGACTGTTTCAGATGAGAGAAACATACAAAAATGTGCAGAGCATGTTTGTGTATATGTTCCTTTTGTCCATAAAGATTTATACGGTTTAATAACTTGCATACCTCACTTTATTTACCTAATTAAAACAGAAAGCCTTCATGGTACTCGATTAAAGGACATGAACATGAATCTGCTAAATGAAATGATATTTGTTATTGACACAATTTAATAACACCATCCACCATTCAGATAACGTATCTGGTTTTGTTTTATTAAATTGTTTCAGTTCTTACACTCAACAACAGTAAAGCCAGTGCAGTACAATTTTCTCTACACTGTATAATACAAATACAAAAACAACTTTGCAGAAGTATAGCTATCACACAGTCATTTTGAAAACGGCCCTGACGAACGGCCCCTAAAGCTTATGACAAAGCATAAAAGTATTATTGAGATCAGGCAATATACTCAAATTCCTTATTGTGGTTTTTAGGTGCAATTTTCCGTTATGTCCACTAGATGGCTGTAGAGGATCAATCACTGGCTGACATTTGCACTCACAGAAAACACAGAAGATGATTACTCTTTAACTAATTCTACTATTAATAGAAATCCGTTCACATTTAAAGGTGCAGTGTGTAATTTTTAGAAGGATCTCTTGACAGATATGCAAAATGATATACAAAACTATATTATCAGGGGTGTATAAAGACCTTTCATAATGAACCGGTATGTGTTTATTACCTTAGAACGAGACCTTTTTATCTACATACACTGAGGGTCCCCTTACATAGAAGTCACCATTTTGTGCTGCCATTTTTCTTCAGAAGCCCTTAACGGACAAATTTTTTTACTAAGTTGTCTCCGACGATGACATGTTTGTCTGGTGGCGGCTACTGTAGCTTCTCTATGTGTTTCAAAAGCGAGGGGTGAGCAGTGGACTAAGCCATTGGTTGCAATTCGTGACCTCACCACTAGGTGCCGCTAAAATGTACACACTGCACCTTTAACTTCATGATTTTACTGTTATAATATTAAAATCACATTTAGTGAAAGACTACCACTTCAATTGTTCTGAGTTATCAGTTTTAACACTCATGTCATTTTATGATAGCTGTGAAACGTGAACATAATTTTGGAGGCACTTACACGACATTTGCAGTAAGAATTATATATTTTTTGTTTTTTTATAAAAAAAAAACTACATACCAAATGAGTGTATAACCATGTCAATATTAAGTCTTGTTCTTTAACAGTCTTGTTTCTCCTTTCTCAGGTAAACGTGTGTGTGTACAATATACAATGCAGAATATCTATATGGCCATGTCCTTAAACGTCTTGTGATCTAAATGGCTTGAACCCCGATAATCGCTGCTAGCAGCTATATTTATTATTAGGGGTTCAAGCCCGAAGGGCTGAAACCCTATTGTATTTGTACTGATTTTTATTATTATTATTATTATTAGGGGTTCAAGCCCGAAGGGCTGAAACCCTATTGTATTTGTACTGATTTTTATTATTATTATTATTATTATTTTTATTATTTTTCTTCTGCCGTAAAACGGATCGTGCAGACCAAACCGTAAGGCCTAGAGACTTGAGACTTGGCCAAATGGTAGGTCTCATTCGTGCGCGAAGATGACAGAGTGTCATCCCAATCGGCCTATGGGGGGCGCTACAGCGATGGCAAACGCGTTGATGCTCATAACTTCGACAATTCTTGTCCAAATGTCAAGTGTCTTATATTCCTGGATTCCTTGCGTCAAGACGAACAAAATGTATATCTCCGATTTCATTTCCGTCATTAAAAATTTTCCGCTATTTTTGATTTTGTCGAAAAAAATAAAAACGAACTAGTCCTAGGTTTTTCGCTCGATCGGAATCGTTTCGGTGCTAAAATGTTCCTTGGAGTTCGAATATCAATAATTATTGAAAAAAAGTTGAACTTTCGACTCACGGTCGACATGCCACGCCCAAACGTCTGAAGTGTGCGCAGCCACTAGGGATTTATTGGATATAACTGCGGACAGGAATGAAGTATTAACACGACACTTGGTACTTGTGATGACAGTCATGGCCTGAGGTGGCATGCGTCGTTTCGTCACAGCGCCACCTAGTGGTCAGACGAATCATTTAAACGCTTATAACTTAGGCTGAGTTTAACATATTTTCATGCAACTTTTTTCTTTGGAGTCCTGAATTGTTGCCGAGTCCAACGATACCAAGCATGCCAGGTTTTGCTTTACGGTTGGTTCTGCACAGGAAAATAGCGCTTAAAAAACACGCGCGAATAACTCCGCGAGGGTTATTCCGATCGACTCGAAACGACCATAGGAAGAACATTGTATTACCTTCTGAACAAAAAGTTCTATTGGCGTTATGTTAAAATTTTCATCAGAAATGGCCGAAAATTGCAAAAAACGAAAAATTACCTCAAAATTTTGTGTTTTTACACATAAATGGTTATAACTCCGCAACGAAATGATATTTTTTCACCAGATTTGATACGCTGATGTCTGAGCACAGTCTGAGGCAATATAAAAAATATGGTATGCCTGCACCACTAGTTGGCCTCATAATTGAACAAAACCTTTGACATTGAGCAAGCCCAATGGTCATAAAACTGTTTTTTCACTAAACTAAAGTGTGTAGCCATGATACTAGCTCGATGTAACACAGTCATGACCTGAGATTCCATGCACAAGTTTGTCATAGCGCCACCTAGTGGTAATTTGTTATTTTCACTTAATAATACTGTAACCTTACATTTAAAATCATGAGTCATCATGGATTATTCCTTTCATGACTTTGAGTATAATCATTGGTGGATTGCAAGTCACTCCCTAGCAACCAATGAGCATACCCTAGCAACCATTTAGCAAGAGCTGTATCTCTGTATCAGAACATCGTAGAGACATGGGGTTCGGCTCTTTTGACTCATTAACACTATTTTAACATTTTGTGACCCGAGTTTTGCCAATGCAAGCACCACAAACATTTCTTTCATTGTTCCATTTGTCAATGTTCTGTGAGAAGAGAGGGAGACATTTCACTGAATGATAGCACTTTTTTGCTGATAACTTTGAACACGTGTGTCTGGTATCTTATTTTCCATCATTTATTTTGTACAATGCAGCAAATCTACACAGCCATGCTCTTAAAGGTCTTAATGTCCCAAATCGCTTGAACCCCGGTAATCGCTGCTTGCAGCTATATTTATTTTTATTATTTTTCTTCTGCCGTAAAACGGATCGTGCAGACCAAACCGTAAGGCCTAGAGACTTGAGACTTGGCCAAATGGTAGGTCTCATTCGTGCGCGAAGATGACAGAGTGTCATCCCAATCGGCCTATGGGGGGCGCTACAGCGATGGCAAACGCGTTGATGCTCATAACTTCGACAATTCTTGTCCAAATGTCAAGTGTCTTATATTCCTGGATTCCTTGCGTCAAGACGAACAAAATGTATATCTCCGATTTCATTTCCGTCATTAAAAATTTTCCGCTATTTTCGATTTTGTCGAAAAAAATAAAAACGAACTAGTCCTAGGTTTTTCGCTCGATCGGAATCGTTTCGGTGCTAAAATGTTCCTTGGAGTTCGAATATCAATAATTATTGAAAAAAAGTTGAACTTTCGACTCACGGTCGACATGCCACGCCCAAACGTCTGAAGTGTGCGCAGCCACTAGGGATTTATTGGATATAACTGCGGACAGGAATGAAGTATCAACACGACACTTGGTACTTGTGATGACAGTCATGGCCTGAGGTGGCATGCGTCGTTTCGTCACAGCGCCACCTAGTGGTCAGACGAATCATTTAAACGCTTATAACTTAGGCTGAGTTTAACATATTTTCATGCAACTTTTTTCTTTGGAGTCCTGAATTGTTGCCGAGTCCAACGATATCAAGCATGCCAGGTTTTGCTTTACGGTTGGTTCTGCACAGGAAAATAGCGCTTAAAAAACACGCGCGAATAACTCCGCGAGGGTTATTCTGATCGACTCGAAACGACCATAGGAAGAACATTGTATTACCTTCTGAACAAAAAGTTCTATTGGCGTTATGTTAAAATTTTCATCAGAAATGGCCGAAAATTGCAAAAAACGAAAAATTACCTCAAAATTTTGTGTTTTTACACATAAATGGTTATAACTCCGCAACGAAATGATATTTTTTCACCAGATTTGATTCGCTGATGTCTGAGCACAGTCTGAGGCAATACAAAAAAAAAATGGTATGCCTGCACCACTAGTTGGCCTCATAATTTAACAAAACCTATGACATTGAGCAAACCCTATGGTCAAACAACTGTTTTTTCAATAAACTAAAGTGTACAGCCATGATACTAGCTAGATGTAACACAGTCATGACCTGAGATTCCATGCACGAGTTTGTCATAGCGCCACCTAGTGGTAATTTGTTATTTTCACTTAAAAATACTGTAACCTTACCTTTAAAATCATGAGTCATCATGGATTATTCCTTTCATGGCTTTGAGTATAATCATTGATGGATTGCAAGTCACTCCCTAGCAACCAATGAGAATACCCTAGCAACCATTTAGCAAGCTGTATCTCTGTATCAGAACATCGTAGAGACGTGGGGTTCGGCTCTTTTGACTCATTAACCCTATTTTAACATTTTGTGACCCGAGTTTTGCCATTGCAAGCACCACAAACATTTCCTTCAGTGTTCTATTTGTCAATGTTCCGTGAGAAGAGAGGGAGACATTTCACTGAACGATAGCAATTTTTGCTAATAACTTTGAACACGTGTGTCTGGTATCTTATTTTTCATCATTTATTTTGTACAATGCAGCAAATCTACACAGCCATGCCCTTAATGGTCTTAATGTCCCAAATCGCTTGAACCCCGGTAATCGCTGCTTGCAGCTATATTACCGTTTGTTTTTGTTAGGATATTTATTATTTTTCTGCCATAAAACGGATCGTGCAGACCAAACCGTAAGGCCTAGAGACTTGAGACTTGGCCAAATGATAGGTCTCATTCGTGCGCAAACTTGACAGAGTATGAACCCAATCGGCCTATGGGGGGCGCTACAGCGATGGCAAACGCGTTTAGGCTCATAACTCCCACAATTCTTTTCCAAATGTCAAGTGTCTCATATCCCTGGATTCCTTGCATCAAGACGAACAAAATGTATATCTCCGATTTTATTTACGTCATGAAAAATTTTCCGCTATTTTCAATTTTGATGAAAAAAATAAAAACAAACTAGTCCTAGGTTTTTCGCCCGATCGGAATCATTCCAGTGCTAAAATGTTCCTTGGAGTTTGAATATCAATAATTATTAAAAAAAAGTTGAACTTTCGACTCACGGTCAACATGCCACGCCCAAACATCTAAATTGTGGGCAGGCACTAAAACATTATAGGCTATAACTGGGGACAGGAATGGAGTATCAACACGACAATTGGTACTTGTGATGAGAGTCATGGTTTGAGGTGGCATGCTTCGTTTCGTCACAGCGCCACCTAGTGGTCAGACGAATCGAATAATGCTTATAACTTAGGCTGAGTTCAACGTATTTTCATGCGACTTTTTTCCTTGGAGTCCTGAATTGTTGCCGAGTCCAACGATACCAAGCATGGCAGGTTTTGCTTTACGGTTGGCTCTGCACAGGAAAATAACGCTTAAAAAACACGCGCGAATAACTCCACGAGGGATATTCCGATCGACTTGAAACGACCATAGGAAGAACATTGTATTACCTTCTGAACAAAAAGTTCTATTGGCATTATGTTAAAATTTCCATCAGAAATGGCCGAAAATTGCAAAAAACGAAAAATTACCTCAAAATTTTGTGTTTTTTACACATAAATGGTTATAACTCTGCAACGAAATGACATTTTTTCACCAGATTTGATACGCTGATGTCTGAGCACAGTCTGAGGCAATACAAAAAAATTGTATGCCTGCACCACTAGTTGGCCTCATAATTGAACAAAACCTTTGACATTGAGCAAGCCCAATGGTCATACAACTGTTTTTTCACTAAACTAAAGTGTATAGTCATGATACTAGCTAGATGTAACACAGTCATGACCTGAGATTCCATGCACAAGTTTGTCATAGCGCCACCTAGTGGTTATTTGTTATTTTCACTTAAAAATACTGTTAACCTACATTTAAAATCATGAGTCATCATGGATTATTCCTTTCATGACTTTGAGTATAATCATTGGTGGATTACAAGTCACTCCCTAGCAACCAATGTGAATACCCTAGCAACCATTTAGCGAGAGCTGTATCTCTGTATCAGAACATCGTAGAGACATGGGGTTCAGCTCTTTTGACTCATTAACACTATTTTAACATTTTGTGACCCTAGTTTTGCCAATGCAAGCACCACAAACATTTCCTTCAGTGTTCCATTTGTCAATGTTCCGTGAGAAGAGAGGGAGACATTTCACTGATTGATAGCACTTTTTTGTTGATACTTAGAACATGTGTGTCTGGTATCTTATTTTTCATCATTTATTTTGTACAATGCAGCAAATCTACACAGCCATGCCCTAAAGGTCTTAATGTCCCAAATCGCTTGAACCCCGGTAATCGCTGCTTGCAGCTATATTTATTTTTATTATTTTTCTTCTGCCGTAAAACGGATCGTGCAGACCAAACCGTAAGGCCTAGAGACTTGAGACTTGGCCAAATGGTAGGTCTCATTCGTGCGCGAAGTTGACAGAGTGTCATCCCAATCGGCCTATGGGGGGCGCTACAGCGATGGCAAACGCGTTGATGCTCATAACTTCCACAATTCTTGTCCAAATGTCAAGTGTCTTATATCCCTGGATTCCTTGCGTCAAGACGAACAAAATGTATATCTCCGATTTCATTTCCGTCATTAAAAATTTTCCGCTATTTTCGATTTTGTCGAAAAAAATAAAAACGAACTAGTCCTAGGTTTTTCGCTCGATCGGAATCGTTTCGGTGCTAAAATGTTCCTTAGAGTTCGAATATCAATAATTATTGAAAAAAAGTTGAACTTTCGACTCACGGTCGACATGCCACGCCCAAACGTCTGAAGTGTGCGCAGCCACTAGGGATTTATTGGCTATAACTGCGGACAGGAATGAAGTATCAACACGACACTTGGCACTTGTGATGACAGTCATGGCCTGAGTTGGCATGCGTCGTTTCGTCACAGCGCCACCTAGTGGTCAGACGAATCATTTAAACGCTTATAACTTAGGCTGAGTTTAATGTATTTTCATGCAACTTTTTTCTTTGGAGTCCTGAATTGTTGCCGAGTCCAACGATATCAAGCATGCCAGGTTTTGCTTTACGGTTGGTTCTGCACAGGAAAATAGCGCTTAAAAAACAAGCGCGAATAACTCCGCGAGGGTTATTCCGATCGACTCGAAACGACCATAGGAAGAACATTGTATTACCTTCTGAACAAAAAGTTCTATTGGCGTTATGTTAAAATTTCCATCAGAAATGGCCGAAAATTGCAAAAAACGAAAAATTACCTCAAAATTTTGTGTTTTTACACATAAATGGATATAACTCCGCAACGAAATGATATTTTTTCACCAGATTTGATACGCTGATGTCTGAGCACAAGCTGAGGCAATACAAAAAAAATGGTATGCCTGCACCACTAGTTGGCCTCATAATTTAACAAAACCTATGACATTGAGCAAACCCAATGGTCATACAACTGTTTTTTCAATAAACTAAAGTGTACAGCCATGATACTAGCTAGATGTAACACAGTCATGACCTGAGATTCCATGCACGAGTTTGTCATAGCGCCACCTAGTGGTAATTTGTTATTTTCACTTAAAAATACTGTAACCTTACCTTTAAAATCATGAGTCATCATGGATTATTCCTTTCATGGCTTTGAGTATAATCATTGGTGGATTGCAAGTCACTCCCTAGCAAGCAATGAGAATACCCTAGCAACCATTTAGCAAGAGCTGTATCTCTGTATCAGAACATCGTAGAGACATGGGGTTCAGTTCTTTTGACTCATTAACCCTATTTTAACATTTTGTGACCCGAGTTTTGCCATTGCAAGCACCACAAACATTTCCTTCAGTGTTCTATTTGTCAATGTTCCATGAGAAGAGAGGGAGACATTTCACTGAACGATAGCAATTTTTGCTAATAACTTTGAACACGTGTGTCTGGTATCTTATTTTTCATCATTTATTTTGTACAATGCAGCAAATCTACACAGCCATGCCCTTAAAGGTCTTAATGTCCCAAATCGCTTGAACCCCGGTAATCGCTTCTTGCAGCTATATTTAGGGGTTCAAGCCCGAAGGGCTGAAACCCTATTGTATTTGTATGGATTTTTATTATTATTATTATTATTATTATTAGGGGTTCAAGCCCGAAGGGCTGAAACCCTATTGTATTTGTACTGATTTTTATTATTATTATTATTATTATTATTATTATTATTATTATTTTTATTATTTTTCTTCTGCCGTAAAACGGATCGTGCAGACCAAACCGTAAGGCCTAGAGACTTGAGACTTGGCCAAATGGTAGGTCTCATTCGTGCGCGAAGATGACAGAGTGTCATCCCAATCGGCCTATGGGGGGCGCTACAGCGATGGCAAACGCGTTGATGCTCATAACTTCAACAATTCTTGTCCAAATGTCAAGTGTCTTATATTCCTGGATTCCTTGCGTCAAGACGAACAAAATGTATATCTCCGATTTCATTTCCGTCATTAAAAATTTTCCGCTATTTTTGATTTTGTCGAAAAAAATAAAAACGAACTAGTCCTAGGTTTTTCGCTCGATCGGAATCGTTTCGGTGCTAAAATGTTCCTTGTAGTTCGAATATCAATAATTATTGAAAAAAAGTTGAATTTTCGACTCACGGTCGACATGCCACGCCCAAACGTCTGAAGTGTGCGCAGCCACTAGGGATTTATTGGATATAACTGCGGACAGGAATGAAGTATTAACACGACACTTGGTACTTGTGATGACAGTCATGGCCTGAGGTGGCATGCGTCGTTTCGTCACAGCGCCACCTAGTGGTCAGACGAATCATTTAAACGCTTATAACTTAGGCTGAGTTTAACATATTTTCATGCAACTTTTTTCTTTGGAGTCCTGAATTGTTGCCGAGTCCAACGATACCAAGCATGCCAGGTTTTGCTTTACGGTTGGTTCTGCACAGGAAAATAGCGCTTAAAAAACACGCGCGAATAACTCCGCGAGGGTTATTCCGATCGACTCGAAACGACCATAGGAAGAACATTGTATTACCTTCTGAACAAAAAGTTCTATTGGCGTTATGTTAAAATTTTCATCAGAAATGGCCGAAAATTGCAAAAAACGAAAAATTACCTCAAAATTTTGTGTTTTTACACATAAATGGTTATAACTCCGCAACGAAATGATATTTTTTCACCAGATTTGATACGCTGATGTCTGAGCACAGTCTGAGGCAATACAAAAAAAAATGGTATGCCTGCACCACTAGTTGGCCTCATAATTTAACAAAACCTATGACATTGAACAAACCCTATGGTCAAACAACTGTTTTTTCAATAAACTAAAGTGTACAGCCATGATACTAGCTAGATGTAACACAGTCATGACCTGAGATTCCATGCACGAGTTTGTCATAGCGCCACCTAGTGGTAATTTGTTATTTTCACTTAAAAATACTGTAACCTTACATTTAAAATCATGAGTCATCATGGATTATTCCTTTCATGGCTTTGAGTATAATCATTGATGGATTGCAAGTCACTCCCTAGCAACCAATGAGAATACCCTAGCAACCATTTAGCAAGCTGTATCTCTGTATCAGAACATCGTAGAGACGTGGGGTTCGGCTCTTTTGACTCATTAACCCTATTTTAACATTTTGTGACCCGAGTTTTGCCATTGCAAGCACCACAAACATTTCCTTCAGTGTTCTATTTGTCAATGTTCCGTGAGAAGAGAGGGAGACATTTCACTGAACGATAGCAATTTTTGCTAATAACTTTGAACACGTGTGTCTGGTATCTTATTTTTCATCATTTATTTTGTACAATGCAGCAAATCTACACAGCCATGCCCTTAATGGTCTTAATGTCCCAAATCGCTTGAACCCCGGTAATCGCTGCTTGCAGCTATATTTAGGGGTTCAAGCCCGAAGGGCTGAAACCCTATTGTATTTGTACTGATTTTTATTATTATTATTATTATTATTATTATTATTTTTATTATTTTTCTTCTGCCGTAAAACGGATCGTGCAGACCAAACCGTAAGGCCTAGAGACTTGAGACTTGGCCAAATGGTAGGTCTCATTCGTGCGCGAAGTTGACAGAGTGTCATCCCAATCGGCCTATGGGGGGCGCTACAGCGATGGCAAACGCGTTGATGCTCATAACTTCCACAATTCTTGTCCAAATGTCAAGTGTCTTATATCCCTGGATTCCTTGCGTCAAGACGAACAAAATGTATATCTCCGATTTCATTTCCGTCATTAAAAATTTTCCGCTATTTTCGATTTTGTCGAAAAAAATAAAAACGAACTAGTCCTAGGTTTTTCGCTCGATCGGAATCGTTTCGGTGCTAAAATGTTCCTTAGAGTTCGAATATCAATAATTATTGAAAAAAAGTTGAACTTTCGACTCACGGTCGACATGCCACGCCCAAACGTCTGAAGTGTGCGCAGCCACTAGGGATTTATTGGCTATAACTGCGGACAGGAATGAAGTATCAACACGACACTTGGCACTTGTGATGACAGTCATGGCCTGAGGTGGCATGCGTCGTTTCGTCACAGCGCCACCTAGTGGTCAGACGAATCATTTAAACGCTTATAACTTAGGCTGAGTTTAACGTATTTTCATGCAACTTTTTTCTTTGGAGTCCAGAATTGTTGCCGAGTCCAACGATACCAAGCATGCCAGGTTTTGCTTTACGGTTGGTTCTGCACAGGAAAATAGCGCTTAAAAAACACGCGCGAATAACTCCGCGAGGGTTATTCCGATCGACTCGAAACGACCATAGGAAGAACATTGTATTACCTTCTGAACAAAAAGTTCTATTGGCGTTATGTTAAAATTTCCATCAGAAATGGCCGAAAATTGCAAAAAACGAAAAATTACCTCAAAATTTTGTGTTTTTACACATAAATGGTTACAACTCCGCAACGAAATGATATTTTTTCACCGAATTTGAGACGCTGATGTCTGAGCACAGTCTGAGGCAATACACAAAAAATGGTATGCCTGCACCACCAGTTGGCCCCATAATTTAACAAAACCTATGACATTGAGCAAACCCTATGGTAATACAACTGTTTTTTCAATAAACTAAAGTGTACAGCCATGATACTAGCTAGATGTAACACAGTCATGACCTGAGGTTCCATGCACAAGTTTGTCATAGCGCCACCTAGTGGTAATTTGTTATTTTCACTTAAAAATACTGTAACCTTACATTTAAAATCATGAGTCATCATGGATTATTCCTTTCATGGCTTTGAGTATAATCATTGATGGATTGCAAGTCACTCCCTAGCAACCAATGAGAATACCCTAGCAACCATTTAGCAAGAGCTTTATCTCTGTATCAGAACATCGTAGAGACATGGGGTTCGGCTCTTTTGACTCATTAACCCTATTTTAACATTTTGTGACCCGAGTTTTGCCAATGCAAGCACCACAAACATTTCCTTCAGTGTTCCATTTGTCAATGTTCCATGAGAAGAGAGGGAGACATTTCACTGAATGATAGCACTTTTTTGCTGATAACTTTGAACACGTGTGTCTGGTATCTTATTTTCCATCATTTATTTTGTACAATGCAGCAAATCTACACAGCCATGCCCTTAAAGGTCTTAATGTCCCAAATCGCTTGAACCCCGGTAATCGCTGCTTGCAGCTATATTTATTATTATTATTATTATTATTTTTCCGCCATAAAACGCGTCGCCCAGCACAAACCGTAAGTCGTAGAAACTTGCCACTTGGTCAACTGGTTGTATATTAGCAGGCTACTCAGATACAGTGAATCAGCCAAATCGGCCCATAGGTGGCGCTATAGCAATGCCCGACGCGTTGGGGCTCATAACTCCTAAACCGGACATCCTACACTCAAGTGTTTGGTATCATTGTAATCCCTGGCTCCAAACTTAAAAAATGTATATCTCCGATTTCATTTCCGGTATGCAAATTTTTTCGCTAATTTGCATAATATGCATTTCAAGCCAAAATGAACTAGTCCTAGGTTTTTCGCCCGATCGGAATCTTTCCAACGCAGGAGAAATCTGTGGAGTGAGTAGGTGAATAATTATCGAACAGAATGTGTAATTTCGCTTCAGTGTCACTAAGGGGCGCCAAAATTCAATACCGGAAGTAGACTATCTCCAGGAAAATGGCTATAACTCGTGAACGGTTAGAGATATCTTAACGCGGTTTGGTACACATGTGTATCAGCTCACTCCCGGGTCACAGGACAAAATACGCGGATTTTGGCCACTAGGTGGCGCTATAATAAGCTTGAGGTCGAAAATGGCTATCACTACACAACCGTAAGCCCGATACACTTCATATTTGGTATGGTGTGTCTTTGTGCAATGTACCATGAGGGTCTAGAAGGACATTGGCGTATCTGCAAAAACATGGCCGTCATCGGCCAATGAAGTGTGAGGGCTGATTTGACAGGGTTAACGAAGGTCGATCGGAACGACATTCACTGTGCTTGTTCGTGTACTGCTCCAGAAGGTCTGTAAGAATTATGGTGTCATTTCGCCACTAGGGGGCGTAATACCGTATTTCGGTGCCTTTATCACGTGACGTTTGACATACACACACAAACATGACATCATATGATAGATCGGTTCATGACGAAAAACTTTGCCTCTTGAAGCGTTGCTGTCAATCAAACGGTTCGTTAGTTATTGGCGATAACGTTCAAACCTACTTTTGCGAACTAGTCCTAGGTTTTTCATCCGATCTGAACCTAACGAAAGCTGATTGATTCTGTGGAGTGGGAATATGAATAATTATCGAAAAAAAGTTGAAATTTGTATTCAAACACGGAAGGAGTGGCCAAAAACCGAACTGGGCGGAGCTTAAAACATTTAAACGGCCATAACTCGAGAGGCGTTTGAGATATCATCATGGGGCTTGAATCATATGTGTAGGCCATCGGTCTAAGGTCGTGATATGAAAAGCTCGCCGATTGGGCACTAGATGGCGCTATAACGGGGAAAATAGCACTAAATACTGTGATTATGCAATGGTTGCAACTTTCACGCCTATAACTTTATCTGTGGTCAAGAGATTTTCATGGGAGTTATTTTTTTAGCATCCTGAATTGTTTCTGAGTCCTACGATACTAAGCATGCCAGATTTCGCCTTACAGTTAGTTCTGCACAGGAAAATAGCGCTTAAAAAACACACGCGAATAACTCCGCGAGGGTTATTCCGATCGACTCGAAACGACCATAGGAAGAACATTGCATTACCTTCTGAACAAAAAAGTCTATTGGCGTTATGTTAAAATTTCCATCAGAAATGGCCGAAAATTGCAAAAAACGAAATTACCTCAAAATTTGTCGTTTTTTACACATAAATTGTTATATGGAGAGATTTCACTGAATGAGAGCCGTTTTTTTGCTGATAACTAATGTATTTAAGGTTGTATCTTCACCAAACGTATGCATAATGACATGGTACTTGGTAATTCTGATGGCAGTCAGGACCTGAGGGAGCCTTCAGTTTCGGAAGCATATTTTACACGCCTACAACTTTGGCTGCAGTCACCATATTTTTATGGGACTTTTTTCACAGGAGTCCTGAATTGTTGTAGAGTCCAACGATACCAAACATGCCCAGTTTTGCCTTATGCTTAGTCCTGGGGTTACTGTTCACTGTAGGTCCTTGCGGTCTGCTGCGCTGCTGTGTTTCTGTCTTATGTACACGTGTGCAGTCTGTTTGCACCATTGCACCATACCACGACTCAATGGCCTTGTAGTTCAACTAAACACGGCCATTTCTGAATTGTATGTTACATTATAAATCTGAAAAACTAATTCTAGTTAACAAATTATCCTCATAACGTCACATTAAGGACATCACATGTTTGTCTTGTAGGTGCACCTGTGTGTAAGCATACATAGTCTGTATGATCTTTTTTTGACCATCTCTTTCATTTTTCTGGAGCGAGGTGGTCTATCATTCATTGTGGCTGTGTTCTGGTGTAACTGCTCCGCCTGGTAAGCGACGTGTGAGGTTTTTGACGTTGCCTTAAAGCTCGAAACCCGGCAATTGCTGCTTGCAGCTATATTTATTAGGGTTTCGAGCACGAAGTGCTGAAAACCTATTGTATTTGTCTGTTTTATTATTAGGGGTTCAAGCCCGTAGGGCTGAAACCCTATTGTATTTGTATGGATTTTTAGGGTTTCGAGCACGAAGTGCTGAAAACCTATTGTATTTGTCTGTTTTATTAGGGGTTCAAGCCCGAAGGGCTGAAACCCTATTGTATTTGTACTGATTTTTATTATTATTATTATTATTATTATTATTATTATTATTATTATTATTATTTTTATTATTTTTCTTCTGCCGTAAAACGGATCGTGCAGACCAAACCGTAAGGCCTAGAGACTTGAGACTTGGCCAAATGGTAGGTCTCATTCGTGCGCGAAGATGACAGAGTGTCATCCCAATCGGCCTATGGGGGGCGCTACAGCGATGGCAAACGCGTTGATGCTCATAACTTCAACAATTCTTGTCCAAATGTCAAGTGTCTTATATTCCTGGATTCCTTGCGTCAAGACGAACAAAATGTATATCTCCGATTTCATTTCCGTCATTAAAAATTTTCCGCTATTTTTGATTTTGTCGAAAAAAATAAAAACGAACTAGTCCTAGGTTTTTCGCTCGATCGGAATCGTTTCGGTGCTAAAATGTTCCTTGGAGTTCGAATATCAATAATTATTGAAAAAAAGTTGAACTTTCGACTCACGGTCGACATGCCACGCCCAAACGTCTGAAGTGTGCGCAGCCACTAGGGATTTATTGGATATAACTGCGGACAGGAATGAAGTATTAACACGACACTTGGTACTTGTGATGACAGTCATGGCCTGAGGTGGCATGCGTCGTTTCGTCACAGCGCCACCTAGTGGTCAGACGAATCATTTAAACGCTTATAACTTAGGCTGAGTTTAACATATTTTCATGCAACTTTTTTCTTTGGAGTCCTGAATTGTTGCCGAGTCCAACGATACCAAGCATGCCAGGTTTTGCTTTACGGTTGGTTCTGCACAGGAAAATAGCGCTTAAAAAACACGCGCGAATAACTCCGCGAGGGTTATTCCGATCGACTCGAAACGACCATAGGAAGAACATTGTATTACCTTCTGAACAAAAAGTTCTATTGGCGTTATGTTAAAATTTTCATCAGAAATGGCCGAAAATTGCAAAAAACGAAAAATTACCTCAAAATTTTGTGTTTTTACACATAAATGGTTATAACTCCGCAACGAAATGATATTTTTTCACCAGATTTGAGACGCTGATGTCTGAGCACAGTCTGAGGCAATACAAAAAAAAATGGTATGCCTGCACCACTAGTTGGCCTCATAATTTAACAAAACCTATGACATTGAGCAAACCCTATGGTCAAACAACTGTTTTTTCAATAAACTAAAGTGTACAGCCATGATACTAGCTAGATGTAACACAGTCATGACCTGAGATTCCATGCACGAGTTTGTCATAGCGCCACCTAGTGGTAATTTGTTATTTTCACTTAAAAATACTGTAACCTTACATTTAAAATCATGAGTCATCATGGATTATTCCTTTCATGGCTTTGAGTATAATCATTGATGGATTGCAAGTCACTCCCTAGCAACCAATGAGAATACCCTAGCAACCATTTAGCAAGCTGTATCTCTGTATCAGAACATCGTAGAGACGTGGGGTTCGGCTCTTTTGACTCATTAACCCTATTTTAACATTTTGTGACCCGAGTTTTGCCATTGCAAGCACCACAAACATTTCCTTCAGTGTTCTATTTGTCAATGTTCCGTGAGAAGAGAGGGAGACATTTCACTGAACGATAGCAATTTTTGCTAATAACTTTGAACACGTGTGTCTGGTATCTTATTTTTCATCATTTATTTTGTACAATGCAGCAAATCTACACAGCCATGCCCTTAATGGTCTTAATGTCCCAAATCGCTTGAACCCCGGTAATCGCTGCTTGCAGCTATATTTATTATTATTATTTTTCCGCCATAAAACGCGTCGCCCAGCACAAACCGTAAGTCGTAGAAACTTGCCACTTGGTCAACTGGTTGTATATTAGCAGGCTACTCAGATACAGTGAATCAGCCAAATCGGCCCATAGGTGGCGCTATAGCAATGCCCGACGCGTTGGGGCTCATAACTCCTAAACCGGACATCCTACACTCAAGTTTTTGGTATCATTGTAATCCCTGGCTCCAAACTTAAAAAATGTATATCTCCGATTTCATTTCCGGTATGCAAATTTTTTCGCTAATTTGCATAATATGCATTTCAAGCCAAAATGAACTAGTCCTAGGTTTTTCGCCCGATCAGAATCGTTCCAACGCAGGAGAAATCTGTGGAGTGAGTAGGTGAATAATTATCGAACAGAATGTGTAATTTCGCTTCAGTGTCACTAAGGGGCGCCAAAATTCAATCCCGGAAGTAGACTATCTCCAGGAAAATGGCTATAACTCGTGAACGGTTAGAGATATCTTAACGCGGTTTGGTACACATGTGTATCAGCTCACTCCCGGGTCACATGAAAAAATACGCGGATTTTGGCCACTAGGTGGCGCTATAATAAGCTTGAGGTCGAAAATGGCTATCACTACACAACCGTAAGCCCGATACACTTCATATTTGGTATGGTGTGTCTTTGTGCAATGTACCATGAGGGTCTAGAAGGACATTGGCGTATCTGCTAAAACATGGCCGTCATCGGCCAATGAAGTGTGAGGGCTGATTTGACAGGGTTAACGAAGGTCGATCGGAACGACATTCACTGTGCTTGTTCGTGTACTGCTCCAGAAGGTCTGTAAGAATTATGGTGTCATTTGGCCACTAGGGGGCGTAATACCGTATTTCGGTGCCTGTATCACGTGACGTTTGACATACACACACAAACATGACATCATATGATAGATCGGTTCATGACGAAAAACTTTGCCTCTTGAAGCGTTGCTGTCAATCAAACGGTTCGTTAGTTATTGGCGATAACGTTCAAACCTACTTTTGCGAACTAGTCCTAGGTTTTTCATCCGATCTGAACCTAACGAAAGCTGATTGATTCTGTGGAGTGGGAATATGAATAATTATCGAAAAAAAGTTGAAATTTGTATTCAAACACGCAAGGAGTGGCCAAAAACCGAACTGGGCGGAGCTTAAAACATTTAAACGGCCATAACTCGAGAGGCGTTTGAGATATCATCATGGGGCTTGAATCATATGTGTAGGCCATCGGTCTAAGGTCGTGATATAAAAAGCTCCCCGATTGGACACTAGATGGCGCTATAACGGGGAAAATAGCACTAAATACTGTGATTATGCAATGGTTGCAACTTTCACGCCTATAACTTTATCTGTGGTCAAGAGATTTTCATGGGAGTTAGTTTTTTAGCATCCTGAATTGTTTCCGAGTCCTACGATACCAAGCATGCCAGATTTCGCCTTACAGTTAGTTCTGCACAGGAAAATAGCGCTTAAAAAACACACGCGAATAACTCCGCGAGGGTTATTCCGATCGACTCGAAACGACCATAGGAAGAACATTGCATTACCTTCTGAACAAAAAAGTCTATTGGCGTTATGTTAAAATTTCCAATAGAAATGGCCGAAAATTGCAAAAAACGAAAAATTACCTCAAAATTTGTCGTTTTTTACACATAAATGGTTATATGGAGAGATTTCACTGAATGAGAGCCGTTTTTTTGCTGATAACTAATGTATTTAAGGTTGTATCTTCACCAAACGTATGCATAATGACATGGTACTTGGTAATTCTGATGGCAGTCAGGACCTGAGGGAGCCTTCAGTTTCGGAAGCATATTTTACACGCCTACAACTTTGGCTGCAGTCACCATATTTTTATGGGACTTTTTTCACAGGAGTCCTGAATTGTTGTAGAGTCCAACGATACCAAACATGCCCAGTTTTGCCTTATGCTTAGTCCTGGGGTTACTGTTCACTGTAGGTCCTTGCGGTCTGCTGCGCTGCTGTGTTTCTGTCTTATGTACACGTGTGCAGTCTGTTTGCACCATTGCACCATACCACGACTCAATGGCCTTGTAGTTCAACTAAACACGGCCATTTCTGAATTGTATGTTACATTATAAATCTGAAAAACTAATTCTAGTTAACAAATTATCCTCATAACGTCACATTAAGGACATCACATGTTTGTCTTGTAGGTGCACCTGTGTGTAAGCATACATAGTCTGTATGATCTTTTTTTGACCATCTCTTTCATTTTTCTGGAGCGAGGTGGTCTATCATTCATTGTGGCTGTGTTCTGGTGTAACTGCTCCGCCTGGTAAGCGACGTGTGAGGTTTTTGACGTTGCCTTAAAGCTCGAAACCCGGCAATTGCTGCTTGCAGCTATATTTAGGGGTTCAAGCCCGAAGGGCTGAAACCCTATTGTATTTGTACTGATTTTTATTATTATTATTATTATTATTATTATTTTTATTATTTTTCTTCTGCCGTAAAACGGATCGTGCAGACCAAACCGTAAGGCCTAGAGACTTGAGACTTGGCCAAATGGTAGGTCTCATTCGTGCGCGAAGATGACAGAGTGTCATCCCAATCGGCCTATGGGGGGCGCTACAGCGATGGCAAACGCGTTGATGCTCATAACTTCGACATTTCTTGTCCAAATGTCAAGTGTCTTATATTCCTGGATTCCTTGCGTCAAGACGAACAAAATGTATATCTCCGATTTCATTTCCGTCATTAAAAATTTTCCGCTATTTTTGATTTTGTCGAAAAAAATAAAAACGAACTAGTCCTAGGTTTTTCGCTCGATCGGAATCGTTTCGGTGCTAAAATGTTCCTTGGAGTTCGAATATCAATAATTATTGAAAAAAAGTTGAACTTTCGACTCACGGTCGACATGCCACGCCCAAACGTCTGAAGTGTGCGCAGCCACTAGGGATTTATTGGATATAACTGCGGACAGGAATGAAGTATTAACACGACACTTGGTACTTGTGATGACAGTCATGGCCTGAGGTGGCATGCGTCGTTTCGTCACAGCGCCACCTAGTGGTCAGACGAATCATTTAAACGCTTATAACTTAGGCTGAGTTTAACATATTTTCATGCAACTTTTTTCTTTGGAGTCCTGAATTGTTGCCGAGTCCAACGATACCAAGCATGCCAGGTTTTGCTTTACGGTTGGTTCTGCACAGGAAAATAGCGCTTAAAAAACACGCGCGAATAACTCCGCGAGGGTTATTCCGATCGACTCGAAACGACCATAGGAAGAACATTGTATTACCTTCTGAACAAAAAGTTCTATTGGCGTTATGTTAAAATTTTCATCAGAAATGGCCGAAAATTGCAAAAAACGAAAAATTACCTCAAAATTTTGTGTTTTTACACATAAATGGTTATAACTCCGCAACGAAATGATATTTTTTAACCAGATTTGATACGCTGATGTCTGAGCACAGTCTGAGGCAATACAAAAAAAAAATGGTATGCCTACACCACTAGTTGGCCTCATAATTTAACAAAACCTATGACATTGAGCAAACCCTATGGTCAAACAACTGTTTTTTCAATAAACTAAAGTGTACAGCCATGATACTAGCTAGATGTAACACAGTCATGACCTGAGATTCCATGCACGAGTTTGTCATAGCGCCACCTAGTGGTAATTTGTTATTTTCACTTAAAAATACCGTAACCTTACATTTAAAATCATGAGTCATCATGGATTATTCCTTTCATGGCTTTGAGTATAATCATTGATGGATTGCAAGTCACTCCCTAGCAACCAATGAGAATACCCTAGCAACCATTTAGCAAGCTGTATCTCTGTATCAGAACATCGTAGAGACGTGGGGTTCGGCTCTTTTGACTCATTAACCCTATTTTAACATTTTGTGACCCGAGTTTTGCCATTGCAAGCACCACAAACATTTCCTTCAGTGTTCTATTTGTCAATGTTCCGTGAGAAGAGAGGGAGACATTTCACTGAACGATAGCAATTTTTGCTAATAACTTTGAACACGTGTGTCTGGTATCTTATTTTTCATCATTTATTTTGTACAATGCAGCAAATCTACACAGCCATGCCCTTAATGGTCTTAATGTCCCAAATCGCTTGAACCTCGGTAATCGCTGCTTGCAGCTATATTTATTATTATTATTATTAGGGTTTCGAGCACGAAGTGCTGAAAACCTATTGTATTTGTCTGTTTTATTATTATTATTAGGGGTTCAAGCCCGTAGGGCTGAAACCCTATTGTATTTGTATGGATTTTTATTATTATTCTAGTTATTATTTTTCTTCTGCCGTAGAACGGATCGTGCAGACCAAACCGTAAGGCCTAGAGACTTGAGACTTGGCCAAATGGTAGGACCCAATTTGGGGAGAGGTTGATAGAGTATCAACCCGATTGGCCTATAGGTGGCGCTATAGCGATAACAAACGCGTTGATGCTCATAACTCCCAGAATTCTTGTCCAAATGTCAAGTGTCTTATATCCCTGGATTCCTTGCGTCAAGACGAACAAAACGTATATCTCCGATTTCATTTCCGTCATGAAAATTTTTTCGCTATTTTCGATTTTGTCGAAAAAAATAAAAACGAACTAGTCCTAGGTTTTTTGTCCGATCGGAACCGTTCCAGTGCTGTAATATTCCTTGGAGTGTGAATATGAAAAGTTATCAAAAAAAAGTTGAACTTTATACTCGTCGTCGTCAAGCCACGCCCAAACGCCCCCAATGGGCGGAGCCTCTTGGACTTCAATGGCTGTAACTTGGGATTGGAAAGAGGTATCGAAACCAAATTTGGTACACATATACAGCGGACTATTCTGGGGTCACGTGCAAAAAATTGCATCGCTTGACCACTAGTTGGCGCTATAACACTACTTCAACTTTGAAGAGCTGTAACTAGAGAAATATGGGACCGATCAACTTGAGATTTGGCACGGGTGCTCTTGGTCTAGGGTACTATCTGTGTGGGAAAGGAATTTCGCGTAGCTCAAAAAACATGGCCGCCATCGGCCAATCAAGAAAAAGCAGCTATTGGGCAGGGTTAACGGAGGCCGATCGAAACGAAACGTGGTGGACCTGTTTGTCTCTTGGCCATGAAGGTCTGTGCAGAGTAAGAAAAAATTCGGCCTCCGGGAGGCGCTATCACGTTTTTTCAATGTTTAAGTGATTGTGTATTATGCAGTGTTTCAGATATCAACAAGATCTTTATATCATTTAATAGAGCTACATTTAATGAACAACTTTTCCTCAAGAAGCACTTGTCTCAGTCGAATCGTTTGTTAGATATTCATAATTTTCTCTTAAACCTACTTTTGCGAACTAGTCCTAGGTTTTTTGACCGATCTGAACCAATCCAGTGCTGGAATATTCCTTAGACACTGAATATCAATAATTATCGAAAAAAAGTTGAACTTTGCACTCGTCGTCGCAACACTACAGTCAAAAGTACGAAGAGGCGGGGCCACAAATACTTAAATTGCTATCATTTATGATAGGAATGAGATATCAACATGAAACTTGGTACACATATGTATAGACCCAAGCTGAGGTCACATGCAAAAAATTGCAGAGATTGTCCATTAGGTGGCGCTATAACTTAAGAACAAATAACCATAACTATAGCATATGTATATGACACATAAATATTTGTCTGACCTACTTGTTATTTTGCACATTACATCTACTTTCAGGTTTTTATAATGGTCTATGAGGATAATTATTTATCTTTGAAAACATGCCACTCAACAGCCAATCAGTATTAACCATGTACGAGTCAAGCCTAATGGTGTGTGATTACAACTAAACTCATGGGACTGTTGGTCTTATGTTTCCAAGTGTCTGTGAGGATTTTTAGTTCATCTTTCTGAAAATCTTTGCATCTAACACAATGTGTGCAAAGTAAACAGTTCTCTAGATCAGTGGTTCTCAACACACCTGCTTCACATAATCAGCACAATAGTAGAGATCTCTATTAACTAAACTGATTGTGTCAGATGAGAGAAACATACAAAATGTGCAGAGCAGTGGTTCTCCAGAAACGGAGTAGAGAACCACTGCTCTATATGTTTATGTTTATATGAAAAAACTATTTTGTGAACTAATACTTGGTTTTTCACTCAACACCACTAAAGCCAATGCAATACAATTTCCTGTAGTCTGTGAGCAAATACGAATGCCAAATTGTTATCACCAATTGTACGTCTTATTCCTTTAGTTGTTTAGCTTTGAATTACAAAAACAACTTTTCAAAACTACTAGAATTTTTTCAGTCAACAACAATAAAATCAGCGCAGTACATTTTTCTGTCCTCTGTGTGTAAAGGTATATCAAATACAAAATGTAATGAATTTGAATACCTGCTTTTGTAAGCATAGATTTCATGTGATGTCACACATTGGTGTAGGTGCCATTTGTACGACTGAATTGCATCATGTGTGTTTAAAGGAACTCATAAAGATATGGATTAAAGTTTTTCATTATCTCCATTTATTTACATCAGTAGCATTAGGATTCTATTCTACCTTCCATGACATAAACGTGTCCTGACATGATGTATAATACAAAGTTGTTACATTTTTATATGTTATTTTTCAAATATTGCACCAAAAACTTCATGTGATAATGCAATTGGTTATTATTCACATAAATGACCTGCTAGAACCCGACTAAAAAGCAGCACTTTATGAAAGTAACACAGACAAATGCTCACCAGCAAATCTGCTGCAAATCTACTAAATAACATGACATTTGTTATTGACATAATTTGATATTGAAAACATATCTGGATCAGTTATTTATTGGCCCAGCCTAAAATCACATGAAAATAATTGCAGAGCTATACCACTATTTGACAATTTAACATGACAGAGCCTAAAAATGTTTCTATTAAAATATGTAACTTTGCTTTATTGTTTCCAAATCCATAAATTAGTATTCTCTTACAATAACACAATAAAAGGATTATATGAAAAATATATACTCTCTGTGTGAAACACAGACCCTCATTAATATACTTAAGAGCATGCTTATCAGGATTTGAGTTAAAAATGTGTCTACCTTTATTTACTTTTAAATATTCAATACTAATTTTATGTTAAATTAATTGTAAAAGGAAAACAATAATTTTAGCCAACAGATGGCAGAAGGTCATCTTCTGCCATCTGCTGGCTAAAATTATTATTTATTATTTAAAATGTATACTCAATGAAATTGTGTTCACAGGTTTCATCAATGGATGCATGATTTAACTTTATGAAGTCAGTATTATTATGTTAAAATAACATTTCGTCAATCATTCTGACGGTATCCGTTTTAACAGTCATGTGACATTCGAACATAGGATAAACATTTAAATAGGTTGATGAACTCTTAAAGGACACCAAGCATATGGAGATTGGTCATTTATTTCAAAGTCTTATTTCCTAACCCTGCCATTTCTGCTTCTGTGTGTAAATGCATGTATGTGTTTTAGCTTATTCTTCATCATTGCTGTGTTATAGATTAGCCATGTGAGACCTATATCTCTATATCAGAACATCGTAGAGAAATTGTGGTGGGCTGTTTTGTCTCATGTTAACAATTTTTGAAACATTTTGTGTGACAAATCTTGCAACAGCATGCACCACATAATTTTCTCTTCAGAAAATTTACCTAATTGGTAACATGTTAGTATTTCATATTCTAAGTAGATTTGATAACAATGCAGCAAATCTAAACAGGCATGCCCTTAAAGGTCTTAAAGGTTCATATAATGAGATTTTTTAAAGATGTAAAATAAATTGTTTGTGTACCCAGAGTGTGTATGTGAAGTGTTATCTCAAAATACTCCACAGATCATTTATTATAGCATGTTAAAATTGACACTTTGTAGGCCTGAGCAAAATTGTGCAGTTTTTGGGTGTTTCCTTTAAAATGCAAATGAGTGGATGAAATGCAAACACTGATCACAATGATGGTGGTTTGTTGTAATTGAAATTCAATTGTGCTCTCGATTATTTTATTTTTTATCTTTTTCATGTTTTCTAGGTTGATATAAGCACTGGGGACCCAATTATAGCACTTACACTTGGAAAAAGTCAGATTTTCACGCTATGACCCCTTTAAGGTCCCAGATCGCTTGAACCCCGCTAATCGCTGCTTGCAGCTATATTTATTATTAGGGTTTCGAGCACAAAGTGCTGAAAACCTATTGTATTTGTCTGTTTTATTATTATTATTATTATTATTTTTCCGCCATAAAACGCGTCGCCCAGCACAAACCGTAAGTCGTAGAAACTTGCCACTTGGTCAACTGGTTGTATATTAGCAGGCTACTCAGATACAGTGAACCAGCCAAATCGGCCCATAGGTGGCGCTATAGCAATGCCCGACGCGTTTGGGCTCATAACTCCTAAACCGGCCATCATACACTCAAGTGTTTGATATCATTGTAATCCCTGGCTCCAAACTTAAAAAATGTATATCTCCGTTTTCATTTCCGTCATGAAAAATTTTCCGCTATTTTCGATTTTGTCGAAAAAAATAAAAACGAACTAGTCCTAGGTTTTTCGCCCGATCGGAATCATTCCAGTGCTAAAATGTTCCTTGGAGTTTGAATATCAATAATTATCAAAAAAAAGTTGAACTTTCGACTCACGGTCAACATGCCACGCCCACACGTCTGAATTGTGGGCAGGCACTAGAACATTATTGGCTATAACTGGGGACAGGAATGAAGTATCAACACGACACTTGGTACTTGTGATGAGAGTCATGGCCTGAGGTTTCATGCATCGTTTCGTCACAGCGCCACCTAGTGGTCATACGAATCGAATAATGCTTATAACTTCGGCTGAGTTTAACGTATTTTCATGCGACGTTTTTCCTTGGAGTCCTGAATTGTTGCCGAGTCCAATGATACCAAGCATGCCAGGTTTTGCTTTACGGTTGGTTCTGCACAGGAAAATAGCGCTTAAAAAACATGCGCGAATAACTCCGCGAGGGTTCCTCCGATCGACTCGAAACGACCATAGGAAGAATATTGTATTACCTTCTGAACAAAAAGTTTTATTGGCATTATGTTAAAATTTCCATCAGAAATGGCCGAAAATTGCAAAAAACGAAAAAGTTACTCCAAATTTTGTGTTTTTTACACATAAATGGTTATAACTCCGCAACGAAATGATATTTTTTTACCAGATTTGATACGCTGATGTCTGAGCAGAGTCTGAGGCAATACAAAAAAAATGGTATGCCTGCACCACTAGTTGGCCTCATAATTGAACAAAACCTTTGACGTTGAGCTAGCACAATGGTCATACAACAGTTTTTTTCACTAAACTTAAGTGTATAGCCATGATACTAGCTAGATGTAACACATTCATGACGTTGCATGCACAAGTTTTTCATAGCGCCACCTAGTGGTTATTTGTTATTTTGACTTAAAAATACTGCAACCTTATATCTAAAATCAGGAGTCATCGTGGATTATGCCTTTCATGGCTTTGAGTATAATCATTGGTGGATTGCAATTCACTCCCTAGCAACCAATCAGAATACCCTAGCAACCATTTAGCAAGAGCTGTATCTTTGTATCAGAACATCGTAGAGATATGGGGTTTTTTTTACACTATTTTAACATTTTGTGACCCAAGTTTTGCCACTGTAAGCACCACAAACATTTCCTTCAGTGTTCTATTTGTCAATGCTTCGTGAGAAGAGAGGGAGACATTTCACTGAATGATAGCCCCTTTTTTGCTGATGACTTTGAACAGGTGTGTGAGGTAGCTTATTTTTTATAATTTATTTTGTACAATTCAGCAAAACTACACAGGCATGCCCTGAAAGGTCTTAAGGTCCCAAATCGCTTGAACCCGACTCAATGGCCTTGTAATTCAACTAAACGCGGCCATTTCTGAATTATATTTTACGGTATAAATCTGAAAAACTAATTCTCGTTAACAAATTATCAGAATGACTTAACATTAAGGATGTGACATGTTTGTCCTATAGGTGCACCTGTGTGTAAGCTACATAGTCTGTCTGAACCGTTTCTGACCATCTCTTACGTTTTTCTGGATGCGATGTGGTGTATCAGCCTGGTCGACGACATCTGACATGTTGTATGTGCTTTAATGCTCGAAACCCGGTAAACGCTGCTTGCAGCTTTAATTATTATTATTATTATTATTTTTCCGCCATAAAACGCGTCGCCCAGCACAAACCGTAAGTCGTAGAAACTTGCCACTTGGTCAACTGGTTGTATATTAGCAGGCTACTCAGATACAGTGAATCAGCCAAATCGGCCCATAGGTGGCGCTACAGCAATGCCCGACGCGTTGGGGCTCATAACTCCTAAACCGGACAACCTACACTCAAGTGTTTGGTATCATTGTAATCCCTGGCTCCAAACTTAAAAAATGTATATCTCCGATTTCATTTCCGGTATGCAAATTTTTTCGCTAATTTACATAATATGCATTTCAAGCCAAAATGAACTAGTCCTAGGTTTTTCGCCCGATCGGAATCGTTCCAACGCAGGAGAAATCTGTGGAGTGAGTAGGTAAATAATTATCGAACAGAATTTAAAATTTCGCTTCAGGGTCACTAAGGGGCGCCAAAACTCCATACAGGAAGTAGCCTATCGTCAATGAAATGGCTATAACTGGTGAACGGTTTGAGATATCTTAACGAGGTTTGGTACACATATGTACCAGCTCACTCCGGGGTCACAGTAAAAAAGATGTGGATTTTGGCCACTAGGTGGCGCTATAACAGGCTTGAGCTCGGGAATGGCTATTACTACACAACCGTTAGCCCGATACACTTAATATTTTGTTCTGTGTGTCTTTGTGCAATGTACCATGAGGGTCTAGAAGGACATTGGCGTATCTCCAAAAACATGGCCGTCATCGGCCAATGAAGGTTGAGGACTGATTTGACAGGGTTAACAAGGGTCGATCGGAACAAAACGCACTGTGCTTCTTCGTGTACTGCTCTTGAAGGCCTGTAAGAATTACGGTGTCATTTGGCCACTAGGGGGCGTAATTCTGTATTTTGGTGCCTGTATCACGTGACGTTTGACATACACACACAAACATGACATCATATGATAGATCGGCTCATGACGAAAAACTTTGCCTCTTGAAGCATTGCTGTCAATCAAACGGTTCGTTAGTTATTGGCGATAACGTTCAAACCTACTTTTGCGAACTAGTCCTAGGTTTTTCGCCCGATCCGAACCTAACCAAGGCTGATTGATTCTGTGGAGTGTGAATATGAATAATTATCGAAAAAAAGTTGAAATTTGTATTCAAACATGCAAGGAGTGGCCAAAAACCGAACTGGGCGGAGCCTTAAACATTTAAACGGCCATAACTCGAGAGGCGTTTGAGATATCATCATAGGGCTTGAATCATATGTGTAGTCCATCGGTCTAAGGTCGTGATATAAAAATATCGCCGATCGGACACTAGGTGGCGCTATAACGGGGAAAATGGCACTAAATACTGTGATTATGCAATGGTTCCAACTTTCACGCCTATAACTTTATCTGTGGTCAAGAGATTTTCATGGGAGTTGTTTTTTTAGCATCCTGAATTGTTTCCGAGTCCTACGATACCAAGCATGCCAGGTTTCGCATTACAGTTAGTTCTGCACAGGAAAATAGCGCTTAAAAAACACGCGCGAATAACTCCGCGAGGGTTATTCCGATCGACTCGAAACGACCATAGGAAGAATATTGCATTACCTTCTGAACAAAAAAGTCTATTGGCGTTATGTTAAAATTTTCATCAGAAATGGCCGAAAATTACAAAAAACGAAAAATTACCCCAAAATTTGTCGTTTTTAAACCTAAATGGTTATACCTCCGCAACGAAATGACATTTTTTCACCAGATTTGATACACTGATGTCTGAGCAGAGTCTGAGGCAATACCCAAAAAATAATATGCCTGCACCACTAGTTGGCCTCATAATTGAACAAAACCTTTGACATTGAGCAAGCCCAATGGTCTTACAACAGTTTTTTCACTAAACTGAAGTGTTTAGCCATGATACTAGCTAGATGTAACAAAGTCATGACCTGACGTTGCATGCACAATTTTGTCGTAGCGCCACCCTGTGCTTATTTGTTATTTTCACTTAGAAGTGAGTAGAGAGCGGAGAGATTTCACTGAATGAGGGACGTTTTTTTGCTGATAACTAATGTATTTAAGGTTGTATCTTCACCAAACGTTTGCGTAATGACATGGTACTCGGTAATTCTGATGGCAGTCAGGACCTGAGGGAGCCTGCAGTTTCGGACGCATATTTTACACACCTACAACTTTGGCTGCAGTCGCCGTATTTTCATGGATCATTTTTCACAGGAGTCCTGAATTGTTGCAGAGTCCAACGATACCAAACATGCCCGGTTTTGCCTTGTGCTTAGTCCTGGGGTTATCATAACACAATTCAGGAGGACATTAAATAAGTCAAGCAATATCTTTCCAGCTGTGTTTGCTGTTCACTGTAGGTCCTTGCGGTCTGCTGCGCTGCTGTGTTTTTTTCTTATGTACACATGTGCAGTCTGTTTGCACCATTGCACCATACCACGACTCAATGGCCTTGTAGTTCAACTAAACACGGCCATTTCTGAATTGTATGTTACGTTATAAATCTGAAAAACTAATTCTCCTTAACAAATTATCCTCATAACGTCACATTAAGGACATCACATGTTTGTCTTATAGGTGCACCTGTGTGTAAGCATACATAGTCTGTATGATCCTTTTTTGACCATCTCTTTCATTTTCTGGAGCGAGGTGGTCTAACATTCATTGTGGCTGTGTTCGGGTGTAACTGCTCCGCCTGGTAAGCGACGTGTGAGGTTTTTGACGTCGCCTTAAAGCTCGAAACCCGGCAATTGCTGCTTGCAGCTATATTTATTAGGGTTTCGAGCACGAAGTGCTGAAAACCTATTGTATTTGTCTGTTTTATTATTATTATTATTATTATTATTATTATTATTATTATTTTTCCGCCATAAAACGCGTCGCCCAGCACAAACCGTAAGTCGTAGAAACTTGCCACTTGGTCAACTGGTTGTATATTAGCAGGCTACTCAGATACAGTGAATCAGCCAAATCGGCCCATAGGTGGCGCTATAGCAATGCCCGACGCGTTGGGGCTCATAACTCCTAAACCGGACATCCTACACTCAAGTGTTTGGTATCATTGTAATCCCTGGCTCCAAACTTAAAAAATGTATATCTCCGATTTCATTTCCGTCATGAAAAATTTTCCGCTATTTTCGATTTTGTCGAAAAAAATAAAAACGAACTAGTCCTAGGTTTTTCGCCCGATCGGAATCATTCCAGTGCTAAAATGTTCCTTGGAGTTTGAATATCAATAATTATCAAAAAAAAGTTGAACTTTCGACTCACGGTCAACATGCCACGCCCACACGTCTGAATTGTGGGCAGGCACTAGAACATTATTGGCTATAACTGGGGACAGGAATGAAGTATCAACACGACACTTGGTACTTGTGATGAGAGTCATGGCCTGAGGTTTCATGCATCGTTTCGTCACAGCGCCACCTAGTGGTCATACGAATCGAATAATGCTTATAACTTAGGCTGAGTTTAACGTATTTTCATGCGACGTTTTTCCTTGGACTCCTGAATTGTTGCCGAGTCCAATGATACCAAGCATGCCAGGTTTTGCTTTACGGTTGGTTCTGCACAGGAAAATAGCACTTAAAAAACATGCGCGAATAACTCCGCGAGGGTTCATCCGATCGACTCGAAACAACCATAGGAAGAATATTGTATTACCTTCTGAACAAAAAGTTCTATTGGCATTATGTTAAAATTTCCATCAGAAATGGCCGAAAATTGCAAAAAACGAAAAATTTACTCCAAATTTTGTGTTTTTTACACATAAATGGTTATAACTCCGCAACGAAATGATTTTTTTTACCAGATTTGATACGCTGATGTCTGAGCAGAGTCTGCGGCAATACAAAAAAAATGGTATGCCTGCACCACTAGTTGGCCTCATAATTGAACAAAACCTTTGACGTTGAGCTAGCACAATGGTCATACAACAGTTTTTTTCACTAAACTTAAGTGTATAGCCATGATACTAGGTAGATGTAACACATTCATGACGTTGCATGCACAAGTTTTTCATAGCGCCACCTAGTGGTTATTTGTTATTTTGACTTAAAAATACTGCAACCTTATATCTAAAATCATGAGTCATCGTGGATTATGCCTTTCATGGCTTTGAGTATAATCATTGGTGGATTGCAATTCACTCCCTAGCAACCAATCAGAATACCCTAGCAACCATTTAGCAAGAGCTGTATCTTTGTATCAGAACATCGTAGAGATATGGGGTTCGGCTCGTTTGACTTTTTTACACTATTTTAACATTTTGTGACCCAAGTTTTGCCACTGTAAGCACCACAAACATTTCCTTCAGTGTTCTATTTGTCAATGCTTCGTGAGAAGAGAGGGAGACATTTCACTGAATGATAGCACCTTTTTTGCTGATGACTTTGAACAGGTGTGTGAGGTAGCTTATTTTTTATAATTTATTTTGTACAATTCAGCAAAACTACACAGGCATGCCCTTAAAGGTCTTAAGGTCCCAAATCGCTTGAACCCGACTCAATGGCCTTGTAATTCAACTAAACACGGCCATTTCTGAATTGTATTTTACGGTATAAATCTGAAAAACTAATTCTCGTTAACAAATTATCAGAATGACTTAACATTAAGGATGTGACATGTTTGTCCTATAGGTGCACCTGTGTGTAAGCTACATAGTCTGTCTGAACCGTTTCTGACCATCTCTTACGTTTTTCTGGATGCGATGTGGTGTATCAGCCTGGTCGACGACATCTGACATGTTGTATGTGCTTTAATGCTCGAAACCCGGTAAACGCTGCTTGCAGCTTTAATTATTATTATTATTATTATTTTTCCGCCATAAAACGCGTCGCCCAGCACAAACCGTAAGTCGTAGAAACTTGCCACTTGGTCAACTGGTTGTATATTAGCAGGCTACTCAGATACAGTGAATCAGCCAAATCGGCCGATAGGTGGCGCTATAGCAATGCCCGACGCGTTGGGGCTCATAACTCCTAAACCGGACATCCTACACTCAAGTGTTTGGTATCATTGTAATCCCTGGCTCCAAACTTAAAAAATGTATATCTCCGGTTTCATTTCCGTCATGAAAAATTTTCCGCTATTTTCGATTTTGTCGAAAAAAATAAAAACGAACTAGTCCTAGGTTTTTCGCCCGATCGGAATCATTCCAGTGCTAAAATGTTCCTTGGAGTTTGAATATCAATAATTATCAAAAAAAGTTGAACTTTCAACTCACGGTCAACATGCCACGCCCACACGTCTGAATTGTGGGCAGGCACTAGAACATTATTGGCTATAACTGGGGACAGGAATGAAGTATCAACACGACACTTGGTACTTGTGATGAGAGTCATGGCCTGAGGTTTCATGCATCGTTTCGTCACAGCGCCACCTAGTGGTCATACGAATCGAATAATGCTTATAACTTAGGCTGAGTTTAACGTATTTTCATGCGACGTTTTTCCTTGGACTCCTGAATTGTTGCCGAGTCCAATGATACCAAGCATGCCAGGTTTTGCTTTACGGTTGGTTCTGCACAGGAAAATAGCACTTAAAAAACATGCGCGAATAACTCCGCGAGGGTTCATCCGATCGACTCGAAACAACCATAGGAAGAATATTGTATTACCTTCTGAACAAAAAGTTCTATTGGCATTATGTTAAAATTTCCATCAGAAATGGCCGAAAATTGCAAAAAACGAAAAATTTACTCCAAATTTTGTGTTTTTTACACATAAATGGTTATAACTCCGCAACGAAATGATTTTTTTACCAGATTTGATACGCTGATGTCTGAGCAGAGTCTGAGGCAATACAAAAAAAATGGTATGCCTGCACCACTAGTTGGCCTCATAATTGAACAAAACCTTTGACGTTGAGCTAGCACAATGGTCATACAACAGTTTTTTTCACTAAACTTAAGTGTATAGCCATGATACTAGGTAGATGTAACACATTCATGACGTTGCATGCACAAGTTTTTCATAGCGCCACCTAGTGGTTATTTGTTATTTTGACTTAAAATACTGCAACCTTATATCTAAAATCATGAGTCATCGTGGATTATGCCTTTCATGGCTTTGAGTATAATCATTGGTGGATTGCAATTCACTCCCTAGCAACCAATCAGAATACCCTAGCAACCATTTAGCAAGAGCTGTATCTTTGTATCAGAACATCGTAGAGATATGGGGTTCGGCTCGTTTGACTTTTTTACACTATTTTAACATTTTGTGACCCAAGTTTTGCCACTGTAAGCACCACAAACATTTCCTTCAGTGTTCTATTTGTCAATGCTTCCTGAGAAGAGATAGCCTGGGTGCCAGCCGATCTTAGCCCCGCCCACAACATTTTGAGGAACGGGAAGATCGGTCTGGAGTTTTACCGTTGAGTTGCTACTATGCTCGACCCAAAGCTGGTCGAACCAATCAAATTGTCAGGGCGGGCTTTATATGATGATGGACAGATGATCAGTAACGTAAATCAACCACGTCACCAAAGAGCGCGTGTGTTGAATCTGTTGTTTACAACGAAATGGCTGCCGCGGTAGAAATCAGATGTGTGGACTCTGACATTGAGTCTGTTCTAAAAGATATCGACAGAGCATTGATTTTAAAAGAGGAACAGAGAAACGCGAGCAAGGCATTTGTTGATGTTTTTGCCGTCCTACGGGATTCGACAAAAGTTGTCGCACTTATGAAAGATCAAGTTAAAGAAGCAACTAAAATGGGTATCACGGCGATGCAACTCGGTGTGCACGACGAGATGGATATAACAAGCAAACGTAATGGGTATCGTCGTGGATGAAGTTCAACTAATGTACAAATGGTAAGAGATAGTCTTACTGTATGACTTAATGTGATATAAATGAAATGTTGTAAACATAGTAGGTGTTGATGTACGTTCGCAAACTCAGACTTGTAGTGTGTGTCGTAGCGAAATAACTAGCAGTTCGGTCAAGCTGCAAATACGTCATTTCAACATACGTCTCACACCCCGTTGCTCTGATTGGTCGTAGGTCTATCCAATTGAGTGCAGAGGCATTTTTCGGTTGAGACACGCCTCATAATTATAGCTCAATGGAGCGGTATCAGACTCAAATTCTGACTAGAATTGAGTATGACAACGTCAGGCTAGAGAAGAGAGGGAGACATTTCACTGAATGATAGCACCTTTTTTGCTGATGACTTTGAACAGGTGTGTGAGGTAGCTTATTTTTTATAATTTATTTTGTACAATTCAGCAAAACTACACAGGCATGCCCTTAAAGGTCTTAAGGTCCCAAATCGCTTGAACCCGACTCAATGGCCTTGTAATTCAACTAAACACGGCCATTTCTGAATTGTATTTTACGGTATAAATCTGAAAAACTAATTCTCGTTAACAAATTATCAAAATGACTTAACATTAAGGATGTGACATGTTTGTCCTATAGGTGCACCTGTGTGTAAGCTACATACTCTGTCTGAACCGTTTCTGACCATCTCTTACGTTTTTCTGGATGCGATGTGGTGTATCAGCCTGGTCGACGACATCTGACATGTTGTATGTGCTTTAATGCTCGAAACCCGGTAAACGCTGCTTGCAGCTTTAATTAGGGTTTCGAGCACGAAGTGCTGAAAACCTATTGTATTTGTCTGTTTTATTATTAGGGTTTCAAGCACGAAGTGCTGAAAACCTATTGTATTTGTCTGTTTTATTAGGGGTTCAAGCCCGAAGGGCTGAAACCCTATTGTATTTGTACTGATTTTTATTATTATTATTATTATTATTATTATTATTTTTATTATTTTTCTTCTGCCGTAAAACGGATCGTGCAGACCAAACCGTAAGGCCTAGAGACTTGAGACTTGGCCAAATGGTAGGTCTCATTCGTGCGCGAAGATGACAGAGTGTCATCCCAATCGGCCTATGGGGGGCGCTACAGCGATGGAAAACGCGTTGATGCTCATAACTTCAACAATTCTTGTCCAAATGTCAAGTGTCTTATATTCCTGGATTCCTTGCGTCAAGACGAACAAAATGTATATCTCCGATTTCATTTCCGTCATTAAAAATTTTCCGCTATTTTTGATTTTGTTGAAAAAAATAAAAACGAACTAGTCCTAGGTTTTTCGCTCGATCGGAATCGTTTCGGTGCTAAAATGTTCCTTGGAGTTCGAATATCAATAATTATTGAAAAAAAGTTGAACTTTCGACTCACGGTCGACATGCCACGCCCAAACGTCTGAAGTGTGCGCAGCCACTAGGGATTTATTGGATATAACTGCGGACAGGAATGAAGTATTAACACGACACTTGGTACTTGTGATGACAGTCATGGCCTGAGGTGGCATGCGTCGTTTCGTCACAGCGCCACCTAGTGGTCAGACGAATCATTTAAACGCTTATAACTTAGGCTGAGTTTAACATATTTTCATGCAACTTTTTTCTTTGGAGTCCTGAATTGTTTCTGAGTCCAACGATACCAAGCATGCCAGGTTTTGCTTTACGGTTGGTTCTGCACAGGAAAATAGCGCTTAAAAAACACGCGCGAATAACTCCGCGAGGGTTATTCCGATCGACTCGAAACGACCATAGGAAGAACATTGTATTACCTTCTGAACAAAAAGTTATATTGGCGTTATGTTAAAATTTTCATCAGAAATGGCCGAAAATTGCAAAAAACGAAAAATTACCTCAAAATTTTGTGTTTTTACACATAAATGGTTATAACTCCGCAACGAAATGATATTTTTTCACCAGATTTGATACGCTGATGTCTGAGCACAGTCTGAGGCAATACAAAAAAAAATGGTATGCCTGCACCACTAGTTGGCCTCATAATTTAACAAAACCTATGACATTGAACAAACCCTATGGTCAAACAACTGTTTTTTCAATAAACTAAAGTGTACAGCCATGATACTATGGAATTATATTTGTGTCAAATTAAATGAACGCAACTTTTGCAAAAACAAACAAAAATATACATTGATAAAAGAAAAAAACATTCTGAAAATAAAAACAATCATCTAACTAGCAAAAAAATTTACATCATCTTTAAATAAACTGCATTCTTTGTTTATGGTTTTCTAAGTTTCACTTTCCCTTAACATAGTTTTGAATGTGCTGCAAGTGTTTTCGTTTTCGCTTTTCAAGTTTTCGTTTGAGCTTCGCAAATTTACGTTCTCCATTTTGACACAAACCTCTCGTGAGGGGCGGGCTTAACAGCGGTTCGCTCTTATTGGCTTGTGATATTTTGATTGACAGCTCATTGAACCGGAACCCCGGAACAGATGGTGGCAGTAGTGCACCAATAAGCTGAATGCCAACCGCTGTTAAAAATAACAAGAAGAAGAATATCTGACGCTGTTTTTTTTAATTTACACATCAGCAGAAGAATAACAATAGGTCAAGTTGAGTAATCGGGAGGCTCACGGTCCGGAGCATCAACACCATCCTCCTCAGCCTGACAATCGAGGCAACCTGAGGTAAGTTTGTAATAACTATCAATATAAATAAATAATCCCACTGCAAGTTTTATTAATGTGAAGACTGCAACAGTTGTGTTAAACTGTATATAAATAGTATTGCGTTTCTCAAAAGCAGAGCAAAGATCGTTACGTAACAGACTATTTGTTCCATAGTTTACTTTGGCACATATGTTAGGCTTACAATGGATATGTGAAACGCGAAGATAATGATCTTTCTTTAATTGTGGTTAGGAAAACAATTCTATCTTTGTTATTGTCCATACAAAAACAAATGTAAGATTTTAGCCTAATTCGGCTTTTCTTTTTATATTATTTATCAGGACCAAAGATTGTCATTTCTCCAGGTAGGCACTGAACCAGTTCATGTTGTTCTCTATATATAAAATACCACTTTAAAGGGGCTTTGGTATATTTTTAGGTGTTTTTAGTTGATGTTTTTATAATATTTGAAATGTAACAAGTTCAGCATAGAATTCATGTTAGCTATTCCTACAAAAACAAGTGTGAGAACATATTTTGCAGCGTATGTTAAGTTTAAATCAATTTTAATTCAAATCAATTAATCTTTAATGCACGTTTACAAGAGCACCGTGGTACATAAGGTTAAAATGAAGCCTTGAAAGTGGTAGTCATGTTTGCTGTTACTGGTGGGACAGAAAGCTCTCTTTGAAAAGATAACATTTTAAAGATCTTTACTTGTGTTCAGAAGATGAACAAAAGTCTTAAGGGTTTGAAACGACTTGATGGTGAGTAAATGATGACAGAATTGTCTTATTTAGGTGCATATCTGCACCACATCTGGTGGTATTCAGCCTACCTGCCCTTAATGTTGAAATGCCACTAATTTGGTTTCCATAATACTTCACATGATGATTTACTATGGACAAAATTTTTTTAATAAGCTACGATTTGACCATACTTCTCTCTTCTTTTTTTTTTAGAATTGAGCCTCTATGGTGTGATGTTTGGTCGGCCGTCTCTTGTACTATGAAGAACTGCAATGGAAGAAGAGACAGTGCTTGATTCGGCAGGTGAACTGCACCTATTTTGAAAGACCAGATTTAATTTTAGAATATTTATCAAGAATTAATGTTTAATTTTTCATCTTTTATTTTTATTCATAATTCTAGCTGGGTAGGTGGCATGACATTAAACTATTAATAAACAACAAAAACACTGTAATAATACATCCTTCCCCCCACACTTTTTTTGCAAAGTCATTACTCATTATCATAGTAAGTAGTGTGCTGTCCCCTTCCCCTTAAAGCAAATGTGGTCTCAAGACTCATCCAATGCCATGTGTAAATAGGGCCTATGTTACATGAGATTGGAATATCATAAAGGATTTTAATCTTGACATTCATGTACTTGCATATAGTTACTTTGGCATTATGTAATTATGTGTCCTTAGAAATGTATCAAACTAAATTTTGCTAGCATTATAACACCTTGTTTCTTTTTCAGATGGTGGAACAACTTTTTCAAGAGGAAATTGTTGACATTGTCACAGAGGATGATGGTGTGGTCGTGGTGCCAGAGATCTATTGTCCTTTGTCAGACCAAAAGCCTTTGATATCACCATTGAATGTCTAGGAGTTATACCAACAGACACTTGATGTCATCCAAAGACTGTGCTCCATTTAAATTGTAAAAGTCATTTTCAGGTTTGAAAGATGCAGAAGTTGGTTCACAGATGTACTTTTTCTTTAAAACTATTTCCCACCTGTAATCACAATGGAGACACATCTCTGACTGCTGGGCTTCCCCTCTTATTGTGTTCAGATTCATATGCATCTGCAGGGTTATTCATGCCAACACTTTATAACGTTGTGCTGGTAATTTATCTTTATATATCATGCCTTCTCAATGCGTCTGTCAGCCTGTGCTTTACATATCTGAGAGTCAACGCAGCTAAACATGAAGGACAAATGCAAGACATTCATGTTATATATCGGCATATGGATGATTAGGTTAGAAACTGCTTTCTGTTTGTGTGTTTAAACATCACGACATAGAAAATTTACTGTCTTCCATTTTCTGTTGTGTAATAAATCATAGGAAAATCACTTTAAACCATTCAACCATTTAATTTCAGAAATAACTTTTTTGTAACAAAAATATTTAAGACTTTTTAAACCATGTATCACAATCACAAGTGGTTTTTGTCATCCTCATCCCATCTCCATATTGTTTCTTTATTCTGCTGAACACAAGACATTTTAGAAAAAGAAGACATTTTAATAAATGATGGTTAGCACACATGAGACTGTACCCATTGACTTCCTTAGATTTTATTTGTACCTTAGACGTTAATGGGTACACTCTCCTGTGTGCTTTCCATCATTTATCAAAATATCTTCTCAGCAGAATAAAGAAACTTAAACAGGTTTACAACAACATGAGGCTGAGTAAATGATAACAGAATTTTCATTTTTGTGTGAACTATCCCTTTAAGACTCTGTAAACCATTCAGATGCATGTAAAATCATTAACAACTGTTAAACAGCATCTATAAATGATAAAAAAAGACATTACTATTGGGAGAAACATTTTGTCTAGACATTTGAGTTCATTTCAACCGACACTGTAAAAGTAAGCATCATGTTGCACTGCTGTTTCCATTCTTTCTTTAAATTCATTTGCTTGGCCTTCGGTGCATGCATGTGTGATCAAACTCAGTTATTTGGAAGGCGGTTTTCTCTGACAGAAGCAGGTGCCTGTCAACCACTGCATCACCCGTGGGACAGAAAGTGCTGCCTCGTCCTGAGTATCGCCGTCTAGGGCAGTAAAATAAACAATAAGCATTTAATGACATCACTACATATAGCACAATAATCATTAAACACAAATACTTTAAAATGTATAACTTGTTTGTAACTAATTGTTGCTTTAGAAAACCGCAAGTTTACAAGGTTAACATTAGAACCCTGAAATTTTGAAGCTGGCCACCCTGTGCAAGGCTAACAGCAAAAACCTCTCCAGCAGCACATAAATAAAACTTGCAGTGGGATTATTTATTTATTTTGATGGTTATATTACAAACTTACCTCAGGCTGCCTCGATTGTCCGGCTGAGGAGGATGGTGTTGATGCTCCGGACCGTGAGCCTCCCGATTACTCATCTTGACCTATTGTTATTCTTCTGCTGATGTGTAAATTATCCGTGTTTTATCATTAATGTTCTTTAATATACTCTTATTAGCGTTTGTTTAGACTACTTGCAGCTCCGCTGAAAAACAGCGTCCGATATTCTTCTTCTTGTTATTTTTAACTGCGGTTGGCATTCAGCTTATTGGTGCACTACCGCCACCTTCTGTTCCGGGGTTCCGGTTCAATGAGCTGTCAATCAAAATCTCACAAGCCAATAAGAGCGAACCGCTGTTAAGCCCGCCCCTCACGAGAGGTTTGTCTCAAAATGGAGAACGTAAATTTGCGAAGCGCAAACGAAAACTTGAAAAGCGAAAACGAAAACATTTGCAGCACATTCAAAACTATGTTAAGTGAAAGTGAAACTTAGAAAACCATAAACAAAGAATGCAGTTTATTTAAAGATGATGTAAATTTTTTTGCTAGTTAGATGATTGTTTTTATTTTCAGAATGTTTTTTTCTTTTATCAATGTATATTTTTGTTTGTTTTTGCAAAAGTTGCGTTCATTTAATTTGACACAAATATAATTCCATATGATACTAGCTAGATGTAACACAGTCATGACCTGAGATTCCATGCACGAGTTTGTCATAGCGCCACCTAGTGGTAATTTGTTATTTTCACTTAAAAATACTGTAACCTTACATTTAAAATCATGAGTCATCATGGATTATTCCTTTCATGGCTTTGAGTATAATCATTGATGGATTGCAAGTCACTCCCTAGCAACCAATGAGAATACCCTAGCAACCATTTAGCAAGCTGTATCTCTGTATCAGAACATCGTAGAGACGTGGGGTTCGGCTCTTTTGACTCATTAACCCTATTTTAACATTTTGTGACCCGAGTTTTGCCATTGCAAGCACCACAAACATTTCCTTCAGTGTTCTATTTGTCAATGTTCCGTGAGAAGAGAGGGAGACATTTCACTGAACGATAGCAATTTTTGCTAATAACTTTGAACACGTGTGTCTGGTATCTTATTTTTCATCATTTATTTTGTACAATGCAGCAAATCTACACAGCCATGCCCTTAATGGTCTTAATGTCCCAAATCGCTTGAACCCCGGTAATCGCTGCTTGCAGCTATATTTATTAGGGGTTCAAGCCCGTAGGGCTGAAACCCTATTGTAATTGCTCAGATTTTTATTATTATTAGTTATTATTATTATTTTGCCGTAAAACGGAACGTGCAGACCAAACCGTAAGGCCTAGAGACTTCAAACTTGGCCAAATGGTAGGACCCAATTTGGGGAGAGGTTGATAGAGTATCAACCCGATTGGCCTATAGGTGGCGCTATAGCGATAACAAACGCGTTGATGCTCATAACTTCCACAAATCTTAGCCAAATGTCAAGTGTCTTATATCAATGGAATCCTTGCGTTAAGACGAACAAAACGTATATCTCCGATTTTATTTCCGTCATGAAAATTTTTTCGCTATTTTCGATTTTGTCGAAAAAAATAAAAACGAACTCGTCCTAGGTTTTTCATCCGATCGGAACCGTTCCAGTGCCATAATATTCCTTGGAGTGTGATTATCAAAAGTTATCAAAAAAAATGTGAACTTTCGACTCACCGTCGTCAAGCCACGCCCAAACGCCCCCAATGGGCGGAGCCTCTTGGAATTAAATGGCTATAACTTAGGAATGGAAGGAGGTATTGACACCAAATTTGGTACACATATACAGGGGACTATTCTGAGGTCAGGTGCGAAAAATTGCGCCGCTTGACAACTAGCTGGCGCTATAACACCACCTCAAATTTGAAGGGCTGTAACTACAGAAATATGGGACCGATCAACTTGACATTTGGCACGTGTGCTCCTGGTCTGGGGTACTATCTATGTTTAAAAGGAATTTCGCGTAACTCAAAAAACATGGCCGCCATCGGCCAATCAAGAAAAAGCAGCTATTAGACAGGGTTAACGGAGGCCGATCGAAATGAAACGCGGTGGGCCTGTTTGTCTCTTGGCCATGAAGGTCTGTACAGAGTAAGAAAAAATTCGGCCTCTGGGGGGCGCTATCACGTTTTTTCAGTGTTTAAGTGATTGTGTATTATGCAGTGTTTCAGATATCAACAAGATCCTCATATCATTTAATAGAGGTACTTATAATGAACAACTTTTCCTCAAGCAGCACTTGTCTCAGTCGAATCGTTTGTTAGATATTCATCATTTTCTTTTAAACCTACTTTTGCGAACTAGTCCTAGGTTTTTTGACCGATCTGAACCGATTCAGTGCTGGAATATTCCTTAGATACTGAATATCAATAACTATCAAAAAAAAGTTGAACTTTGCAGTCATCGTCGCAACACTACGGTCAAAAGTACGAAGAGGCGGTGCCACAAATACTACAATGGCTATCATTTATGATAGGAATGAGATATTAACACGAAACTTGGTACACATATGTATAGACCTAGGCCGAGGTCACATGCAAAAAATTGCAGAGATTGTCCACTAGGTGGCGCTATAACCTAAGAACAAAGAACGATGACTATCGCATATGTATACAACACATAAATATTTGTCTGACCTACTTGTTATTTTGCACATAACATCTGCTTTCAGATTCTTATAAGGGTCTTTTAGGATAATTACATATCTTAGAAAACATTGCCGACCAACAGCCAGCCAGCATTAACCATGTACGAGTCCAGCGTAATGGTGTGCGATTACAACTAAACTGATGGGCCTGTTTGTCTTATGTTCTCAAGTGTCTTTGATGATTTTTGGCTCATCATTCCGGAAATATTTGCATCTAGAACAACGGGAGTTACGTTAACTGTGCCCTAGATCAATGGTTCTCAAAATGATTCCTGGAGGCCCACTGCTCTGCACATATACGAAAGTCTTCTATTTTAAACAAATCTACTTTAATCATCAGTAGAGATTTGTATGAACTGAACTGATTGTGTCAGATGAGAGAAACATACAAAATGTGCCGAGCATTGGGTCTCGAGAAACCACTGCAGTTCACTGAGTTGAAAGTACTGCTCTAGATGTTTATGTTTATATGAAAAACAATTTTATGAATTTGCTGTACTATCTGGGCAAATATCAATATGAAACATAAAATAAACTTTTGCCGTTGTATTACTGGATTTGATGTGATGTCACATAGTGAGGTGGGCACCATTTGTAACCTGTATTCTTTATTTCATTTGTAGCTGCTGTTATGTTCCTTTTGTACATGGGTTTGCATCTGCATGAAAATTATTATAAGATTTAATGATTTGCAGTCATTTACCTCATTAAAACTAAAAGACTTGAGGTAATCCATGTAAGATGGCGGCGCGCGCGGTCGCAGCGGCCTCTACAGCTCCGATAGATGGTGTAAATGTCGGTGTTAAATGTTTGTTGCAGTAACCAAACACGGTTTATCAGGGAAATAGGGAATCTGGTTTTAAATATAGCAGTGAAGCTCTTAAGATTTTGAGCTCAAACAGCAGCTACGGAACACCAATTTCAAAACTATTAACAGCGAAGCTACAGGAGCTAGGACTACTACGCAGTCAAAGGTCCACCTCGGCGTCGCCTGACTCAGCTGCCCGGGAGGTAAGACACCGAAAGCGGTGCGGAAGGACCCGGAAGCGAGGCAAGCGTTCGGGTGTTTACTGGAGGCTAAAAGCTAACTCAAGCCGTCCAGCCCTCCCGTCAGTGCTATTGGCTAATGTACGCTCGCTGGACAACAAACTGGATTATCTCAGACTTCGAATGACTACACAGTCTGAAACAAGGAACTGCAGTGTGTTTATTTTTACAGAAACGTGGCTTCATAACAACATTCCCGACACAGCTATTTGGCTACAGGGGCGGACATTGTTCCGGGCAGATAGGAACACTGAGACCTCCGGTAAGACCCGCGGTGGCGGGCTCTGTGTTTATATTAACAACGACTGGTGTGTAAACAGCTCTGTGGTCGCTACTCACTGTTCACCACAGCTAGAGTTTTTAATGGTGAAATGCCGGCCGTTTTACTTACCCCGGGAATTCACTGCAGTCATGATTGTGGGAGTGTATATTCCTCCAAGTGCTAATGCTAACGAGGCGCTGCGTGAATTGTATGATACCATCAGCGGGCAACAAACAGTTCACCCCGACGGTTTTTTTATTGTTGCTGGGGATTTCAATCATGCCAACCTGAAAACTGTAGCACCAAAGTTTTATCAACATGTGAACTTTGCCACGAGAGGTAAAAATATGCTGGATTTATGTTATACCAACATTCGAGACTCATACAAAGCAAGCCCTCGTCCCCATTTAGGATACTCGGACCACCTCTGTGTACTGCTCGCTCCAGCATACAGGCCGGCGGTGAAACGCTCTAGACCAGTACAGAAAACCATTAGAGTTTGGCCGGAAGGAGCTGTTGCAGCCCTGCAGGATTGCTTTGAGTGCACTGATTGGGACATGTTTAAGGAAGCAGCTAGTTACGATCAGCAAACATGCCTGGATGAATACACAGACAGTGTGACTGGGTACATCGAGAAGTGTATCGAGGATGTCACTGTTTTAAGGACTGTAACTACGCGCGTCAATCAGAAACCGTGGCTGACAGCAGAGACCCGTGCCCTACTTAGGGCAAAAGATGCTGCCTTCAGGTCAGGGGATGGAAGGCTCCTCCGAGTAGCAAGGGCTCAGCTCTCCAAGGCCATCAGGAAAGCAAAACGGATGTATGCGCAGAAGATATACAACCACTTCTGTGATGCCAAGGACCCCAGACGTATGTGGCAGGGTATCCAGGCCCTAACAGACTACAAAGTTACAACACAGGTCAACAATAGTGACGCCCACCTCCCAGACAAGTTAAACAACTTCTATGCACGGTTTGAAGCCATGAACAGCACGCGAGCTCACAAGTCCACACCCACCCCTGAAGAGCAGGCATTGCATCTGGACCCAGCCGACGTGAGGAGGACATTATCCAGGGTCAACCCACGCAAAGCTGCAGGTCCGGACAACATACCGGGGAGAGTGCTCAAGGACTGTGCCGACCAGCTAACAGGTGTTTTTACTGACATATACAACATCTCCCTGAGCCAGGCTGTGGTCCCTGCAAGCTTCAAAAAGGCCATTATTATTCCGGTGCCGAAGAAGTCAGTAGTGACATGTCTAAATGACTACCGCCCTGTGGCGCTGACTTCCATCTTGATGAAGTGCTTCGAGCGTCTGGTCAAGAGGCATATTCACTCTTCACTCTCCGCCTCACTGGACCCTTTGCAATTCGCATATCGCTCCAACCGCACTACTGACGACGCCATCTCCTACACACTGCACTCTGCTTTATCACATCTTGACACTAAGGACGCATATATCAGAATGCTGTTCATCGATTTCAGTTCCGCATTTAATACCATCATCCCCCAGCAGCTGTTTAGTAAACTTAGACTTCTGGGCATTAGCACCCACACCTGCAACTGGATTCTAGACTTTCTGATAGAGAGAACACAGTCTGTGCGCATTGGCAGCAGAACATCAGGTTCCATCACACTGAGCACAGGTGCCCCTCAAGGTTGCGTTCTCAGCCCATTATTGTTCACACTACTCACTCATGACTGTACAGCCAAGTTTGATTCCAACCTTATTATCAAGTTTGCCGATGACACAACAGTGGTTGGCCTCATTAGTGGCGATAACGAAGCCCGATACAGAGAGGAGGTGGAATTATTGCTAGGTTGGTGCAAAAACAACAACTTATCCCTTAATGTGGATAAAACACAGGAGATGGTTGTTGACTTCCGCAGGATGCAATCTGAACATCGCCCACTGGCTATCAGTGGCTCAGAGGTGGAGAGAGTCAGAAGCACCAAATTTCTTGGCTTACACATTTCTGATGACCTCACCTGGTCTGTTAACACCGGAACCATACTGAAGAAAGCACAACAACGCCTGTACTTTCTGCGGAAACTAAAGAGAGCACGGCTCCCTTCACCCATCCTTAAAACCTTCTACAGAGGAACTGTGGAGAACATAATGACCTACTGTATCACAGTGTGGTTTGGAAACTGTAAAACACACGAACGTAAGTCCCTGCAGCACATAGTGAGGACAGCAGAGAAGATTATAGGGGCCTCTCTACCACCCATCCAAGACATCTTTACATCACGCTGTGTGAACAGAGCTTCAGCCATCATAAAGGACCCCTCCCACCCCTCACATAGTGTGTTTGTCCCGTTACCATCTGGTAGGAGGTTATGCAGCATCAGGACTCGCACTACAAGATTCTACAATAGTTTTTTCCCTCAAGCTGTCAGAGCCCTAAATACCAGGGTGCCAGTCATCATACCGTTGTCATAAATTGCTGTTTCCATTCCCCCCCCCCATTGAAGGACTATGAGCTTAATAACTTTAAATAATAATGACTTTCTTATGGTTGAGTTGCACAATTGTTTTGGTTTTACAGTACTGTATGGGTTACTGTTGGTATGTATTGTGTGTATCATGAGGTGTTGTTATATGTATTTGTGTATGGTTGCACACGGATCTGTATGAAACGAAATTTCGTTCAACTGTATACATGTATACAGTAGAGTGACAATAAATTAACTATGACTATGACTAATCAATTCAAGCATTTTGAAATGTGACATTTTCAAAATGGGCCAGACTAAGTATATCTAACTAATTAACTAGTAATGTGAAGCTTATGACAAAATATTAACAGTTTTATTAAGATCAGACAATATATGTCTTTCCAAGACTAGGGCTGGTTGAATAAACATACAGTAGCCATTAAGTTAAGACTGTGTTTTAAGGACTAGTCTGAAGAACTAGTAGTTAGTTAGGGCTAATCAATCTTACTATTTGGATTTAAATATAATTAAAATAATTTAAATATTTTTTCACATGATACTTAAAGCAGTTATGTTCAATCATGAAGACAAAAATGTATGACTAACTTTGAATACTAGTCTTAGAGATTAATGTTACTGACCATTGGTTTAAGTGTAGTTACAGACTAAAATTAAGGCTTAAGTTTTAGTTATCTTACTTGAAAATAGCTTACACTGGCCTACCTTTAAATATATCTGGGCCATAGTTTTGTCATTAGATGTACACCAGTAATGTTTTTTATAAGGTTTGTTTGTAAAAAGTACCTAAATGTTTTTACATAACTAATGGCTAGTCATGCATCAATTTAAACCTGTGGGAAACAACCCTATGAAGTTATAAAGCTTCAAATGTTCTCTTAGAATTCTTCAAATCCTAAAGGCCACTTCACACTGGTCAGACAGACTCCAACAGACGCGTCTGTTGGAGTCGGTCTGACCAGTGTGAAACCCCTGTTGGAAGTTGTTGGATCAAAGTAAATGACACTTTAGAATGTGGTTGTCTGTTGGTGTCTGTTGGTGTCTGTTGGTGTCTGTTGGAGTTGGTAGTTGTCTGACCAGTGTGAACTGGCCTTAAAGGTATGAACAAGATTGCTGTAAATATGTGGATCCTTAAAGAACAATAATAGGCCAACATTAGAAATAATAACTAATAATCACACATAAAGAGAATATATATTTGGTTATCAGTAGCTTTAGTATTCTAATCTATTTTCCATGACATAAACACGTCATGCTGTGTCTTATAAAGTTTTTAATAATTGTTTATAGAATTATTGCAATGAAATTGTAATGTTATGATACAATTGGTTATTTTAAATGTAAATGATTTACTGAAAACTTACTCTAGCACAGCACATGTGTGAACACAAGGCAAGGCAAGGCAAAGCAAGTTTATTTGAATAGCACATTTCATACACAGAGGTCATTCAAAGTGCTTTACATAGAAATTAGAAAACAATATATAAAAGAGAAAAAAGAAAATGTAAAAATAATAGATACACAATAAAATCACAATAAAAAAAGATACATGAGAATTTAGAATAACAATTAAAGAAAATGAATGTGATTTTAATAAAAACTGTTTAAAATGTTAAAAAGAATAAAACAGGAGTAAAAGTGGCTTGAGTTAAAGGTGCAGTCAGTGTAAAGCAGCACAGTGCTCATTCAGTAAATGCAGAGTTAAACAGATGTGTTTTTAATCTAGATTTAAAAGTTAGTATTCTAATCTATTTTCTATTTTCTATTTACAAATAAGTGCTTAATAGCAAATCTGACTGACATTTGCTTAATGACATCATATTTGTTATTAACTCCATTTGATATAAACAACACATCTGGATCAGTTATGTATGGACATAGCCAGTTGTTAAATATAAAAAAATGTACAGCTTTAGTAATATTTTTAGGCCTACTATAATATGACAGAGGCTGTCATCTGAAATACTTGTATGTTTGCACATAATATCTATGTCAAAGAATATATATGTTCTATAAGAACAATTACTTTTGTTTAAAAAAATAGTCTAAAAGATTTAAACAAGCAACCATTTAGTAAGACCTAGATCTCTATGAATTAAAATGACTGTTACAGATGAGAGAAACATACAAAATGTGCAGAGCATGTTTGTGTATATGTTCCTTTTGACCATAAAGATATATACGGTTTAATAACTTGCATACCTCACTTTATTTACCTAATTAAAACAGAAAGCCTTCATGGTACTCGATTAAAGGACATGAACATGAATCTACTAAATGAAATGATATTTGTTATTGACACAATTTAATAACACCATCCACCATTCAGATAACGTATCTGGTTTTGTTTTATTAAATTGTTTCAGTTCTTACACTCAACAACAGTAAAGCCAGTGCAGTACAATTTTCTCTACACTGTATAATACAAATACAAAAACAACTTTGCAGAAGTATAGCTATCACACAGTCATTTTGAAAACGGCCCTGACAAACGGCCCCTAAAGCTTATGACAAAGCATACAAGTATTATTGAGATCAGGCAATATACTCAAATTCCTTATTGTGGTTTTTAGGTGCAATTTTCCGTTATGTCCACTAGATGGCTGAAGAGGATCAATCACTGGCTGACATTTGCACTCACAGAAAACACAGAAGATGATTACTCTTTAACTAAGTCTACTATTAATAGAACTCTGTACACATTTAAAGGTGCAGTGTGTAATTTTTAGAAGGATCTCTTGACGGAAATGCAAAATGATATACAAAACTATATTATCAGGGGTGTATAAAGACCTTTCATAATGAACCGGTATGTGTTTATTACCTTAGAACGAGACCTTTTTATCTACATACACTGAGGGTCCCCTTACATAGAAGTCACCATTTTTCTACAGAAGCCCTTAACGGACACATTTTTTTACTAAGTTGTCTCCGACGATGACATGTTTGTCTGGTGGCGGCTACTGTAGCATAGAGATGTGTTTCAAAAGCGAGGGGTGAGCAGTGGACTAAGCCATTGGTTGCAATTCGTGACCTCACCACTAGGTGCCACTAAAATGTACACACTGCACCTTTAACTTCATGATTTTACTGTTATAATATTAAAATCACATTTAGTGAAAGACTACCACTTCAATTGTTCTGAGTTATCAGTTTTAACACTCATGTCATTTTATGATAGCTGTGAAACGTGAACATAATTTTGGAGGCACTTACACGACATTTGCAGTAAGAATTATATATTTTTGGTTTTTTATAAAAAAAAAACTACATACCAAATGAGTGTATAACCATGTCAATATTAAGTCTTGTTCTTTAACAGTCTTGTTTCTCCTTTCTCAGGTAAACGTGTGTGTGTACAATATACAATGCAGAATATCTATATGGCCATGTCCTTAAACGTCTTGTGATCTAAATGGCTTGAACCCCGATAATCGCTGCTAGCAGCTATATTACCGTTTGTTTTTGTTAGGATATTTATTATTTTTCTGCCGTAAAACGGATTGTACAGACCAAACCGTAAGGCCTAGAGACTTGAGACTTGGCCAAATAATAGGTCTCATTCGTGCGCGAAGTTGACAGAGTATGAACCCAATCGGCCTATGGGGGGCGCTACAGCGATGGCAAACGCGTTTAGGCTCATACCTCCCACAATTCTTGTCCAAATGTCAAGTGTCTCATATCCCTGGATTCCTTGCATCAAGACGAACAAAATGTATATCTCCGATTTTATTTCCGTCATGAAAAATTTTCCGCTATTTTCGATTTTGTCGAAAAAAATAAAAACGAACTAGTCCTTGGTTTTTCGCCCGATCGGAATCATTCCAGTGCTAAAATGTTCTTTGGAGTTTGAATATCAATAATTATTAAAAATAAGTTGAACTTTCGACTCACGGTCAACATGCCACGCCCAAACGTCTGAATTGTGGGCAGGCACTAGAACATTATTGGCTATAACTGGGGACAGGAATGAAGTATCAACACGACACTTGGTACTTGTGATGAGAGTCAAGGCCTGAGGTTTCATGCATCGTTTCGTCACAGCGCCACCTAGTGGTCATATGAATAAAATAATGCTTATAACTTAGGCTGAGTTTAACGTATTTTCATGCGACTTTTTTCCTTGGAGTCCTGAATTGTTGCCGAGTCCAACGATACCAAGCATGCCAGGTTTTGCTTTACGGTTGGTTCTGCACAGGAAAATAGCGCTTAAAAAACACGCGCGAATAACTCCGCGAGGGTTATTCCGATCGACTCGAAACGACCATAGGAAGAACAATGTATTACCTTATGAACAAAAAGTTCTATTGGCGTTATGTTAAAATTTCCATCAGAAATGGCCGAAAATTGCAAAAAACGAAAAATTACCTCAAAATGTTGTGTTTTTACACATAAATGGTTATAACTCCGCAACGAAATGATATTTTTTCATCAGATTTGATACGCTGATGTCTGAGCACAGTCTGAGGCAATACAAAAAAAATGGTATGCCGGCACCACTAGTTGGTCTCATAATTTAACAAAACCTATGACATTGAGCAAACCCTATGGTCATACAACTGTTTTTTCAATAAACTAAAGTGTACAGCCATGATACTAGCTAGATGTAACACAGTCATGACCTGAGATTCCATGCACGAGTTTGTCATAGCGCCACCTAGTGGTAATTTGTTATTTTCACTTAAAAATACTGTAACCTTACATTTAAAATCATGAGTCATCATGGATTATTCCTTTCATGGCTTTGAGTATAATCATTGATGGATTGCAAGTCACTCCCTAGCAACCAATGAGAATACCCTAGCAACCATTTAGCAAGAGCTGTATCTCTGTATCAGAACATCGTAGAGAAGTGGGGTTCGGCTCTTTTGACTCATTAGCCCTATTTTAACATTTTGTGACCCGAGTTTTGCCAATGCAAGCACCACAAACATTTCCTTCAGTGTTCTATTTGTCAATGTTCTGTGAGAGGAGAGGGAGACATTTCACTGAACGATAGCACTTTTTTGCTGATAACTTTGAACACGTGTGTCTGGTATCTTATTTTTCATCATTTATTTTGTACAATGCAGCAAATCTACACAGCCATGCCCTTAATGGTCTTAATGTCCCAAATCGCTTGAACCCCGGTAATCGCTGCTTGCAGCTATATTTATTAGTTATTATTATTCTGCCGTAAAACGGAACGTGCAGACCAAACCGTAAGGCCTAGAGACTTGAAACTTGGCCAAATGGTAGGACCCAATTTGGGGAGAGGTTGATAGAGTATCAACTCGATTGGCCCATAGGTGGCGCTATAGCGATAACAAACGCGTTGATGGTCATAACTTTCACAAATCTTATCCAAATGTCAAGTGTCTTATATCCCTGGATTCCTTGCGTCAAGGCGAACAAAACGTATATCTCCGATTTCATTTCCGTCATGAAAATTTTTTCGCTATTTTCGATTTTGTAAAAAAAAATAAAAACGAACTCGTCCTAGGTTTTTCGTCCGATCGGAACCGTTCCAGTGCCGTAATATTCCTTGGAGTGTGAATATCAAAAGTTATCAAAAAAAAGTTTAACTTTCGACTCGCCGTCGTCAAGCCACGCCCAAACGCCCCCAATGAGCGGAGCCTCTTGATCTTAAATGGCTATAACTTAGGAAGGGAAGGAGGTATCGACACCAAATTTGGTACACATATACAGGGGACTATTCTGAGGTCAGGTGCAAAAAATTGCGCCGCTTGACCACTAGTTGTCGCTATAACACCACCTCAACTTTGAAGGGCTGTAACTACGGAAATATGGGACCGATCAACTTGACATTTGACAGGTGTGCTCCTGGTCTGGGGTACTATCTATGTTTAAAAGGAATTTTGCGTAACTCAAAAAACATGGCCGCCATCGGCCAATCAAGAAAAAGCAGCTATTAGACAGGGTTAACGGAGGCCGATCGAAATGAAACGCGGTGGGCCTGTTTGTCTCTTGGCCATGAAGGTCTGTGCAGAGTAAGAAAAAATTCGGACTCCGGAGGGCGCTATCACGTTTTTTCAGTGTTTAAGTGATTGTGTATTATGCAGTGTTTCAGATATCAACAAGATCCTCATATCATTTAATAGAGGTACTTAAAATGAACAACTTTTCCTCAAGCAGCACTTGTCTCAGTCGATTCGTTTGTTAGATATTCATCATTTTCTTTGAAACCTACTTTTGCGAACTAGTCCTAGGTTTTTTGACCGATCTGAACCGATCCATTGCTGGAATAGTCCTTAGACACTGATTATCAATAACTATCAAAAAAAAGTTTAACTTTGCACTCATTGTCGCAACACCACGGTCAAAAGTACGAAGAGGAGGTGCCACAAATACTGCAATGGCTATCATTTATGATAGGAATGAGATATCAACACGAAACTTGGTACACATATGTATAGACCCAGGCCGAGGTCACATGCAAAAAATTGCAGAGATTGTCCACTAGGTGGCGCTATAACCTAAGAAAAAATAACGATAACTATAGTATATGTATACAACACATAAATATTTGTCTGACCTACTTTTTATTTTGCACATAACATCTGCTTTCAGATTCTTATAAGGGTCTTTTAGGATAATTACATATCTTAGAAAACATGACGACCAACAGCCAGCCAGCATTAACCATGTACGAGTCCAGCGTAATGGTGTGCCATAACAACTAAACTGATGGGCCTGTTTGTCTTATGTTCTCAAGTGTCTTTGATGATTTTTGGCTCATCATTCCGGAAATATTTGCATCTAGAACAACGGGAGTTACGTTAACTGTGCCCTAGATCAATGGTTCTCAAAATTATTCCTGGAGGCCCACTGCTCTGCACATATACGAAAGTCTTCTATTTTAAACAAATCTACTTTAATCATCAGTAGAGATTTGTATGAACTGAACTGATTGTGTCAGATGAGAGAAACATACAAAATGTGCCGAGCATTGGGTCTTGAGAAACCACTGCGGTTCACTGAGTTGAAAGTACTGCTCTAGATGTTTATGTTTATATGAAAAACAATTTTATGAATTTGCTGTACTATCTGGGCAAATATCAATATGAAACATAAAATAAAATTTTGCCGTTGTATTACTGGATTTGATGTGATGTCACATAGTGAGGTGGGCACCATTTGTAACCTGTATTCTTTATTTCATTTGTAGCTGCTGTTATGTTCCTTTTGTCCATGGGTTTGCATCTGCATGAAAATTATTATAAGATTTAATGATTTGCAGTCATTTACCTCATTAAAACTAAAAGACTTGAGGTAATCAATTCAAGCATTTTGAAATGTGACATTTTCAAAATGGGCCAGACTAAGTATATCTAACTAATTAACTAGTAATGTGAAGCTTATGACAAAATATTAACAGTTTTATTAAGATCAGACAATATATGTCTTTCCAAGACTAGGGCTGGTTGAATAAACATACAGTAGCCATTAAGTAAAGACTGTGTTTTAAGGACTAGTCTGAAGAACTAGTAGTTAGTTAGGGCTAATCAGTCTTACTATTTGGATTTAAATATAATTTAAATAATTTAAATATTTTTTCACATGATACTTAAAGCAGTTATGTTCAATCATGAAGACAAAAATGTATGACTAACTTTGAATACTAGTCTTAGAGATTCATGTTACTGACCATTGGTTTAAGTGTAGTTACAGACTAAAATTAAGGCTTAAGTTTTAGTTATCTTACTTGAAAATAGCTTACACTGGCCTACCTTTAAATATATCTGGGCCATAGTTTTGTCTTAAGATGTACACCAGTAATGTTTTTCATAAGGTTTGTTTGTAAAAAGTACCTAAATGTTTTTACATAACTAATGGCTAGTCATGCATCAATTTAAACCTGTGGGAAGCAACCCTATGAAGTTATAAAGCTTCAAATGTTGTCTTAGAATTCTTCAAATCCTAAAGGCCACTTCACACTGGTCAGACAGACTCCAACAGACGCGTCTGTTGGAGTCTGGAGTCTGTCTGACCAGTGTGAAACCCCTGTTGGAAGTTGTTGGATCAAAGTAAATGAGACTTTAGAATGTGGTTGTCTGTTGGTGTCTGTTGGTGTCTGTTGGAGTTGGTAGTTGTCTGACCAGTGTGAACTGGCCTTAAAGGTATGAAAAAGATTGCTGTAAATATGTGGATCCTTAAAGAACAATAATAGGCCAACATTAGAAATAATAACTAATAATCACACATAAAGAGAATAAATATTTGGTTATCAGTAGCTTTAGTATTCTAATCTATTTTCCATAACATAAACACGTCATGCTGTGTCTTATAAAGTTTTCAATAATTGTTTATAGAATTATTGCAATGAAATTGTAATGTTATGATACACTTGGTTATTTTAAATATAAATATTTACTGAAAACTTACTCTAGCACAGCACGTGTGTGAACACAAGGCAAGGCAAGGCAAGGCAAGTTTATTTGTATAGCACATTTCATACACAGAGGTCATTCAAAGTGCTTTACATAGAAATGAGAAAACAATATATAAAAGAGAAAAAAGAAAATTTAAAAATAATAGATACACAATAAAATCACAATAAAAAAGATACATGAGAATTTTGAATAACAATTAAAGAAAATGAATGTGATTTTAATAAAAACAGTTTAAAATGTTAAACAGAATAAAACAGGAGTTTGGCTTGAGTTAAAGGTGCAGTCAGTGTAAAGCAGCACAGTGCTCATTCAGTAAATGTAGAGTTAAACAGATGTATTTTTAATCTAGATTTTAAAGTTAGTATTCTAATCTATTTTCTATTTTCTATTTACAAATAAGTGCTTAATAGCAAATCTGACTGACATTTGCTTAATGACATCATATTTGTTATTAACTCCATTTGATATAAACAACACATCTGGATCAGTTATGTATGGACATAGCCAGTTGTTAAATATAAAAAATGTACAGCTTTAGTACTATTTTTAGGCCTACTATAATATGACAGAGGCTGTCATCTGAAAAACTTGTATGTTTGCACATCATATCTATGTAAAAGAATATATATGTTCTATAAGAACAATTACTTTTGTTTAAAAAATAGTCTAAAAGATTTAAACAAGCAACCATTTAGTAAGACCTAGATCTCTATGAATTAAAATGACTGTTTCAGATGAGAGAAACATACAAAATGTGCAGAGCATGTTTGTGTATGTTCCTTTTGTCCATAAAGATATATACGGTTTAATAACTTGCATACCTCACTTTATTTACCTAACTAAAACAGAAAGCCTTCATGGTACTCGATTAAAGGACATGAACATGAATCTGCTAAATGAAATGATATTTGTTATTGACACAATTTAATAACACCATCCACCATTCAGATAACGTATCTGGTTTTGTTTTAATAAATTGTTTCAGTTCTTACACTCAACAACAGTAAAGCCAGTGCAGTACAATTTTCTCTACACTGTATAATACAAATACAAAAACAACTTTGCAGAAGTATAGCTATCACACAGTCATTTTGAAAACGGCCCTGACGAACGGCCCCTAAAGCTTATGACAAAGCATACAAGTATTATTGAGATCTGGCAATATACTCAAATTCCTTATTGTGATTTTTAGGTGCAATTTTCCGTTATGTCCACTAGATGGCTGTAGAGGATCAATCACTGGCTGACATTTGCACTCACAGAAAACCCAGAAGATGATTACTCTTTAACTAAGTCTACTATTAATAGAACTCTGTACACATTTAAAGGTGCAGTGTGTCATTTTTAGAAGGATCTCTTGACGAAAATGCAAAATTATATACAAAACTATATTATCAGTGGTGTATAAAGACCTTTCATAATGAACCGGTATGTGTTTATTACCTTAGAACGAGACCTTTTTATCTACATACACTGAGGGTCCCCTTACATAGAAGTCACCATTTTGTGCCGCCATTTTTCTACAGAAGCCCTTAACGGGCAAATTTGTTTACTAAGTTGTCTCCGACGATGACATGTTTGTCTGGTGGCGGCTACTGTAGCTTCTCTATGTGTTTCAAAAGCGAGGGGTGAGCAGTGGACTAAGCCATTGGTTGCAATTCGTGACCTCACCACTAGGTGCCGCTAAAATGTACACACTGCACCTTTAACTTCATGATTTTACTGTTATAATATTAAAATCACATTTAGTGAAAGACTACCACTTCAATTGTTCTGAGTTATCAGTTTTAACACTCATGTCATTTTATGATAGCTGTGAAACGTGAACATAATTTTGGAGGCACTTACACGACATTTGCAGTAAGAATTATATATTTTTTGTTTTTTATAAAAAAAACTACATACCAAATGAGTGTATAACCATGTCAATATTAAGTCTTGTTCTTTAACAGTCTTGTTTCTCCTTTCTCAGGTAAACGTGTGTGTGTACAATATACAATGCAGAATATCTATATGGCCATGTCCTTAAACGTCTTGTGATCTAAATGGCTTGAACCCCGATAATCGCTGCTAGCAGCTATATTTAGGGGTTCAAGCCCGTAGGGCTGAAACCCTATTGTAATTGTTAAGATTTTTATTTATTATTATTATTTTGCCGTAAAACGGAACGTGCAGACCAAACCGTAAGGCCTAGAGACTTGAAACTTGGTCAAATGGTAGGACCCAATTTGGGGAGAGGTTGATAGAGTATCAACCCGATTGGCCTATAGGTGGCGCTATAGCGATAACAAACGCGTTGATGATCATAACTCCCACAAATCTTGTCCAAATGTCAAGTGTCTTATATTACTGGAATCCTTGCGTCCAGACAAACAAAACGTATATCTCCGATTTCATTTCCGTCATGAAATTTTTTTCGCTATTTTCGATTTTGTCGAAAAAAATAAAAACGAACTAGTCCTAGGTTTTTTGTCCGATCGGAACCGTTCCAGTGCTGTAATATTCCTTGGAGTGTGAATATCAAAAGTTATAAAAAAAAATTTGAACTTTCGACTCACCGTCGTAAAGCCACGCCCAAACGCCCCCAATGGGCGGAGCCTCTTGGACTTAAATAGCTATAACTTGGGATTGGAAAGAGGTATCGACACCAAATTTGGTACACATATACAGGGGACTATTCTGGGGTCACCTGCAAAAAATTGCGCCGCTTGACCACTAGTTGGCGCTATAACACCACCTCAACTTTGAAGGTCTGTAACTATAGAAATATGCGACCGATCAACTTGACCTTTGGCACCGGTGCTCCTGGTCTAGGGTACTATCTATGTCTAAAAGGAATTTCGCGTAGCTCAAAAAACATGGCCGCCATCGGCCAATCAAGAAAAAGCAGGTATTAGACAGGGTTAACGGAGGCCGATCAAAACGAAACGCGTTGGGCCTGTTTGTCTCTTGGCCATGAAGGTCTGTGCAGAGTAAGAAAAAATTCGGCCTCCGGGAGGCGCTATCACGTTTTTTCAGTGTTTAAGTGATTGTGTATTATGCAGTGTTTCAGATATCAACAAGATCTTCATATCATTTAATAGAGTTACTTATAATGAACAACTTTCCCTCAAGAAGCACTTGTCTCAGTCGAATCGTTTGTTAGATATTCATAATTTTCTTATAAACCTACTTTTGCGAACTAGTCCTAGGTTTTTTGACCGATCTGAAACAATCAAGTGCTTGAATATTCCTTAGACACTGAATATCAATAATTATCAAAAAAAGTTGAACTTTGCACTCGTGGTCGCAACACCATGGTCAAAAGTACGAAGAGGCGGTGCCACAAATACTTAAATGGCTATCATTTATGATAGGAATGAGATATCAACACGAAATTTGGTACACATATGTATAGTCCTAGGCCGAGGTAACATGCAAAAAATTTCAGAGGTTGTCCACCAGGTGGCGCTATAACCAAAGAACAAAGAACGATGACTATAGCATATGTATACAACACATAAATATTTGTCTGACCTACTTGTTATTTTGCACATAACATCTACTTTCAGGTTCTTATAATGGTCTATGAGGATAATTATTTATCTTTGAAAACATGCCACTCAACAGCCAACCAGTATTAACCATGTACGAGTCAAGCCTAATGGTGTGTGATTACAACTAAACTCATGGGACTGTTGGTCTTATGTTTCCAAGTGTCTGTGAGGATTTTTAGTTCATCTTTCTGAAAATCTTTGCATCTAACACAATGTGTGCAAAGTAAACAGTTCTCTAGATCAGTGGTTCTCAACACACCTGCTTCACATAATCAGCACAATAGTAGAGATCTCTATTAACTAAACTGATTGTGTCAGATGAGAGAAACATACAAAATGTGCAGAGCAGTGGTTCTCCAGAAACGGAGTAGAGAGCCACTGCTCTATATGTTTATGTTTATATGAAAAAACTATTTTGTGAACTAATACTTGGTTTTTCACTCAACACCACTAAAGCCAATGCAATACAATTTCCTGTAGTCTGTGAGCAAATATGAATGCCAAATTGTTATCACCAATTGTACGTCTTATTCCTTTAGTTGTTTAGCTTTGAATTACAAAAACAACTTTTCAAAACTACTAGAATTTTTTCAGTCAACAACAATAAAATCAGCGCAGTACATTTTTCTGTCCTCTGTGTGTAAAGGTATATCAAATACAAAATGTAATGAATTTGAATACCTGCTTTTGTAAGCATAGATTTCATGTGATGTCACACATTGGTGTAGGTGCCATTTGTACGACTGAATTGCAGCATGTGTGTTTAAAGGAACTCATAAAGATATGGATTAAAGTTTTTCATTATCTCCATTTATTTACATCAGTAGCATTAGGATTCTATTCTACCTTCCATGACATAAACGTGTCCTGACATGATGTATAATACAAAGTTGTTACATTTTTATATGTTATTTTTCAAATATTGCACCAAAAACTTCATGTGATAATGCAATTGGTTATTATTCACATAAATGACCTGCTAGAACCCAACTAAAAAGCAGCACTTTATGAAAGTAACACAGACAAATGCTCACCAGCAAATCTGCTGCAAATCTACTAAATAACATGACATTTGTTATTGACATAATTTGATATTGAAAACATATCTGGATCAGTTATTTATTGGCCCAGCCTAAAATCACATGAAAATAATTGCAGAGCTATACCACTATTTGACAATTTAACATGACAGAGCCTAAAAATGTTTCTATTAAAATATGTAACTTTGCTTTATTGTTTCCAAATCCATAAATTAGTATTCTCTTACAATAACACAATAAAAGGATTATATGAAAAATATATACTCTCTGTGTGAAACACAGACCCTCATTAATATACTTAAGAGCATGCTTATCAGGATTTGAGTTAAAAATGTGTCTACCTTTATTTACTTTTAAATATTCAATACTAATTTTATGTTAAATTAATTGTAAAAGGAAAACAATAATTTTAGCCAACAGATGGCAGAAGGTCATCTTCTGCCATCTGCTGGCTAAAATTATTATTTATTATTTAAAATGTATACTCAATGAAATTGTGTTCACAGGTTTCATCAATGGATGCATGATTTAACTTTATGAAGTCAGTATTATTATGTTAAAATAACATTTCGTCAATCATTCTGACGGTATCCGTTTTAACAGTCATGTGACATTCGAACATAGGATAAACATTTAAATAGGTTGATGAACTCTTAAAGGACACCAAGCATATGGAGTTTGGTCATTTATTTCAAAGTCTTATTTCCTAACCCTGCCATTTCTGCTTCTGTGTGTAAATGCATGTATGTGTTTTAGCTTATTCTTCATCATTGCTGTGTTATAGATTAGCCATATGAGACCTATATCTCTATATCAGAACATCGTAGAGAAATTGTGGTGGGCTGTTTTGTCTCATGTTAACAATTTTTGAAACATTTTGTGTGACAAATCTTGCAACAGCATGCACCACATAATTTTCTCTTCAGAAAATTTACCTAATTGGTAACATGTTAGTATTTCATATTCTAAGTATATTTGATAACAATGCAGCAAATCTAAACAGGCATGCCCTTAAAGGTCTTAAAGGTTCATATAATGAGATTTTTTAAAGATGTAAAATAAATTGTTTGTGTACCCAGAGTGTGTATGTGAAGTGTTATCTCAAAATACTCCACAGATCATTTATTATAGCATGTTAAAATTGACACTTTGTAGGCCTGAGCAAAATTGTGCAGTTTTTGGGTGTTTCCTTTAAAATGCAAATGAGTGGATGAAATGCAAACACTGATCACAATGATGGTGGTTTGTTGTAATTGAAATTCAATTGTGCTCTCGATTATTTTATTTTTTATCTTTTTCATGTTTTCTAGGTTGACATAAGCACTGGGGACCCAATTATAGCACTTACACTTGGAAAAAGTCAGATTTTCACGCTATGACCCCTTTAAGGTCCCAGATCGCTTGAACCCCGCTAATCGCTGCTTGCAGCTATATTTAGGGGTTCAAGCCCGTAGGGCTGAAACCCTATTGTAATTGTTAAGATTTTTATTTTTATTAATTATTATTATTTTGCCGTAAAACGGAACGTACAGCCCAAACCGTAAGGCCTAGAGACTTGAAACTTGGCCAAAGGGTAGGACCCAATTTGGGGAGAGGTTGATAGAGTATCAACCCGATTGGCCTATAGGTGGCGCTATAGCGATAACAAACGCGTTGATGATCATAACTCCCACAAATCTTGTCCAAATGTCAAGTGTCTTATATCACTGGAATCCTTGCGTCAAGACGAACAAAACGTATATCTCCGATTTCATTTCCGTCATGAATTTTTTTTCGGTATTTTCGATTTTGTCGAAAAAAATAAAAACGAACTAGTCCTAGGTTTTTTGTCCGATCGGAACCGTTCCAGTGCTGTAATATTCCTTGGAGTGTGAATATCAAAAGTTATCAAAAAAAATGTGAACTTTTGACTTATCGTCGTAAAGCCACGCCCAAACGCCCCCAATGGGCGGAGCCTCTTGGACTTAAATGGCTATAACTTGGGATTGGAAAGAGGTATCGACACCAAATTTGGTACACATATACAGGGCACTATTCTGGGGTCACGTGCAAAAAATTGCGCCGCTTGACCACTAGTTGGCGCTATAACACCACCTCAACTTTAAAGGGCTGTAACTACAGAAATATGGGGCCGATCAACTTGACCTTTGGCACCGGTGCTCCTGGTCTAGGGTACTATCTGTGTCTAAAAGGAATTTCGCGTAGCTCAAAAAACATGGCCGCCATCGGCCAATCAAGAAAAAGCAGCTATTAGGCAGGGTTAACGGAGGCCGATCGAAACGAAACGTGGTGGGCCTGTTTGTCTCTTGGCCATGAAGGTCTGTGCAGAGTAAGAAAAAATTCGGCCTCCGGGAGGCGCTATCACGTTTTTTCAGTGTTTAAGTGATTGTGTATTATGCAGTGTTTTAGATATCAACAAGATCCTCATATCATTTAATAGAGGTACTTATAATGAACAACTTTTCCTCAAGCAGCACTTGTCTCAGTCGAATCGTTTGTTAGATATTCATAATTTTCTTATAAACCTACTTTTGCGAACTAGTCCTAGGTTTTTTGACCGATCTGAACCAATTCAGTGCTGGAATATTCCTTAGACACTGAATATCAATAATTATCAAAAAAAGTTGAACTTTGCACTCTTCGTCGCAATACCACAGTCAAAAGTACGAAGAGGCGGTGCCACAAATACTTAAATGGCTATCATTTATGATAGGAATCAGATATCAACACGAAATTTGGTACACATATGTATAGACCTAGGCCGAGGTCACATGCAAAAAAATTCAGAGATTGTCCACTAGGTGGCGCTATAACCTAAGATCAAAGAACGATGACTATAGCATATGTATACGACACATAAATATTTGTCTGACCTACTTGTTATTTTGCACTTAACATCTGCTTTCAGATTCTTATAAGGGTCTATTAGGATAATTACATATCTTAGAAAACATGAGACCAATAGCCGCCAGCATTAACCATGTACCAGTCCCAGTGTAATGGTGTGCGATTACAACTAAACTGATGGGCCTGTTTGTCTTATGTTCTCAAGTGTCTGTGAGGATTTTTGGCTCATCATTCCGGAAATATTTGCATCTAGAACAACGGGTGTTACGTTAACTGTCCCCTAGATCAGTGGTTCTCAAAATTATTCCTAGAGGCCCACTGCTCTGCACATATACAAAAGTCTTCTATTTTAAACAAATCTACTTTAATCATCAGTAGAGATTTGTATGAACTGAACTGATTGTGTCAGATGAGAGAATCATACAAAATGTGCCGAGCATTGGGTCTCGAGAAACCACTGTGTTTCAGTGAGTTGAAAGTACTTCTCTAGATGTTTATGTTTATATGAAAAACTATTTTGTGAATTTACTGTACTATATCTATTTTATTTTATAATCAAATCATCAAAATGAATTAAAACTAATTAAAATCTAATTATCTCCACTTCTGTTTTCAAATTAAAATATGAACAATTTATATATATATATATATATATATATATATATATATATATATATATATATATATATATTAATTTTAGAAACTCATTACTACAATATTACAATCAAATAGTTTAAATTAAAACTTGTTTAAAGGTTGAACTGCACATTAGTATGGTTTACATCTAGGCAAATATTCATTTCTACATTCATTTCTGTTCTTATAAAAAAGTTATTAATTTTTTTTCTAGAATATTTACTCTATTAATACATAACTGAGTATTATGTAAGGAGTTACAATCATAAGATGTATAACATTGAAAGAGTTGAATAAGTCCACTAGGTATGGCATCAAATACAACTGCAAATTCCTTAGCAGTTACTGGAATCTTATAGTGATTGAGGAATTCACAATAATTAAAGAGGTGACCATCATCTTTAAATAACTGCCTCACTAATATTATATTATTATCATACCAATTTCTATAAAATAAGGATCTGTTTCTTGTATAGAATATTCTTGTTATTCCAAATAAAAGATCTATGTGGAGAAAAGTTATGTTTTTATATGAGCATCCAAGAAAACAAACCTGTTTATGGAAACCTGACAGTTTTATGGGAAACTTGTTTATATCAAAATTGTATCGCATAAAAAATTCCAAACCACCCAATTTCTTAAAAATCATTTCTGGTATGATGTTCCATATACTACCTTTGCAACTTCAGTAACTTTTTATCCACTTATTTTTAAAAACACAGTTAGCAGTATTAAAATCTAGTAAAAAAAGTATCCTCCTTTCTCAACTGGATTGCATAGAATTGACTTTTTAATGTAGTGCTTCACTGCTGGGTCTGTCGTTCATACGTGGATTACTCAGTTAGCTGGATTTCATTGTTGACGATTTAGCTTCATGTTGAATTATTTGTTTCTTCGAAGGTCATCCTAGAGTTGTTGTTATAGTAACATGTCCGTAAGGTTAATACTGCTCGGGATTCAAATTCAACTCGTAATAAAAAATGATACATTTAATATTTTAGTAATGTTATTTAAAAAAAACTATATAATATAAAAAACATAATTAAGACTGTGTTTTAAGGACTAGTCTGAAGAATTAGTAGTTAGTTAGGGCTAATCAGTCTAACTATTTGGATTTAAATATATTTTAAATAATTTAAATATTTTTTCACATGATACTTAAAGCAGTTATGTTCAATCATGAAGACAAAAATGTATGACTAACTTTGAATACTAGTCTTAGAGATTAATGTTACTGACCATTGGTTTAAATGTAGTTCCAGACTAAAATTTAGGCTTAAGTTTTAGTTGTCTTACTTGAAAATAGCTTACACTGGCCTACCTTTAAATATATCTGGGCCATAGTTTTGTCTTAAGATGTACACCAGAAATGTTTTTTATAAGGTTTGTTTGTAAAAAGTACCTAAATGTTTTTACATAACTAATGGCTAGTCATGCATCAATCTAAACCTGTGGGAAACAACCCAATAAAGTTATAAAGCTTCAAATGTTGTCTTAGAATTTTTCAAATCCTAAAGGTATGAAAAAGATTGCTGTAAATATGTGGATCCTTAAAGAACAATAATAGGCCAACATTAGAAATAATAACTAATAATCATACATAAAGAGAATATATATTTGGTTATCAGAAGCTTTAGTATTCTAATCTACTTTCCAGAACATAAACATGTCATGATGTATCTTATAAAGTTTTTAATAATTGTTTATAGAATTATTGCAATGAAATTGTAATGTTATTATACAATTGGTTATTTTAAATGTAAATGATTTGCTGAAAACTTACTCTAGCACAGCACATGTGGGAACACTAATAAGTGCTTAATAGCAAATCTGACTGACATTTGCTTAATGACATCATTTGTTATTAACTCCATTTGATATAAACAACACATCTGTATCAGTTATGTATGGACATAGCCAGTGGTTAAATATAAAAAATGTAGAGCTTTAGTACTACTTTAAGGCCTACTATAATATGAGAGAGGCTGTTATCTGAAATACTTGTATGTTTGCACATAATATCTATGTCAAAGAATATATATGTTCTATAAGAACAATTACTTTTGTTAAAAAAATGTCTAAAAGATTTAAACAAGCAAACATTTAGTAAGACCTACAGAATAGATCTCTATGAACTAAAATGACTGTTTCAGATGAGAGAAACATACAAAATGTGCAGAGCATGTTTGTGTATATGTTCCTTTTGTCCATAAAAATATATACGGTTTAATAACTTGCATACCTCACTTTATTTACCTAATTAAAACAGAAAGCCTTCATGGTACTCGATTAAAGGACATGAACATGAATCTGCTAAATGAAATGATATTTGTTATTGACAGGATTTAATAACACCATCCACCATTCTGATAACGTATCTGGTTGTTTTATTAAATTGTTTCAGTTCTTACACTCAACAACAGTAAAGCCAGTGCAGTACAATTTTCTCTACACTGTATATATATATATATATATATATATCAAATACAAAAACAACTTTGCAAAAGTATAGCTATCACACAGTCATTTTGAAAATGGCCCTGACGAACGGCCCCTAAAGCTTATGACAAAGCATACAATGTATTATTGAGATCAGGCAATATACTCAAATTCCTTATTGTGGATTTTAGGTGCAATTTTCCGTTATGTTCACTAGATGGCAGAAGAGGATCAATCACTGGCTGACATTTGAACTCACAGAAAACACAGAAGATGATTACTCTTTAACTAATTCTACTATTAATAGAAATCTGTTCACATTTAAAGGTGCAGTGTGTAATTTTTAGAAGGATCTCTTGACAGAAATGCTAAATGATATACAAAACTATATTATCAGGGGTGTATAAAGACCTTTCATAATGAACCGGTATGTGTTTATTAGCTTAGAACGAGACCTTTTTATCTACAAACACCAAGGTCCCCTTACATGGAAGTCAACATTTTGTGGCGCCATTTTTCTACAGAAGCCCCTAACGGACAAATTTTTTACTAAGTTGTCTCCGACGATGACATGTTTGTCTGGTGGCGGCTACCGTAGCTTCTCTATGTGTTTCAAAAGCGAGGGGTGAGCAGTGGACTAAGCCATTGGTTGCATTTCGTGACCTCACCACTAGATGCCACTAAAATGTACACACTGCACCTTTAACTTCATGATTTTACTGTTATAATATTAAAATCAAATTTAGTGAAAGACTACCACTTCAATTGTTCTGAGTTGTCAGTTTTATCACTCATGTCACTTTATGATAGCTGTGAAACGTGAACATAATTTTGGAGGCACTTACATGACATTTGCAGTAAGAATTATATTTTTATGTTTTTTATAAAAAAAAACTAAATACAAAATGAGTGTGTAACCATGTCAGTATTAAGTCTTGTTCTTTAACAGTCTTGTTTCTCCTTTCTCAGGTAAACGTGTATGTGTATAATATACAATGCAGAATATCTATATGGCCATGTCCTTAAACGTCTTGTGATCCCAAATAGCTTGAACCCCGCTAATCGCTGCTTGCAGCTATATTACCGTTTGTTTTTGTTAGGATATTTATTATTTTTCTGCCATAAAACGGATCGTGCAGACCAAACCGTAAGGCCTAGAGACTTGAGACTTGGCCAAATGATAGGTCTCATTCGTGCGCAAACTTGACAGAGTATGAACCCAATCGGCCTATGGGGGGCGCTACAGCGATGGCAAACGCGTTTAGGCTCATAACTCCCACAATTCTTTTCCAAATGTCAAGTGTCTCATATCCCTGGATTCCTTGCATCAAGACGAACAAAATGTATATCTCCGATTTTATTTCCGTCATGAAAAAATTTCCGCTATTTTCAATTTTGTTGAAAAAAATAAAAACGAACTAGTCCTAGGTTTTTCGCCCGATCGGAATCATTCCAGTGCTAAAATGTTCCTTGGAGTTTGAATATCAATAATTATTAAAAAAAAGTTGAACTTTCGACTCACGGTCAACATGCCACGCCCAAACATCTAAATTGTGGGCAGGCACTAAAACATTATAGGCTATAACTGGGGACAGGAATGGAGTATCAACACGACAATTGGTACTTGTGATGAGAGTCATGGTCTGAGGTGGCATGCTTCGTTTCGTCACAGCGCCACCTAGTGGTCAGACGAATCGAATAATGCTTATAACTTAGGCTGAGTTCAACGTATTTTCATGCGACTTTTTTCCTTGGAGTCCTGAATTGTTGCCGAGTCCAACGATACCAAGCATGGCAGGTTTTGCTTTATGGTTGGCTCTGCACAGGAAAATAACGCTTAAAAAACACGCGCGAATAACTCCGCGAGGGATATTCCGATCGACTCGAAACGACCATAGGAAGAACATAGTATTACCTTCTGAACAAAAAGTTCTATTGGCATTATGTTAAAATTTCCATCAGAAATGGCCGAAAATTGCAAAAAACGAAAAATTACCTCAAAATGTTGTGTTTTTTACACATAAATGGTTATAACTCTGCAACGAAATGATATTTTTTCACCAGATTTGATACGCTGATGTCTGAGCACAGTCTGAGGCAATACAAAAAAAATTGTATGCCTGCACCACTAGTTGGCCTCATAATTGAACAAAACCTTTGACATTGAGCAAGCCCAATGGTCATACAACTGTTTTTTCACTAAACTAAAGTGTATAGTCATGATACTAGCTAGATGTAACACAGTCATGACCTGAGATTCCATGCACAAGTTTGTCATAGCGCCACCTAGTGGTAATTTGTTATTTTCACTTAAAAATACTGTTACCCTACATTTAAAATCATGAGTCATCATGGATTATTCCTTTCATGGCTTTGAGTATAATCATTGATGGATTGCAAGTCACTCCCTAGCAACCAATGTGAATACCCTAGCAACCATTTAGCGAGAGCTGTATCTCTGTATCAGAACATCGTAGAGACATGGTGTTCGGCTCTTTTGACTCATTAACACTATTTTAACATTTTGTGACCCGAGTTTTGCCAATGCAAGCACCACAAACATTTCCTTCAGTGTTCTATTTGTCAATGTTCTGTGAGAAGAGAGGGAGACATTTCACTGATTGATAGCACTTTTTTGTTGATAACTTTGAACATGTGTGTCTGGTAGCTTATTTTTCATCATTTATTTTGTACAATGCAGCAAATCTACACAGCCATGCCCTTAAAGGTCTTAATGTCCCAAATCGCTTGAACCCCGGTAATCGCTGCTTGCAGCTATATTTATTATTATTATTATTATTTTTCCGCCTTAAAACGCGTCGCCCAGCCCAAACCGTAAGTCGTAGAAACTTGCCACTTGGTCAACTGGTTGTATATTAGCAGGCTACTCAGATACAGTGAACCAGCCAAATCGGCCCATAGGTGGCGCTATAGCAATGCCCGACGCGTTGGGCCTCATAACTCCTAAACCGGACATCCTACACTCAAGTGTTTGGTATCATTGTAATCCCTGGCTCCAAACTTAAAAAATGTATATCTCCGATTTCATTTCCGGTATGCAAATTTTTTCGCAAATTTGCATAATATACATTTCAAGCCAAAATGAACTAGTCCTAGGTTTTTCGCCCGATCGGAATCGTTCCAACGCAGGAGAAATCTGTGGAGTGAGTAGGTAAATAATTATCGAACAGAATTTGAAATTTCGCTTCAGGGTCACTAAGGGGCGCCAAAACTCCATGCAGGAAGTAGCCTATCGTCAATGAAATGGCTATAACTGGTGAACGGTTTGAGATATCTTAACGAGGTTTGGTACACATATGTACCAGCTCACTCCGGGGTCACAGTAAAAAAGATGCGGATTTTGGCCACTAGGTGGCGCTATAACAGGCTTGAGCTCGGGAATGGCTATTACTACACAACCGTTAGCCCGATACACTTAATATTTTGTTTTGTGTGTCTTTGTGCAATGTACCATGAGGGTCTTGAAGCACATTGGCGTATCTACAAAAACATGGCCATCATCGGCCAATGAAAGTTGAGGACTGATTTGACAGGGTTAACAAGGGTCGATCGGAACAAAACGCACTGTGCTTCTTCGTGTACTGCTCTTGAAGGGCTGTAAGAATTACGGTGTCATTTGGCCACTAGGGGGCGTAATACCGTATTTTGGTGCCTGTATCACGTGACGTTTGACATACACACACAAACATGACATCATATGATAGATCGGCTCATGACGAAAAACTTTGCCTCTTGAAGCGTTGCTGTCAATCAAATGCTTCGTTAGTTATTGGCGATAACGTTCAAACCTACTTTTGCGAACTAGTCCTAGGTTTTTCATCCGATCTGAACCTAACCAAGGCTGATTGACTCTGTGGAGTGTGAATATGAATAATCATCAAAAAAAAGTTGAAATTTGTATTCATACACGCGAGGAGTGGCCAAAAACCGAACTGGGCGGAGCTTAAAACATTTAAACGGCCATAACTCGAGAGGCGTTTGAGATATCATCATGGGGCTTGAATCATATGTGTAGGCCATCGATCTAAGGCCGTGATATAAAAAGCTCGCCGATCGGACACTAGATGGCGCTATAACGGGGAAAATGGCACTAAATACTGTGATTATGCAATGGTTAAAACTTTCACGCATATAACTTCATCTGTGGTCAAGAGATTTTCATGGGAGTTGTTTTTTAAGCATCCTGAATTGTTTCCGAGTCCTACGATACCAAACATACCAGGTTTTGCCTTACGGTTAGTTCTGCAATGCAAAAACAGTGCTCACAAAACATGCGTGAATAACTCCGTGAGGGTTATTCCGATCGACTCGAAAACACCATAGGAAGAACATTGCATTACCTTCTGAACAAAAAACTCTATTGGCGTTATGTTAAAATTTCCATCAGAAATGGCCGAAAATTGCAAAAAACAAAAAATTGCATTACATTTTTTTGTTTTCTACACATAAATGGTTATAACTCCGCAATAAAATGACATTTTTTCACCAGATTTGATACGCTGATGTCTGAGCAGAGTCTGAGGCAATACCCAAAAAATAATATGCCTGCACCACTAGTTGGCCTCATAATTGAACAAAACCTGTGACATTGAGCGAACCCAATGGTCTTACAACTGTTTTTTCACTAAACTAAAGTGTTTAGCCATGATACTAGCTAAATATAACAAAGTCATGACCTGACGTTGCATGCACAATTTTGTCATAGCGCCATCCTGTGGTTAATTGTTATTTTCACTTAAAAGTGAGAAGAGAGCGGAGAGATTTCACTGTATGAGAGCCTTTTTTGCTGATAACTAATGTATTTAAGGTTGTATCTTCGCCAAACGTATGAGTAATGACATGCTACTTGGCAATTATGATGGCATTCAGGACCTGAGGGAGCCTGCAGTTTCATCGCAGTGCCACCTAGTGGTTGGACACATATTTTACACGCCTACAACTTTGGCTGCAGTCAGCGTATTTTCATGGGACTTTTTTCACAGGAGTCCTGAATTGTTGCAGAGTCCAAAGATACAAAACATGCCAGGTTTTGCCTTATACTTAGTCCTGGGGTTAACAGAACACAAATCAGGAGGACATTAAATAAGTCAAGCATTATCTTTCCAGCTGTGTTTGCTGTCCACTTTAGGTCCTTGCGGTCTGCTGCCCAGCTGTGTGTGTGTCTTATGTGCACGTGTGCAGTCTGTTTGCACCATTTAACCATACCACGCCTCAATGGCTTTGTAGTTCAACTTAACACGGCCATTTCTGAATTGTATGTTACGGTATAAATCTGAAAAACTAATTCTCGTTAACAAATTATCCGAATGACTTAACATTAAGGACGTGACATGTTTGTCCTATAGGTGCACCTGTGTGTAAGCATACATAGTCTGTATGAACCGTTTCTGACCATCTCTTTCGTTTTTCTGGACGCGATGTGGTGTATCAGCCTGGTTGACGACGTCTGACGTCTCTGACGTGCTTTAATGCTTAAAATCCGGTAAATGCTGCTTGCAGCTTTAATTATTAGGGTTTCGAGCACGAAGTGCTGAAAACCTATTGTATTTGTCTGTTTTATTATTATTAGGGTTTCGAGCACGAAGTGCTGAAAACCTATTGTATTTGTCTGTTTTATTATTATTATTAGGGTTTCGAGCACGAAGTGCTGAAAACCTATTGTATTTGTCTGTTTTATTATTATTAGGGTTTTGAGCACGAAGTGCTTAAAAACCTATTGTATTTGTCTGTTTTATTATTATTATTATTTATTATTTTTCCACCGTAAAACGCGTTGCCCAGGCCAAACCGTAAGTCGTAGAAACTTGCCACTTGGTCAACTGGTTGTATATTAGCAGGCTACTCAGATACAGTGAATCAGCCAAATCGGCCCATAGGTGGCGCTATAGCAATGCTCGACGTGTTGGGGCTCATAACTCCTAAACCGGACATCATACACTCAAGTGTTTGGTCTCATTGTAATCCCTGGCTCAAAACTTAAAAAATGTATATCTCCGTTTTCATTTCCGGTATGCAAATTTTTCCGCTAATTTGCATAATATACATTTCAAGCCAAAATGAACTAGTCCTAGGTTTTTCGCCCGATCGGAACCGTTCCAATGCAGGAGAAATCTGTGGAGTGAGTAGGTAAATAATTATCGAACAGAATTTGAAATTACGCTTTAGGGTCACTAAGGGGCGCCAAAACTCCATACAGGAAGTAGCCTACCATCAATGAAATGGCTATAACTGGTGAACGGTTTGAGATATCTTAACGAGGTTTGGTACACATGTGTACTAGCTCAGTCCGGGGTCACAGTAAAAAAGATGCAGATTTTGGCCACTAGGTGGCGCTATAACAGGCTTGAGCTCGGGAATGGCTATTACTACACAACCGTTAGCCCGATACACTTAATATTTTGTATGGTGTGTCTTTGTGCAATGTACCATGAGGGTCTAGAAGGACATTGGTGTTTCTCCAAAAACATGGCCGTCATCAGCCAATGAATGTTGAGGACTGATTTGACAGGGTTAACGGAGGTCGATCGGAAAGAAATGCACTGTGCTTCTTCGTGTACTGCTCCTGAAGGCCTGTAAGATTTGTGGTGTAATTTGGCCACTAGGGGGCGTAATACCGTATTTCGGTGCCTGTATCACGTGACGTTTGACATACACACACAAACATGACATCATATGATAGATCGGCTCATGACGAAAAACTTTGCCTCTTGAAGCATTGCTGTCAATCAAACGGTTCGTTAGTTATTGACGATAACATTCAAATATACTTTTGCGAACTAGTCCTAGGTTTTTTGCCCGATCCGAACCTAACCAAGGCTGATTGATTCTGTGGAGTGTGAATATGAATAATTATCGAAAAAAAGTTGAAATTTGTATTCAAACATGCAAGGAGTGGCCAAAAACCGAACTGGGCGGAGCTTAAAACATTTAAACGGCCATAACTCGAGAGGCGTTTGAGATATCATCATAGGGCTTGAATCATATGTGTAGGCCATCGGTCTAAGGTCGTGATATAAAAATCTCGCCGATCGGACACTAGATGGCGCTATAACGGGGAAAATGGCACTAAATACTGTGATTATGCAATGGTTCTAACTTTCACGCCTATAACTTTATCTGTGGTCAAGAGATTTTCATGGGAGTTGTTTTTTTAGCATCCTGAATTGTTTCCGAGTCCTACGATACCAAGCATGCCAGGTTTCGCCTTACAGTTAGTTCTGCACAGGAAAATAGCGCTTAAAAAACACGCGTGAATAACTCCGCGAGGGTTATTCCGATCGACTCGAAACGACCATAGGAAGAACATTGCATTACCTTCTGAACAAAAAAGTCTATTGGCGTTATGTTAAAATTTTTATCAGAAATGACCGAAAATTACAAAAAAACGAAAAATTGCCCCAAAATTTGTCGTTTTTACACATAAATGGTTATACCTCTGCAACGAAATGACATTTTTTCACCAGATTTGATACACTGATGTCTGAGCAGAGTCTGAGGCAATACCCAAAAAATAATATGCCTGCACCACTAGTTGGCCTCATAATTGAACAAAACCTTTGACATTGAGCGAGCCCAATGGTCTTACAACAGTTTTTTCACTAAACTGAAGTGTTTAGCCATGATACTAGCTAGATGTAACAAAGGTATGACCTGACGTTGCATGCACAATTTTGTCGTAGCGCCACCCTGTGCTTATTTGTTATTTTCACTTAAAAGTGAGTAGAGACCGGAGAGATTTCACTGAATGAGAGCCGTTTTCTTGCTGATAACTAATGTATTTAAGGTTGTATCTTCACCAAATGTATGCGTAATGACATTGTACTCGGTAATTCTGATGGCAGTCAGGACCTGAGGGAGCCTGCAGTTTCGGACGCATATTTTACATGCCTACAACTTTGGCTGCAGTCACCGTATTTTCATGGGACTTTTTTCACAGGAGTCCTGAATTGTTGCAGAGTCCAACGATACCAAACATGCCCGGTTTTGCCTTGTGCTTAGTCCTGGGGTCAAGGCCGCCTTAATGCACGGGCTTACCTGGGCTGAAGCCCAGGGGCCTCCCAAGTTCAAGGGCCTCCCAAGTTTGCGTTTATGATGAGCTGAAAAGGTCATATTGTTTTGTAATTTGTCAGGTTTTCTGTCAATCACTCTAATTGCACGTTACATGGCTGCTGATTGGTCTTTTGTAACTTAACGTGAAATAAAATGTTAGACGTAACATATTTTTTATTCCGCGTGATGTAATTAAGTGCGCGTTGTCAACTTGACATTCCTGCATGTTAGACTGAGTGTGATAGAGAAACGGGAAATAATCCACCAACAAATGTAAGAGTAATTTCTGAAATTTCATAATAAGCACTGAGGTGCAGGTCTCTCTCTCTTTCGCGCGCGCTCGTTTGCTCTCTCTGTGCTCGTGCAGCTGTCTGAGTCTCTGGCATGCAGAAGTCTCTCCAAACGTGCACAAGAAACTGTGCCGCTAAATTAAGAAAGGAGTTCCCGCACATAATGCTGTTAGTTGTTATAAAGTTTAAGTTTACTCGCGTTTATATCAGTGACGCGTGCGCAGCTGGAGCGATGTTTGACGCGACGTTAGCTCACAGTACATACATCTGTTGGTTTAGAAAGACGAGAAAGAGACGCAACGGTAAAGGTGCAAGTCTAAGAAAGTAAAGAGCGACTAGACCATCTCAAATGATCATCCCCTGATAGCACCATTATAATCTCATTATCTTAAGATCTTATATACAGGTATGTTCCCTGTCTGTCTTGTGCATATTCATACTTGGTCGTTTTACATGCTTATGTATGCATAAATACTAAATACAATGCATACTATATCTTCAATAGCCTACAAAATAAATAACTGATTAAAAAACAAGATTCTGTCTAAAGACTTATCTTTTGTTATCATTAATGCATTTAACAAGATTCTGTCTATAAAGACTTATCTTTTGTTATCATTAATGCATTTTCACTTTAAAACTAACTTTAACTTATTATATTTTTAAAACTGTGGTGAGCATTTAGTTGTGAGTGGCAATTTTCTGCAAATTTGTATTTTCCAAAAACTATATAAATATAAAGCTTATAAACATATATACTTTCACACATTTTGGTTTTATTATCACCACATGTTGCTGTGTGTGGTTGTTAAATAAAGTGTCTTGTGTTTATGCTCATGTGGGCTCAGTGATATGTTAATCAGGGGCGTCATGCACCAATTTTTTTAAGGGGGCACAGTGTCAACAGCTCACAGAAATTTGTGCATACACAGACATCAAACGAAATATTATAGAGCTTTCAGTCTTTTCCATGGCACTTACATTTCTAACAATCTGAAAACCCCTGCTTTCATGCAAAAACCTCCAAAATAAAAGTGATGACTAACTTTAATATCAAATATTCAATCGGAATAATGACACATTTGAATCATATTTACATCTGAAACGGCATGTTTTATTTATTTAAGTCTTAATGGCTTGTTTAATTGTGTCATTAATGCATTTTGCACAACAACTACATTATCATATAAAATTAATGTAATTTTAAATCCATAAAGTATATAAACAACGAAAATGACATAAGCTATAGCCACGTGATTGAGTTTAATGTTCAATAATGATTTTAAAAAATATGTTTAGATAAAATTATTAGAGGAACGGATTAAATTTTTGCATTAAATTTTACCTCATGTAAGCATGTGAGATTCCGCGCCCGCGTGAACTCTGGTGAACTTTGGCGTTGTGCCAAGAAGATGAATCTCTACTAATATAACGTTGAGACGGTCACATTTAAAACCAGACATGTTCTACACAGAGAAGGTTAACTGCACATTACCGTACTGGGGTTTGGAAATGTTGTGAGCGTTTCTAACACGTTTTAATTCCTCAGATAGCCAAATGCAGCAGCAAGCCAGCAACAGCAGAGAGCTCGTGAGCGCGGCCAGACGCTGATCATGATGACGTCTGCGACTGCGCTCTGACTGCAGCGCCAGCTGCCGCCAGAATAAAAGTAATGTAACATGATCAGAACACTATCAAAACGGCGAAAATCTCCGAAAAGTGACAAGGATGCAGCACAGAATGTATAATATTGTGCATATTAAACAGATTAAAAGTCAAATAACAGATTAATGGACGCTTATTTGATTTTGAGGTTGGATGCAAAATCCATTGGCTCAAAAAAACCAAGGGGGCAGGTGCCCCCTCAGTTTGAATGGGCATGACGCCTCTGATGTTAATAACAATATTATGGTGTTTTCTGGCTCAAAGAGGGAAAACTCACTGTTGTATGTCTCGAAAGAAACTAATGCATTTTGTGATGTACCTAGATATTACACTTAAAAAAAATTAGATTATAAATCGAGGGGAAGGGGGGCCTACAAAACCTCTTAGCCCCGGGGCCTCACATTAGGTTAAGGCGGCCCTGCCTGGGGTTATCATAACACAATTCAGGAGGACATTAAATAAGTCAAGCATTATCTTTCCAGCTGTGTTTGCTGTTCACTGTAGGTCCTTGCGGTCTGCTGCGCTGCTGTGTTTGTTTCTTATGTACACTTGTGCAGTCTGTTTGCACCATTGCACCATACCACGACTCAATGGCCTTGTAGTTCAACTAAACACGGCCATTTCTGAATTGTATGTTACGTTATAAATCTGAAAAACTAATTCTCCTTAACAAATTATTCTCATAACGTCACATTAAGGACATTACATGTTTGTCTTATAGGTGCACCTGTGTGTAAGCATACATAGTCTGTATGATCCTTTTTTGACCATCTCTTTCATTTTCTGAAGCGAGGTGGTCTAACATTCATTGTGGCTGTGTTCGGGTTTAACTGCTCAGCCTGGTAAGCGAAGTGTGAGGTTTTTGACGTTGCCTTAAAGCTCGAAACCCGGCAATTGCTGCTTGCAGCTATATTTATTATTATTTTTCCGCCATAAAACGCGTCGCCCAGCACAAACCGTAAGTCGTAGAAACTTGCCACTTGGTCAACTGGTTGTATATTAGCAGGCTACTCAGATACAGTGAATCAGCCAAATCGGCCCATAGGTGGCGCTATAGCAATGCCCGACGCGTTGGGGCTCATAACTCCTAAACCGGACATCCTACACTCAAGTGTTTGGTATCATTGTAATCCCTGGCTCCAAACTTAAAAAATTTATATCTCCGATTTCATTTCCGGTATGCAAATTTTTTCGCTAATTTGCATAATATGCATTTCAAGCCAAAATGAACTAGTCCTAGGTTTTTCGCCCGATCGGAATCGTTCCAACGCAGGAGAAATCTGTGGAGTGAGTAGGTGAATAATTATCGAACAGAATGTGTAATTTCGCTTCAGTGTCACTAAGGGGCGCCTAAATTCAATCCCGGAAGTAGACTATCTCCAGGAAAATGGCTATAACTCGTGAACGGTTAGAGATATCTTAACGCGGTTTGGTACACATGTGTATCAGCTCACTCCCGGGTCACATGAAAAAATACGCGGATTTTGGCCACTAGGTGGCGCTATAATAAGCTTGAGGTCGAAAATGGCTATCACTACACAACCGTAAGCCCGATACACTTCATATTTGGTATGGTGTGTCTTTGTGCAATGTACCATGAGGGTCTAGAAGGACATTGGCGTATCTGATAAAACATGGCCGTCATCGGCCAATGAAGTGTGAGGGCTGATTTGACAGGGTTAACGAAGGTCGATCGGAACGACATTCACTGTGCTTGTTCGTGTACTGCTCCAGAAGGTCTGTAAGAATTATGGTGTCATTTGGCCACTAGGGGGCGTAATACCGTATTTCGGTGCCTGTATCACGTGACGTTTGACATACACACACAAACATGACATCATATGATAGATCCGTTCATGACGAAAAACTTTGCCTCTTGAAGCGTTGCTGTCAATCAAACGGTTCGTTAGTTATTGGCGATAACGTTCAAACCTACTTTTGCGAACTAGTCCTAGGTTTTTCATCCGATCTGAACCTAACGAAAGCTGATTGATTCTGTGGAGTGGGAATATGAATAATTATCAAAAAAAAGTTGAAATTTGTATTCAAACACGCAAGGAGTGGCCAAAAACCGAACTGGGCGGAGCTTAAAACATTTAAACGGCCATAACTCGAGAGGCGTTTGAGATATCATCATGGGGCTTGAATCATATGTGTAGGCCATCGGTCTAAGGTCGTGATATAAAAAGCTCCCCGATTGGACACTAGATGGCGCTATAACGGGGAAAATAGCACTAAATACTGTGATTATGCAATGGTTGCAACTTTCACGCCTATAACTTTATCTGTGGTCAAGAGATTTTCATGGGAGTTATTTTTTAGCATCCTGAATTGTTTCCGAGTCCTACGATACCAAGCATGCCAGATTTCGCCTTACAGTTAGTTCTGCACAGGAAAATAGCGCTTAAAAAACACACGCGAATAACTCCGCGAGGGTTATTCCGATCGACTCGAAACGACCATAGGAAGAACATTGCATTACCTTCTGAACAAAAAAGTCTATTGGCGTTATGTTAAAATTTCCAATAGAAATGGCCGAAAATTGCAAAAAACGAAAAATTACCTCAAAATTTGTCGTTTTTTACACATAAATGGTTATATGGAGAGATTTCACTGAATGAGAGCCGTTTTTTTGCTGATAACTAATGTATTTAAGGTTGTATCTTCACCAAACGTATGCATAATGACATGGTACTTGGTAATTCTGATGGCAGTCAGGACCTGAGGGAGCCTTCAGTTTCGGAAGCATATTTTACACGCCTACAACTTTGGCTGCAGTCACCATATTTTTATGGGACTTTTTTCACAGGAGTCCTGAATTGTTGTAGAGTCCAACGATACCAAACATGCCCAGTTTTGCCTTATGCTTAGTCCTGGGGTTACTGTTCACTGTAGGTCCTTGCGGTCTGCTGCGCTGCTGTGTTTCTGTCTTATGTACACGTGTGCAGTCTGTTTGCACCATTGCACCATACCACGACTCAATGGCCTTGTAGTTCAACTAAACACGGCCATTTCTGAATTGTATGTTACATTATAAATCTGAAAAACTAATTCTAGTTAACAAATTATCCTCATAACGTCACATTAAGGACATCACATGTTTGTCTTGTAGGTGCACCTGTGTGTAAGCATACATAGTCTGTATGATCTTTTTTTGACCATCTCTTTCATTTTTCTGGAGCGAGGTGGTCTATCATTCATTGTGGCTGTGTTCTGGTGTAACTGCTCCACCTGGTAAGCGACGTGTGAGGTTTTTGACGTTGCCTTAAAGCGAAACGAACTAGTCCTAGGTTTTTCGCCCGATCGGAATCATTCCAGTGCTAAAATGTTCCTTGGAGTTTGAATATCAATAATTATCAAAAAAAAGTTGAACTTTCGACTCACGGTCAACATGCCACGCCCACACGTCTGAATTGTGGGCAGGCACTAGAACATTATTGGCTATAACTGGGGACAGGAATGAAGTATCAACACGACACTTGGTACTTGTGATGAGAGTCATGGCCTGAGGTTTCATGCATCGTTTCGTCACAGCGCCACCTAGTGGTCATACGAATCGAATAATGCTTATAACTTAGGCTGAGTTTAACGTATTTTCATGCGACGTTTTTCCTTGGACTCCTGAATTGTTGCCGAGTCCAATGATACCAAGCATGCCAGATTTTGCTTTACGGTTGGTTCTGCACAGGAAAATAGCACTTAAAAAACATGCGCGAATAACTCCGCGAGGGTTCATCCGATCGACTCGAAACAACCATAGGAAGAATATTGTATTACCTTCTGAACAAAAAGTTCTATTGGCATTATGTTAAAATTTCCATCAGAAATGGCCGAAAATTGCAAAAAACGAAAAATTTACTCCAAATTTTGTGTTTTTTACACATAAATGGTTATAACTCCGCAACGAAATGATATTTTTTTACCAGATTTGATACGCTGATGTCTGAGCAGAGTCTGAGGCAATACAAAAAAAATGGTATGCCTGCACCACTAGTTGGCCTCATAATTGAACAAAACCTTTGACGTTGAGCTAGCACAATGGTCATACAACAGTTTTTTTCACTAAACTTAAGTGTATAGCCATGATACTAGGTAGATGTAACACATTCATGACGTTGCATGCACAAGTTTTTCATAGCGCCACCTAGTGGTTATTTGTTATTTTGACTTAAAAATACTGCAACCTTATATCTAAAATCATGAGTCATCGTGGATTATGCCTTTCATGGCTTTGAGTATAATCATTGGTGGATTGCAATTCACTCCCTAGCAACCAATCAGAATACCCTAGCAACCATTTAGCAAGAGCTGTATCTTTGTATCAGAACATCGTAGAGATATGGGGTTCGGCTCGTTTGACTTTTTTACACTATTTTAACATTTTGTGACCCAAGTTTTGCCACTGTAAGCACCACAAACATTTCCTTCAGTGTTCTATTTGTCAATGCTTCGTGAGAAGAGAGGGAGACATTTCACTGAATGATAGCACCTTTTTTGCTGATGACTTTGAACAGGTGTGTGAGTTAGCTTTTTTTTTATAATTTATTTTGTACAATTCAGCAAAACTACACAGGCATGCCCTTAAAGGTCTTAAGGTCCCAAATCGCTTGAACCCGACTCAATGGCCTTGTAATTCAACTAAACACGGCCATTTCTGAATTGTATTTTACGGTGTAAATCTGAAAAACTAATTCTCGTTAACAAATTATCAGAATGACTTAACATTAAGGATGTGACATGTTTGTCCTATAGGTGCACCTGTGTGTAAGCTACATAGTCTGTCTGAACCGTTTCTGACCATCTCTTACGTTTTTCTGGATGCGATGTGGTGTATCAGCCTGGTCGACGACATCTGACATGTTGTATGTGCTTTAATGCTCGAAACCCGGTAAACGCTGCTTGCAGCTTTAATTAGGGTTTCGAGCACGAAGTGCTGAAAACCTATTGTATTTGTCTGTTTTATTATTATTAGGGGTTCAAGCCCGTAGGGCTGAAACCCTATTGTATTTGTATGGATTTTTATTATTAGGGGTTCAAGCCCGAAGGGCTGAAACCCTATTGTATTTGTACTGATTTTTATTATTATTAGGGGTTCAAGCCCGAAGGGCTGAAACCCTATTGTATTTGTACTGATTTTTATTATTATTATTATTATTATTATTTTTATTATTTTTCTTCTGCCGTAAAACGGATCGTGCAGACCAAACCGTAAGGCCTAGAGACTTGAGACTTGGCCAAATGGTAGGTCTCATTCGTGCGCGAAGATGACAGAGTGTCATCCCAATCGGCCTATGGGGGGCGCTACAGCGATGGCAAACGCGTTGATGCTCATAACTTCGACAATTCTTGTCCAAATGTCAAGTGTCTTATATTCCTGGATTCCTTGCGTCAAGACGAACAAAATGTATATCTCCGATTTCATTTCCGTCATTAAAAATTTTCCGCTATTTTTGATTTTGTCGAAAAAAATAAAAACGAACTAGTCCTAGGTTTTTCGCTCGATCGGAATCGTTTCGGTGCTAAAATGTTCCTTGGAGTTCGAATATCAATAATTATTGAAAAAAAGTTGAACTTTCGACTCACGGTCGACATGCCACGCCCAAACGTCTGAAGTGTGCGCAGCCACTAGGGATTTATTGGATATAACTGCGGACAGGAATGAAGTATTAACACGACACTTGGTACTTGTGATGACAGTCATGGCCTGAGGTGGCATGCGTCGTTTCGTCACAGCGCCACCTAGTGGTCAGACGAATCATTTAAACGCTTATAACTTAGGCTGAGTTTAACATATTTTCATGCAACTTTTTTCTTTGGAGTCCTGAATTGTTGCCGAGTCCAACGATACCAAGCATGCCAGGTTTTGCTTTACGGTTGGTTCTGCACAGGAAAATAGCGCTTAAAAAACACGCGCGAATAACTCCGCGAGGGTTATTCCGATCGACTCGAAACGACCATAGGAAGAACATTGTATTACCTTCTGAACAAAAAGTTCTATTGGCGTTATGTTAAAATTTTCATCAGAAATGGCCGAAAATTGCAAAAAACGAAAAATTACCTCAAAATTTTGTGTTTTTACACATAAATGGTTATAACTCCGCAACGAAATGATATTTTTTCACCAGATTTGATACGCTGATGTCTGAGCACAGTCTGAGGCAATACAAAAAAAATGGTATGCCTGCACCACTAGTTGGCCTCATAATTTAACAAAACCTATGACATTGAGCAAACCCTATGGTCAAACAACTGTTTTTTTAATAAACTAAAGTGTACAGCCATGATACTAGCTAGATGTAACACAGTCATGACCTGAGATTCCATGCACGAGTTTGTCATAGCCCCACCTAGTGGTAATTTGTTATTTTCACTTAAAAATACTGTAACCTTACATTTAAAATCATGAGTCATCATGGATTATTCCTTTCATGGCTTTGAGTATAATCATTGATGGATTGCAAGTCACTCCCTAGCAACCAATGAGAATACCCTAGCAACCATTTAGCAAGCTGTATCTCTGTATCAGAACATCGTAGAGACGTGGGGTTCGGCTCTTTTGACTCATTAACCCTATTTTAACATTTTGTGACCCGAGTTTTGCCATTGCAAGCACCACAAACATTTCCTTCAGTGTTCTATTTGTCAATGTTCCGTGAGAAGAGAGGGAGACATTTCACTGAACGATAGCAATTTTTGCTAATAACTTTGAACACGTGTGTCTGGTATCTTATTTTTCATCATTTATTTTGTACAATGCAGCAAATCTACACAGCCATGCCCTTAATGGTCTTAATGTCCCAAATCGCTTGAACCCCGGTAATCGCTGCTTGCAGCTATATTTATTATTAGGGGTTCAAGCCCGTAGGGCTGAAACCCTATTGTAATTGTTAAGATTTTTATTTATTATTATTATTTTGCCGTAAAACGGAACGTGCAGACCAAACCGTAAGGCCTAGAGACTTGAAACTTGGTCAAATGGTAGGACCCAATTTGGGGAGAGGTTGATAGAGTATCAACCCGATTGGCCTATAGGTGGCGCTATAGCGATAACAAACGCGTTGATGATCATAACTCCCACAAATCTTGTCCAAATGTCAAGTGTCTTATATCCCTGGATTCCTTGCGTCAAGGCGAACAAAACGTATATCTCCGATTTCATTTCCGTCATGAATTTTTTTTCGCTATTTTCGATTTTGTCGAAAAAAATAAAAACGAACTAGTCCTAGGTTTTTTGTCCGATCGGAACCGTTCCAGTGCTGTAATATTCCTTGGAGTGTGAATATCAAAAGTTATCAAAAAAAATTTGAACTTTCGACTCACCGTCGTAAAGCCACGCCCAAACGCCCCCAATGGGCGGAGCCTCTTGGACTTAAATAGCTATAACTTGGGATTGGAAAGAGGTATCGACACCAAATTTGGTACACATATACAGGGGACTATTCTGGGGTCACCTGCAAAAAATTGCGCCGCTTGACCACTAGTTGGCGCTATAACACCACCTCAACTTTGAAGGTCTGTAACTATAGAAATATGCGACCGATCAACTTGACCTTTGGCACCGGTGCTCCTGGTCTAGGGTACTATCTATGTCTAAAAGGAATTTCGCGTAGCTCAAAAAACATGGCCGCCATCGGCCAATCAAGAAAAAGCAGGTATTAGACAGGGTTAACGGAGGCCGATCAAAACGAAACGCGTTGGGCCTGTTTGTCTCTTGGCCATGAAGGTCTGTGCAGAGTAAGAAAAAATTCGGCCTCCGGGAGGCGCTATTACGTTTTTTCAGTGTTTAAGTGATTGTGTATTATGCAGTGTTTCAGATATCAACAAGATCTTCATATCATTTAATAGAGTTACTTATAATGAACAACTTTCCCTCAAGAAGCACTTGTCTCAGTCGAATGGTTTGTTAGATATTCATAATTTTCTTATAAACCTACTTTTGCGAACTAGTCCTAGGTTTTTTGACCGATCTGAACCAATCAAGTGCTAGAATATTCCTTAGACACTGAATATCAATAATTATCAAAAAAAGTTGAACTTTGCACTCGTGGTCGCAACACCATGGTCAAAAGTACGAAGAGGCGGTGCCACAAATACTTAAATGGCTATCATTTATGATAGGAATGAGATATCAACACGAAATTTGGTACACATATGTATAGTCCTAGGCCGAGGTAACATGCAAAAAATTTCAGAGGTTGTCCACCAGGTGGCGCTATAACCAAAGAACAAAGAACGATGACTATAGCATATGTATACAACACATAAATATTTGTCTGACCTACTTGTTATTTTGCACATAACATCTACTTTCAGGTTCTTATAATGGTCTATGAGGATAATTATTTATCTTTGAAAACATGCCACTCAACAGCCAACCAGTATTAACCATGTACGAGTCAAGCCTAATGGTGTGTGATTACAACTAAACTCATGGGACTGTTGGTCTTATGTTTCCAAGTGTCTGTGAGGATTTTTAGTTCATCTTTCTGAAAATCTTTGCATCTAACACAATGTGTGCAAAGTAAACAGTTCTCTAGATCAGTGGTTCTCAACACACCTGCTTCACATAATCAGCACAATAGTAGAGATCTCTATTAACTAAACTGATTGTGTCAGATGAGAGAAACATACAAAATGTGCAGAGCAGTGGTTCTCCAGAAACGGAGTAGAGAACCACTGCTCTATATGTTTATGTTTATATGAAAAAACTATTTTGTGAACTAATACTTGGTTTTTCACTCAACACCACTAAAGCCAATGCAATACAATTTCCTGTAGTCTGTGAGCAAATATGAATGCCAAATTGTTATCACCAATTGTACGTCTTTTTCCTTTAGTTGTTTAGCTTTGAATTACAAAAACAACTTTTCAAAACTACTAGAATTTTTTCAGTCAACAACAATAAAATCAGCGCAGTACATTTTTCTGTCCTCTGTGTGTAAAGGTATATCAAATACAAAATGTAATGAATTTGAATACCTGCTTTTGTAAGCATAGATTTCATGTGATGTCACACATTGGTGTAGGTGCCATTTGTACGACTGAATTGCAGCATGTGTGTTTAAAGGAACTCATAAAGATATGGATTAAAGTTTTTCATTATCTCCATTTATTTACATCAGTAGCATTAGGATTCTATTCTACCTTCCATGACATAAACGTGTCCTGACATGATGTATAATACAAAGTTGTTACATTTTTATATGTTATTTTTCAAATATTGCACCAAAAACTTCATGTGATAATGCAATTGGTTATTATTCACATAAATGACCTGCTAGAACCCAACTAAAAAGCAGCACTTTATGAAAGTAACACAGACAAATGCTCACCAGCAAATCTGCTGCAAATCTACTAAATAACATGACATTTGTTATTGACATAATTTGATATTGAAAACATATCTGGATCAGTTATTTATTGGCCCAGCCTAAAATCACATGAAAATAATTGCAGAGCTATACCACTATTTGACAATTTAACATGACAGAGCCTAAAAATGTTTCTATTAAAATATGTAACTTTGCTTTATTGTTTCCAAATCCATCAATTAGTATTCTCTTACAATAACACAATAAAAGGATTATATGAAAAATATATACTCTCTGTGTGAAACACAGACCCTCATTAATATACTTAAGAGCATGCTTATCAGGATTTGAGTTAAAAATGTGTCTACCTTTATTTACTTTTAAATATTCAATACTAATTTTATGTTAAATTAATTGTAAAAGGAAAACAATAATTTTAGCCAACAGATGGCAGAAGGTCATCTTCTGCCATCTGCTGGCTAAAATTATTATTTATTATTTAAAATGTATACTCAATGAAATTGTGTTCACAGGTTTCATCAATGGATGCATGATTTAACTTTATGAAGTCAGTATTATTATGTTAAAATAACATTTCGTCAATCATTCTGACGGTATCCGTTTTAACAGTCATGTGACATTCGAACATAGGATAAACATTTAAATAGGTTGATGAACTCTTAAAGGACACCAAGCATATGGAGATTGGTCATTTATTTCAAAGTCTTATTTCCTAACCCTGCCATTTCTGCTTCTGTGTGTATATGCATGTATGTGTTTTAGCTTATTCTTCATCATTGCTGTGTTATAGATTAGCCATATGAGACCTATATCTCTATATCAGAACATCGTAGAGAAATTGTGGTGGGCTGTTTTGTCTCATGTTAACAATTTTTGAAACATTTTGTGTGACAAATCTTGCAACAGCATGCACCACATAATTTTCTCTTCAGAAAATTTACCTAATTGGTAACATGTTAGTATTTCATATTCTAAGTATATTTGATAACAATGCAGCAAATCTAAACAGGCATGCCCTTAAAGGTCTTAAAGGTTCATATAATGAGATTTTTTAAAGATGTAAAATAAATTGTTTGTGTACCCAGAGTGTGTATGTGAAGTGTTATCTCAAAATACTCCACAGATCATTTATTATAGCATGTTAAAATTGACACTTTGTAGGCCTGAGCAAAATTGTGCAGTTTTTGGGTGTTTCCTTTAAAATGCAAATGAGTGGATGAAATGCAAACACTGATCACAATGATGGTGGTTTGTTGTAATTGAAATTCAATTGTGCTCTCGATTATTTTATTTTTTATCTTTTTCATGTTTTCTAGGTTGATATAAGCACTGGGGACCCAATTATAGCACTTACACTTGGAAAAAGTCAGATTTTCACGCTATGACCCCTTTAAGGTCCCAGATCGCTTGAACCCCGCTAATCGCTGCTTGCAGCTATATTTATTAGGGGTTCAAGCCCGAAGGGCTGAAACCCTATTGTATTTGTACTGATTTTTATTATTATTATTATTATTATTATTATTTTTATTATTTTTCTTCTGCCGTAAAACGGATCGTGCAGACCAAACCGTAAGGCCTAGAGACTTGAGACTTGGCCAAATGGTAGGTCTCATTCGTGCGCGAAGATGACAGAGTGTCATCCCAATCGGCCTATGGGGGGCGCTACAGCGATGGCAAACGCGTTGATGCTCATAACTTCGACAATTCTTGTCCAAATGTCAAGTGTCTTATATTCCTGGATTCCTTGCGTCAAGACGAACAAAATGTATATCTCCGATTTCATTTCCGTCATTAAAAATTTTCCGCTATTTTTGATTTTGTCGAAAAAAATAAAAACGAACTAGTCCTAGGTTTTTCGCTCGATCGGAATCGTTTTGGTGCTAAAATGTTCCTTGGAGTTCGAATATCAATAATTATTGAAAAAAAGTTGAACTTTCGACTCACGGTCGACATGCCACGCCCAAACGTCTGAAGTGTGCGCAGCCACTAGGGAATTATTGGATATAACTGCGGACAGGAATGAAGTATTAACACGACACTTGGTACTTGTGATGACAGTCATGGCCTGAGGTGGCATGCGTCGTTTCGTCACAGCGCCACCTAGTGGTCAGACGAATCATTTAAACGCTTATAACTTAGGCTGAGTTTAACATATTTTCATGCAACTTTTTTCTTTGGAGTCCTGAATTGTTGCCGAGTCCAACGATACCAAGCATGCCAGGTTTTGCTTTACGGTTGGTTCTGCACAGGAAAATAGCGCTTAAAAAACACGCGCGAATAACTCCGCGAGGGTTATTCCGATCGACTCGAAACGACCATAGGAAGAACATTGTATTACCTTCTGAACAAAAAGTTCTATTGGCGTTATGTTAAAATTTTCATCAGAAATGGCCGAAAATTGCAAAAAACGAAAAATTACCTCAAAATTTTGTGTTTTTACACATAAATGGTTATAACTCCGCAACGAAATGATATTTTTTAACCAGATTTGATACGCTGATGTCTGAGCACAGTCTGAGGCAATACAAAAAAAATGGTATGCCTGCACCACTAGTTGGCCTCATAATTTAACAAAACCTATGACATTGAGCAAACCCTATGGTCAAACAACTGTTTTTTCAATAAACTAAAGTGTACAGCCATGATACTAGCTAGATGTAACACAGTCATGACCTGAGATTCCATGCACGAGTTTGTCATAGCGCCACCTAGTGGTAATTTGTTATTTTCACTTAAAAATACCGTAACCTTACATTTAAAATCATGAGTCATCATGGATTATTCCTTTCATGGCTTTGAGTATAATCATTGATGGATTGCAAGTCACTCCCTAGCAACCAATGAGAATACCCTAGCAACCATTTAGCAAGCTGTATCTCTGTATCAGAACATCGTAGAGACGTGGGGTTCGGCTCTTTTGACTCATTAACCCTATTTTAACATTTTGTGACCCGAGTTTTGCCATTGCAAGCACCACAAACATTTCCTTCAGTGTTCTATTTCTCAATGTTCCGTGAGAAGAGAGGGAGACATTTCACTGAACGATAGCAATTTTTGTTAATAACTTTGAACACGTGTGTCTGGTATCTTATTTTTCATCATTTATTTTGTACAATGCAGCAAATCTACACAGCCATGCCCTTAATGGTCTTAATGTCCCAAATTGCTTGAACCCCGGTAATCGCTGCTTGCAGCTATATTACCATTTGTTTTTGTTAGGATTTTTTATTATTATTCTGCCATAAAACGGAATGTGCAGACCAAACGGTAAGGCCTAGAAACTTGAGACTTTTCCAAATGATAGGTCTCATTCGTGCGCAAACTTGACAGAGTATGACCCCAATCGGCCTATAGGTGGCGCTATAACGATGGCAAACGCATTTATGGTCATAACTCCCACAATTCTTATACAAATGTCAAGTTTCTTATATTGCTGGAATCCTTGCATCAAGACGAAAAAAACGTATATCTCCGATTTTATTTCCGTCATGAAAAATTTTCCGCTATTTTCGATTTTGTCGAAAAAAATAAAAACGAACTAGTCCTAGGTTTTTCGCTCGATCGGAATCGTTTCAGTGCTAAAATGTTCCTTGGAGTTCGAATATCAATAATTATTAAAAAAAGGTTGAACTTTCGACTCACGGTCAAAATGCCACGCCCAAACGTCTAAATTGTGGGCAGGCACTAGAACATTATTGGCTATAACTGGGGACAGGAATGAACTATCAACACGACACTTGGTACTTGTGATGAGAGTCATGGTCTGAGGTGGCATGCTTCGTTTCGTCACAGCGCCACCTAGTGGTCAGACGAATCGAATAATGCTTATAACTTAGGCTGAGTTCAACTTATTTTCATGCGACATTTTTCCTTGGAGTCCTGAATTGTTGCCGAGTCCAACGATACCAAGCATGCCAGGTTTTGCTTTACGGTTGGTTCTGCACAGGAAAATAGCGCTTAAAAAACATGCGCGAATAACTCCGCGAGGGTTATTCCGATCGACTCGAAACGACCATAGGAAGAACATTGTATTACCTTCTGAACAAAAAGTTCTATTGGCATTATGTTAAAATTTCCATCAGAAATGTCCGAAAATTGCAAAAAACGAAAAATTACCCCAAAATTTTGTGTTTTTTACACATAAATGGTTATAACTCTGCAACGAAATGACATTTTTTCAACAGATTTGATATGTTGATGTCTGAGCACAGTCTGAGGCGATACAAAAAAAATTGTATGCCTGCACCACTAGTTGGCCTCAAAATTGAACAAAACCTTTGACATTGAGCAAGCCCAATGGTCATACAACTGTTTTTTCACTAAACTAAACTGTAGAGCCATGATACTAGCTAGATGTAACACAGTCATGACCTGAGATTCCATGCACGAGTTTGTCATAGCGCCACCTAGTGGTAATTTGTTCTTTTCACTTAAAAATACTGTAACCTTGCATTTAAAATCATGAGTCATCATGGATTATTCCTTTCATGACTTTGAGTATAATCATTGGTGGATTGCAAGTCACTCCCTAGCAACCAATGTGAATACCCTAGCAACCATTTAGCGAGAGCTGTATCTCTGTATCAGAACATCGTAGAGACATGGGGTTCAGCTCTTTTGACTCATTAACACTATTTTAACATTTTGTGACCCGAGTTTTGCCAATGCAAGCACCACAAACATTTAATTCAGTGTTCTATTTGTCAATGTTCCGTGAGAAGAGAGGGAGACCTTTCACTGAATGATAGCACTTTTTTGCTGATTACTTTGAACACGTATGTCTGGTATCTTATTTTTCATCATTTATTTTGTACAATGCAGCAAATCTACACAGGCATGCCCTTAAAGGTCTTAATGTCCCAAATCGCTTGAACCCCGGTAATCGCTGCTTGCAGCTATATTTATTATTATTAGGGTTTCGAGCACGAAGTGCTGAAAACCTATTGTATTTGTCTGTTTTATTATTATTATTATTATTATTTTTCCGCCATAAAACGCGTCGCCCAGCACAAACCGTAAGTCGTAGAAACTTGCCACTTGGTCAACTGGTTGTATATTAGCAGGCTACTCAGATACAGTGAACCAGCCAAATCGGCCCATAGGTGGCGCTATAGCAATGCCCGACGCGTTGGGGCTCATAACTCCTAAACCGGACATCCTACACTCAAGTGTTCGGTATCATTGTAATCCCTGGCTCCAAACTTAAAAAATGTATATCTCCGATTTCATTTCCGTCATGAAAAATTTTCCGGTATTTTCGATTTTGTCGAAAAAAATAAAAACGAACTAGTCCTAGGTTTTTCGCCCGATCGGAATCATTCCAGTGCTAAAATGTTCCTTGGAGTTTGAATATCAATAATTATCAAAAAAAAATTGAACTTTCGACTCACGGTCAACATGCCACGCCCACACGTCTGAATTGTGGGCAGGCACTAGAACATTATTGGCTATAACTGGGGACAGGAATGAAGTATCAACACGACACTTGGTACTTGTGATGAGAGTCATGGCCTGAGGTTTCATGCATCGTTTCGTCACAGCGCCACCTAGTGGTCATACGAATCGAATAATGCTTATAACTTAGGCTGAGTTTAACGTATTTTCATGCGACGTTTTTCCTTGGACTCCTGAATTGTTGCCGAGTCCAATGATACCAAGCATGCCAGGTTTTGCTTTACGGTTGGTTCTGCACAGGAAAATAGCACTTAAAAAACATGCGCGAATAACTCCGCGAGGGTTCATCCGATCGACTCGAAACAACCATAGGAAGAATATTGTATTACCTTCTGAACAAAAAGTTCTATTGGCATTATGTTAAAATTTCCATCAGAAATGGCCGAAAATTGCAAAAAACGAAAAATTTACTCCAAATTTTGTGTTTTTTACACATAAATGGTTATAACTCCGCAACGAAATGATATTTTTTTTACCAGATTTGATACGCTGATGTCTGAGCAGAGTCTGAGGCAATACAAAAAAAATGGTATGCCTGCACCACTAGTTGGCCTCATAATTGAACAAAACCTTTGACGTTGAGCTAGCACAATGGTCATACAACAGTTTTTTTCACTAAACTTAAGTGTATAGCCATGATACTAGCTAGATGTAACACATTCATGACGTTGCATGCACAAGTTTTTCATAGCGCCACCTAGTGGTTATTTGTTATTTTGACTTAAAAATACTGCAACCTTATATCTAAAATCATGAGTCATCGTGGATTATGCCTTTCATGGCTTTGAGTATAATCATTGGTGGATTGCAATTCACTCCCTAGCAATCAATCAGAATACTCTAGCAACCATTTAGCAAGAGCTGTATCTTTGTATCAGAACATCGTAGAGATATGGGGTTCAGCTCGTTTGACTTTTTTACACTATTTTAACATTTTGTGACCCAAGTTTTGCCACTGTAAGCACCACAAACATTTCCTTCAGTGTTCTATTTGTCAATGCTTCGTGAGAAGAGAGGGAGACATTTTACTGAATGATAGCACCTTTTTTGCTGATGACTTTGAACAGGTGTGTGAGGTAGCTTATTTTTTATAATTTATTTTGTACAATTCAGCAAAACTACACAGGCATGCCCTTAAAGGTCTTAAGGTCCCAAATCGCTTGAACCCGACTCAATGGCCTTGTAAACTCAACTAAACACGGCCATTTCTGAATTGTATTTTACGGTATAAATCTGAAAAACTAATTCTCGTTAACAAATTATCAGAATGACTTAACATTAAGGATGTGACATGTTTGTCCTATAGGTGCACCTGTGTGTAAGCTACATAGTCTGTCTGAACCGTTTCTGACCATCTCTTATGTTTTTCTGGATGCGATGTGGTGTATCAGCCTGGTCGACGACATCTGACATGTTGTATGTGCTTTAATGCTCGAAACCCGGTAAACGCTGCTTGCAGCTTTAATTTTTATTATTTTTCTTCTGCCGTAAAACGGATCGTGCAGACCAAACCGTAAGGCCTAGAGACTTGAGACTTGGCCAAATGGTAGGTCTCATTCGTGCGCGAAGATGACAGAGTGTCATCCCAATCGGCCTATGGGGGGCGCTACAGCGATGGCAAACGCGTTGATGCTCATAACTTCGACAATTCTTGTCCAAATGTCAAGTGTCTTATATTCCTGGATTCCTTGCGTCAAGACGAACAAAATGTATATCTCCGATTTCATTTCCGTCATTAAAAATTTTCCGCTATTTTTGATTTTGTCGAAAAAAATAAAAACGAACTAGTCCTAGGTTTTTCGCTCGATCGGAATCGTTTTGGTGCTAAAATGTTCCTTGGAGTTCGAATATCAATAATTATTGAAAAAAAGTTGAACTTTCGACTCACGGTCGACATGCCACGCCCAAACGTCTGAAGTGTGCGCAGCCACTAGGGAATTATTGGATATAACTGCGGACAGGAATGAAGTATTAACACGACACTTGGTACTTGTGATGACAGTCATGGCCTGAGGTGGCATGCGTCGTTTCGTCACAGCGCCACCTAGTGGTCAGACGAATCATTTAAACGCTTATAACTTAGGCTGAGTTTAACATATTTTCATGCAACTTTTTTCTTTGGAGTCCTGAATTGTTGCCGAGTCCAACGATACCAAGCATGCCAGGTTTTGCTTTACGGTTGGTTCTGCACAGGAAAATAGCGCTTAAAAAACACGCGCGAATAACTCCGCGAGGGTTATTCCGATCGACTCGAAACGACCATAGGAAGAACATTGTATTACCTTCTGAACAAAAAGTTCTATTGGCGTTATGTTAAAATTTTCATCAGAAATGGCCGAAAATTGCAAAAAACGAAAAATTACCTCAAAATTTTGTGTTTTTACACATAAATGGTTATAACTCCGCAACGAAATGATATTTTTTAACCAGATTTGATACGCTGATGTCTGAGCACAGTCTGAGGCAATACAAAAAAAATGGTATGCCTGCACCACTAGTTGGCCTCATAATTTAACAAAACCTATGACATTGAGCAAACCCTATGGTCAAACAACTGTTTTTTCAATAAACTAAAGTGTACAGCCATGATACTAGCTAGATGTAACACAGTCATGACCTGAGATTCCATGCACGAGTTTGTCATAGCGCCACCTAGTGGTAATTTGTTATTTTCACTTAAAAATACCGTAACCTTACATTTAAAATCATGAGTCATCATGGATTATTCCTTTCATGGCTTTGAGTATAATCATTGATGGATTGCAAGTCACTCCCTAGCAACCAATGAGAATACCCTAGCAACCATTTAGCAAGCTGTATCTCTGTATCAGAACATCGTAGAGACGTGGGGTTCGGCTCTTTTGACTCATTAACCCTATTTTAACATTTTGTGACCCGAGTTTTGCCATTGCAAGCACCACAAACATTTCCTTCAGTGTTCTATTTGTCAATGTTCCGTGAGAAGAGAGGGAGACATTTCACTGAACGATAGCAATTTTTGCTAATAACTTTGAACACGTGTGTCTGGTATCTTATTTTTCATCATTTATTTTGTACAATGCAGCAAATCTACACAGCCATGCCCTTAATGGTCTTAATGTCCCAAATCGCTTGAACCCCGGTAATCGCTGCTTGCAGCTATATTTCTTTTTATTATTTTTCTTCTGCCGTAAAACGGATCGTGCAGACCAAACCGTAAGGCCTAGAGACTTGAGACTTGGCCAAATGGTAGGTCTCATTCGTGCGCGAAGTTGACAGAGTGTCACCCCAATCGGCCTATGGGGGGCGCTACAGCGATGGCAAACGCGTTGATGCTCATAACTTCCACAATTCTGGTCCAAATGTCAAGTGTCTTATATCCCTGGATTCCTTGCGTCAAGACGAATAAAACGTACATCTCCGATTTCATTTCCGTCATTAAAAATTTTCCGCTATTTTCGATTTTGTCGAAAAAAATAAAAACGAACTAGTCCTAGGTTTTTTGTCCGATCGGAACCGTTCCAGTGCTGTAATATTCCTTGGAGTGTGAATATAAAAAGTTATCAAAAAAAAGTTGAACTTTATGTTCGTCGTCGTCAAGCCACGCCCAGACGCCCCCAATGGGCGGAGCCTCTTTGACTTAAATGGCTATAACTTGGGATTGGAAAGAGGTATCGAAACCAAATTTGGTACACATATACAGCGGGCTATTCTGGGGTCACGTGAAAAAAATTACATTGCTTGACCACTAGTTGGCGCTATAACACTACCTCAACTTTGAAGGGCTGTAACTAGAGAAATATGGGACCGATCAACTTGAGATTTGGCACGGGTACTCTTGGTCTAGGGTACTATCTGTGTGAGAAAGGAATTTCGCGTAGGTCAAAAATACATGGCCGCCATCGGCCAATCAATAAAAAGCAGCTATTAGACAGGGTTAACGGAGCCCGATCGAAACGAAACGCGGTGGGCCTGTTTGTCTCTTGGCCATGAAGGTCTGTGCAGAGTAAGAAAAAATTCGGCCTCCGGGAGGCGCTATCACGTTTTTGCGGTGTTTAAGTGATTCTGTATTATGCAGTGTTTCAGATATCAACAAGATCTTCATATCATTTAATAGAGGTACTTACAATGAATAACTTTTCCTCAAGAAGCACTTGTCTCAGTCGAATCGTTTATTAGATATTCATCATTTTCTTTGAAACCTACTTTTGCGAACTAGTCCTAGGTTTTTTGAGCGATCTGAACCAATCAAGTGCTAGAACATTCCTTAGACACTGAATATCAATAATTATCAAAAAAAAGTTGAACTTTGCACTCCTGGTAGCAACACCACGGTCAAAAGTAAGAAGAGGCGGGGCCACAAATACTACAATGGTTATCATTTATGATAGGAATGAGATATCAACACGAAACTTGGTACACATATGTATAGACCTAGGCTGAGGTCACATGCAAAAAATTCCAGAGATTGTCCACTAGGTGGCGCTATAACCTAAGAACAAAGAACGATGACTATGGCATATGTATACGACACATAAATATTTGTATGACCTACTTGTTATTTTGCACTTAACATCTGCTTTCAGATTCTTATAAGGGTCTATTAGGATAATTACATATCTTAGAAAACATGCCGACCAACAGTCAGCCAGCATTGACCATGTACGAGTCCAGCGTAATGGTGTGCGATTACAACTAAACTGATGGGCCTGTGTGTCTTATGTTCTCAAGTGTCTGTGAGGATTTTTGGCTCATCATTCCGGAAATATTTGCATCTAGAACAAGGGTGTTACGTTAACTGTCCTATTCCTGGAGGCCCACTGATCTGCACATATACAAAAGTCTTCTATTTTAAACAAATCTACTTTAATCATTAGTAGAGATTTGTATGAACTGAACTGATTGTGTCAGATGAGATAATCATACAAAATGTGCCGAGCATTGGGTCTCGAGAAACCACTGCATTTCGCTGAGTTGAAAGTACTGCTCTATGTTTATATGAAAAACAATTTTGTGAATTTGCTGTACTATCTGGGCAAATATCAATATGAAACATAAGATAAACTTTTGCCGTTGTATTCCTAGATTTGATGTGATGTCACATAGTGATGTGGGCACCATTTGTAATCTGTATTCGTTATTTCATTTGTAGCTGCTGTTATGTTCCTTTTGTCCATGGGTTTGCATCTGTATAAAAATTATTATAAGATTCAATGATTTGCAGTCATTTACCTCAAAGACTTGAGGTAATCAATTCAAGCATTTTGAAATATGACATTTTCAAAATGGACCAGACTAAGTATATATAACTAATTAACTAGTAATGTGAAGCTTATGACAAAATATTAATAGTTTTATTAAGATCAGACAATATATGTCTTTCCAAGACTAGGGCTGGTTGAATAAACATAAAGTAGCCATTCAGTTAAGACTGTGTTTTAAGGACTAGTCTGAAGAACTAGTAGTTAGTTAGGGCTAATCAGTCTTACAATTTAAACCTGTGGAAAACAACCCAATAAAGTTATAAAGCTTCAAATGTTGTCTTAGAATTCTTCAAATCCTAAAGGTATGAAAAAGATTGCTGTAAATATGTGGATCCTTAAAGAACAGGCCAACATTAGAAATAATAACTAATAATCATACATAAAGAGAATATATATTTGGTTATCAGTAGCTTTAGTATTCTAATCTATTTTCCATGACATAAACATGTCATGATGTGTCTTATAAAGTTTTTAATAATTGTTTATATAATTATTGCAATGAAATTGTAATGTTATGATACAAGTGGTTGTTTTAAATGTAAATGATTTACTGAAAACTTACTCTAGCACAGCACATGTGTGAACACAAATTAGTGCTTGATAGCAAATCTGACTGACATCTGCTTAATGACACCATATTTGTTATTAACTCCATTTGATATAAACAACACATCTGGATCAGTTATGTATGGGCATAGCCAGTGGTTAAATATAAAAATATGTACTTTAGTACTAATTTTAGGCCTACTATAATATGACAGAGACTCTGTCATCTGAAATACTTGTAAGTTTGCACACAATATCTATGTCAAAGAATATATATGTTCTATAAGAACAATTACTTTTGTTAAAAATAGTCTCAAATATTTAAACAAGCAAACAAATTTATGTAATTAAGGTGATGTATTGACATAATGCTTGTGTAGGAATTGACCTTTGCCCTGCTAAAAAACCTTGTTTTGTCTTTGTTGGTCTCTAATGGTATGTATTGGTTTTATTGGTTCTATGTATTGGTTTTGTTGGTTCTATGTATTGTTTCTAATAGAATATGGCCCAAAATACACTATAGTGTAGTGGTTTTAATGGTAAAAGCTAATGGTTCCTATTGGTATTTTAACAGAAACAATTACAATTTTCTGTAATGGTTTTATTGTTTTTTTCAGCAGGGTGGTTTCTTTCTGAATAGAAATATGAAAACTAAGAAGTAGAAATCTTACTCTAGACTGACTTTACATGTTTTATCATCTGACTTTTATAACCTATCTTATATTTGTTTTATTTTATAATCAAATCATCAAAATGTATTAAAACTGTTTTTAAAAAAACAACAATAGTATTAAATGACAAATGTGTCTATTAACTTGAAATAAAATCTAATTATCTCCACTTCTGTTATCAAATTAAAATATGAATAATTTCTATATATATATATTAATTTTACAAACTCACTACTATAATATTAAAATCAAATAGTTTAAATTAAAACTTGTTTAAAGGTTGAACTGCAGATTAGAGTTAAACCAACATTAAAATCCAAACTTTGACATTTTATCCACTAGATGGCAGTAGAGGATTAATAATTGGGTAGTTGTTAAAAGCTTTTTTTATTATTCATTTCAAGATCAAAAACATTGCATACATACAAGAGGTTTATAATGTGCTTATTTAACATTCAACATAACAATGGATCAAAAAAATAATAAATAAATTAACAACAACATGGGGATATTCTACAATAATTCAATAAAAGAAAAGGTTTAAAAAATGTTATATATTTGCTTTGCTTTTTTATTTTTTAGACTTTTAATAGTTTCAAAATAATTTCTTAATTCCGTTCTAAATAAAATGCTATTGGGTTTATTATTTGCCCATTTTTGTTTATGGATGTGAAATTTTCCATATATAATCAATAAGTTGATTAACAAGTCTTTCTCCACACAGTTACTTTTATAATACAAAAATATATCCTTACCCGCCAACTGAATTAATATTTTGTGAGTTTAAATATCAAGTATTCCACATCAATCCAAAAAGATTAAGTAAATATACATGGATAAAAAAATATTTTATGGATTCTACTTCCAAATTGCAAAAAATGCAAGTAAATTCTATATCTCTTTAGAATCTAAAGACTACTTGTTTCACTGGATAAATTAAATGAACCAATTTATAAGTAATTTCTCTAACCTTATTCATGAGACAGTATTTATGTGATAAACTACAAACCTCTTTCCATACACGTTGACTACATAAGGAGTTCCAGTATGGTTTACATCTAGGCAAATATTCATTTCTACATAGTGTTCTTATAAAAAAGTTATTAATTTTTTTTTCTGGAATATTTACTTCTTTGATACATAACTGAGTATTATGTAAGGAGTTACAATCATAAGATGTATAACCTTGAAATAGTTGAATAAGTCCACTAGGTATGGCATCAAATACAACTGCAAATTCCTTAGCAGTTACTGGAATCTTATAGTGATTGAGGAATTCACAATTATTAAATAGGTGACCATCATCTTTAAATAACTGCCTCACTAATATTATTTTATTATCATACCAATTTCTATAAAATAAGGATTTGTTTTTGTATAGAATATTCTTGTTATTCCAAATAACAGATCTATGTGGAGAAAAGTTTATATCAAAATTGTATCGCAAAAAAATTCCAAACCACCCAATTTCTTAAAAATCATTTCTGGTATGATGTTCCATATACTACCTTTGCAACTTCAGTAACTTTTTATCCACTTATTTAAAAAAAACACAGTTAGCAGTATTAAAATCTAGTACATTTTAAACTCCTTCCTCAACTGGATTGCATAGAATTGACTTTTTAATGTAGTGCGGTCTGTTCTTCCATATGAAATTAAACAAAATAATATCCACCTCTTTTATAACTGATTGTGGGACTTCTAAAGCAAGAGCTGTATACACTATAGTTGTTAAAAGCTTTCACTGCTGGGTCCGTTGTTCATACGTAGATTACTCGGTTAGCTGGATTTCATTGTTGACAATTTAGCTTCATGTTGAATTATTTGGTTCTTCGAAGCTCATCCTAGAGTTGTTGTTATAGTAACATGTCTGTTAGGTTAAAACTGCTCAGGATTCAAATTCAACTCGTAATAAAAAATGATACATACTATTTTAGTAATGTTATTTAAAAAACTATATAATATAAAAAATATAATTAAGACTTTAAGGACTAGTCTGAATAACTAGTAGTTAGTTAGGGCTAATCAGTCTTACTATTTGGATTTAAATATAATTTAAATAATTTAAATATTTTTTCACATGATAATTAAAACAGTTATTTTCAATCAAAAAGGTAAAAATGTATTACTAACTTTGAATACTAGTCTTAGAGATTAATGTTAATGACCATTGGTTTAAGTGTAGTTCCAGACTAAAATTTAGGCTTAAGTTTTAGTTGTCTTACTTGAAAATAGCTTACACTGGCCTACCTTTAAATATATCAGGGCCATAGTTTTGTCTTAAGATGTACACCAGTAATGTTTTTATAAGGTTTGTTTGTAAAAAGTACCTAAATGTTTTTACATAACTAATGGCTAGTCATGCATCAATTTAAACCTGTGGGAAACAACCCAATAAAGTTATAAAGCTTCAAATGTTGTCTTAGAATTCTTAAAATCCTTTATTACCTTAGAACGAGACCTTTTTATCTACATACACCTAGGGTCCCCTTACATGGAAGTCACCATTTTGTTCTGCCATTTTTCTACAGAAGCCCTTAACGGACATTTTTTTTACTAAGTTGTCTCCGAAGATGAAATGTTTGTCTGGTGGCGGCTCCGTAGCTTCTCTATGTGTTTCAAAAGCGAGGGGTGAGCAGTGTAATAAGGCATTGGTTGCATTTCGTGACATCACCACTAGATGCCGCTAAAATTTACACACTGCACCTTTAACTTCATGATTTTACTGTTATAATATTAAAATCACATTTAGTGAAAGACTACCACTTCAATTGTTCTCAGTTATCAGTTTTAACACTCATGTCACTTTATGATAGCTGTGAAACGTGAACATAATTTTGGAGGCACTTACATGACATTTGCAGTAAGACTTTTTTTATTTTAAAAAACTACATACCAAATGAGTGTGTAACCATGTCAATTTTAAGTCTTGTTCTTTAACAGTCTTGTTTCTCCTTTCTCAGGTAAATGTGTGTGTGTACAATATACAATGCAGAATATCTATATGGCCATGTCCTTAAACGTCTTGTGATCCCAAATAGCTTGAACCCCGGTAATCGCTGCTTGCAGCTATATTACCGTTTGTTTTTGTTAGGATGTTTATTTTTTTTCTGCCATAAAAAAGATTGTGCAGACCAAACCGTAAGGCCTAGAGACTTGAGACTTGGCCAAATGATAGGTCTCATTCGTGCGCAAACTTGACAGAGTATGAACCCAATCGGCCTATGGGGGGCGCTACAGCAATGGCAAACGCGTTTAGGCTCATAACTCCCACATTTCTTGTCCAAATGTCAAGTGTCTCATATCCCTGGATTCCTTGCATCAAGACGAACAAAATGTATATCTTCGATTTTATTTCCGTCATGAAAAATTTTCAGCTATTTTCGATTTTGTTGAAAAAAATAAAAACAAACTAGTCCTAGGTTTTTCGCCCGATCGGAATCATTCCAGTGCTAAAATGTTCCTTGGAGTTTGAATATCAATAATTATTAAAAAAAGTTAAACTTTCGACTCAGGGTCGACATGCCACGCCCAAACGTCTGAAGTGTACGCAGCCTCTAGGGATTTATTGGCTATAACTGTGGACAGGAATGAAGTATCAACACGACACTTGGTACGTGTGATTACAGTCATGGCTTGAGGTGGCATGCGTTGTTTCGTCACAGCGCCACCTAGTGGTCAGACGAATCATTTAAATGCTTATAACTTAGGCTGAGTTTAACGTATTTTCATGCAACTTTTTCCTTGGAGTCCTGAATTGTTGCCGAGTCCAACGATACCAAGCATGCCAGGTTTTGCTTTACGGTTGGTTCTGCACAGGAAAATAGCGCTTAAAAAACATGCGCGAATAACTCCGCGAGGGTTATTCCGATCGACTCGAAATGACCATAGGAAGAACATCGTATTACCTTCTGAACAAAAAGTTCTATTGGCGTTATGTTAAAATTTCCATCAGAAATGGCCGAAAATTGCAAAAAAAAATAGAAAAATTACCTCAAAATTTTGTGTTTTTACACATAAATGGTTATAACTCCGCAACGAAATGATATTTTTTCACCAGATTTGATACGCTGATGTCTGAGCACAGTCTAAGCAAAAAAATAAATAAATGGTATGCCTGCACCACTAGTTGGCCTCATAGTTGAACAAAACCTTTGACATTGAGCAAGCCCAATGGTCATACAACTGTTTTTTCACTAAACTAAAGTGTATAGCCATGATACTAGCTAGATGTAACACAGTCATAACCTGAGATTCCATGCACAAGTTTGTCATAGCGTCACCTAGTGGTAATTTGTTATTTTCACTTAAAAATACTGTAACCTTACATTTAAAATCATGAGTCATCATGGATTATTCCTTTCATGACTTTGAGTATAATCATTGGTGGATTGCAAGTCACTAACTAGCAACCAATGAGAATACCCTAGCAACCATTTAGCAAGAGCTGTATCTCTGTATCAGAACATCGTAGAGACATGGGGTTCGGCTCTTTTGACTCATTTACACTATTTTAACATTTTGTGACCCGAGTTTTGCCAATGCCAGCACCACAAACATTTCCTTCAGTGTTCTATTTGTCAATGTTCCGTGAGAAGAGAGGGAAACATTTCACTGAATGATAGCACTTTTTTGCTTATAACTTTGAACACGTGTGTCTGGTATCTTATTTTTCATCATTTATTTTGTACAATGCAGCAAATCTAAACAGCCATACCCGTAAAGGTCTTAATGTCCAAATCGCTTGAACCCCGGTAATCGCTGCTTGCAGCTATATTTAGGGGTTCAAGCCCGTAGGGCTGAAACCCTATTGTAATTGCTCAGATTTTTATTATTATTAGTTATTATTATTATTTTGCCGTAAAACGGAACGTGCAGACCAAACCGTAAGGCCTAGAGACTTCAAACTTGGCCAAATGGTAGGACCCAATTTGGGGAGAGGTTGATAGAGTATCAACCCGATTGGCCTATAGGTGGCGCTATAGCGATAACAAACGCGTTGATGCTCATAACTTCCACAAATCTTAGCCAAATGTCAAGTGTCTTATATCAATGGAATCCTTGCGTCAAGACGAACAAAACGTATATCTCCGATTTTATTTCCGTCATGAAAATTTTTTCGCTATTTTCGATTTTGTCGAAAAAAATAAAAACGAACTCGTCCTAGGTTTTTCATCCGATCGGAACCGTTCCAGTGCCATAATATTCCTTGGAGTGTGATTATCAAAAGTTATCAAAAAAAATGTGAACTTTCGACTCACCGTCGTCAAGCCACGCCCAAACGCCCCCAATGGGCGGAGCCTCTTGGAATTAAATGGCTATAACTTAGGAATGGAAGGAGGTATCGACACCAAATTTGGTACACATATACAGGGGACTATTCTGAGGTCAGGTGCGAAAAATTGCGCCGCTTGACAACTAGCTGGCGCTATAACACCACCTCAAATTTGAAGAGCTGTAACTACAGAAATATGGGACCGATCAACTTGACATTTGGCACGTGTGCTCCTGGTCTGGGGTACTATCTATGTTTAAAAGGAATTTTGCGTAACTCAAAAAACATGGCCGCCATTGGCCAATCAAGAAAAAACAGCTATTAGACAGGGTTAACGGAGGCCGATCGAAATGAAACGCGGTGGGCCTGTTTGTCTCTTGGCCATGAAGGTCTGTACAGAGTAAGAAAAAATTCGGCCTCTGGGGGGCGCTATCACGTTTTTTCAGTGTTTAAGTGATTGTGTATTATGCAGTGTTTCAGATATCAACAAGATCCTCATATCATTTAATAGAGGTACTTAAAATGAACAACTTTTCCTCAAGCAGCACTTGTCTCAGTCGAATCGTTTGTTAGATATTCATCATTTTCTTTTAAACCTACTTTTGCGAACTAGTCCTAGGATTTTTGACCGATCTGAACCGATTCAGTGCTGGAATATTCCTTAGATACTGAATATCAATAACTATCAAAAAAAGTTGAACTTTGCAGTCATCGTCGCAACACTACGGTCAAAAGTACGAAGAGGCGGTGCCACAAATACTACAATGGCTATCATTTATGATAGGAATGAGATATCAACACGAAACTTGGTACACATATGTATAGACCTAGGCCGAGGTCACATGCAAAAAATTGCAGAGATTGTCCACTAGGTGGCGCTATAACCTAAGAACAAAGAACGATGACTATCGCATATGTATACAACACATAAATATTTGTCTGACCTACTTGTTATTTTACACATAACATCTGCTTTCAGATTCTTATAAGGGTCTTTTAGGATAATTACATATCTTAGAAAACATGCCGACCAACAGCCAGCCAGCATTAACCATGTACGAGTCCAGCGTAATGGTGTGCGATTACAACTAAACTGATGGGCCTGTTTGTCTTATGTTCTCAAGTGTCTTTGATGATTTTTGGCTCATCATTCCGGAAATATTTGCATCTAGAACAACGGGAGTTACGTTAACTGTGCCCTAGATCAATGGTTCTCAAAATGATTCCTGGAGGCCCACTGCTCTGCACATATACGAAAGTGAAAGTCTTCTATTTTAAACAAATCTACTTTAATCATCAGTAGAGATTTGTATGAACTGAACTGATTGTGTCAGATGAGAGAAACATACAAAATGTGCCGAGCATTGGGTCTCGAGAAACCACTGCGGTTCACTGAGTTGAAAGTACTGCTCTAGATGTTTCAAAATTTTCAAAATGGGCCAGACCAAGTATATCTAACTAATTAACTAGTAATGTGAAGCTTATGACAAAATATTAACAGTTTTATTAAGATCAGACAATATATGTCTTTCCAAGACTAGGGCTGGTTGAATAAACATACAGTAGCCATTAAGTTAAGACTGTGTTTTAAGGACTAGTCTGAAGAACTAGTAGTTAGTTAGGGCTAATCAATCTTACTATTTGGATTTAAATATAATTAAAATAATTTAAATATTTTTTCACATGATACTTAAAGCAGTTATGTTCAATCATGAAGACAAAAATGTATGACTAACTTTGAATACTAGTCTTAGAGATTAATGTTACTGACCATTGGTTTAAGTGTAGTTACAGACTAAAATTAAGGCTTAAGTTTTAGTTATCTTACTTGAAAATAGCTTACACTGGCCTACCTTTAAATATATCTGGGCCATAGTTTTGTCTTAAGATGTACACCAGTAATGTTTTTTATAAGGTTTGTTTGTAAAAAGTACCTAAATGTTTTTACATAACTAATGGCTAGTCATGCATCAATTTAAACCTGTGGGAAACAACCCTATGAAGTTATAAAGCTTCAAATGTTGTCTTAGAATTCTTCAAATCCTAAAGGCCACTTCACACTGGTCAGACAGACTCCAACAGACGCGTCTGTTGGAGTCTGTCTGACCAGTGTAAAACCCCTGTTGGAAGTTGTTGGATCAAAGTAAATGACACTTTAGAATGTGGTTGTCTGTTGGTGTCTGTTGGAGTTGGTAGTTGTCTGACCAGTGTGAACTGGCCTTAAAGGTATGAACAAGATTGCTGTAAATATGTGGATCCTTAAAGAACAATAATAGGCCAACATTAGAAATAATAACTAATAATCACACATAAAGAGAATAAATATTTGGTTATCAGTAGCTTTAGTATTCTAATCTATTTTCCATGACATAAACACGTCATGCTGTGTCTTATAAAGTTTTCAATAATTGTTTATAGAATTATTGCAATGAAATTGTAATGTTATGATACAATTGGTTATTTTAAATATAAATGTTTACTGAAAACTTACTCTAGCACAGCACGTGTGTGAACACAAGGCAAGGCAAGGCAAGGCAAGGCAAGTTTATTTGTATAGCACATTTCATACACAGAGGTCATTCAAAGTGCTTTACATAGAAATGAGAAAACAATATATAAAAGAGAAAAAAGAAAATGTAAAAATAATAGATACACAATAAAATCACAATAAAAAAAGATACATGAGAATTTTGAATAACAATGAAAGAAAATGAATGTGATTTTAATAAAAACAGTTTAAAATGTTAAAAAGAATAAAACAGGAGTAAAAGTGGCTTGAGTTAAAGGTGCAGTCAATGTAAAGCAGCACAGTGCTCATTCAGTAAATGCAGAGTTAAACAGATGTGTTTTTAATCTAGATTTAAAAGTTAGTATTCTAATCTATTTTCTATTTTCTATTTACAAATAAGTGCTTAATAGCAAATCTGACTGACATTTGCTTAATGACATCATATTTGTTATTAACTCCATTTGATATAAACAACACATCTGGATCAGTTATGTATGGACATAGCCAGTTGTTAAATATAAAAAAATGTACAGCTTTAGTACTATTTTTAGGCCTACTATAATATGACAGAGGCTGTCATCTGAAAAACTTGTATGTTTGCACATCATATCTATGTCAAAGAATATATATGTTCTATAAGAACAATTACTTTTGTTTAAAAAATAGTCTAAAAGATTTAAACAAGCAACCATTTAGTAAGACCTAGATCTCTATGAATTAAAATGACTGTTTCAGATGAGAGAAGCATACAAAATGTGCAGAGCATATTTGTGTATATGTTCCTTTTGTCTATAAAGATATATACGGTTTAATAACTTGCATACCTCACTTTATTTACCTAATTAAAACAGAAAGCCTTCATGGTACTCGATTAAAGGACATGAACATGAATCTGCTAAATGAAATGATATTTGTTATTGACACAATTTAATAACACCATCCACCATTCAGATAACGTATCTGGTTTTGTTTTATTAAATTGTTTCAGTTCTTACACTCAACAACAGTAAAGCCAGTGCAGTACAATTTTCTCTACACTGTATAATACAAATACAAAAACAACTTTGCAGAAGTATAGCTATCACACAGTCATTTTGAAAACGGCCCTGACGAACGGCCCCTAAAGCTTATGACAAAGCATACAAGTATTATTGAGATCTGGCAATATACTCAAATTCCTTATTGTGGTTTTTAGGTGCAATTTTCCGTTATGTCCACTAGATGGCTGTAGAGGATCAATCACTGGCTGACATTTGCACTCACAGAAAACACAGAAGATGATTACTCGCCAACTAAGTCTACTATTAATAGAACTCTGTACACATTTAAAGGTGCAGTGTGTAATTTTTAGAAGGATCTCTTGACGAAAATGCAAAATGATATACAAAACTATATTATCAGGGGTGTATAAAGACCTTTCATAATGAACCGGTATGTGTTTATTACCTTAGAACGAGACCTTTTTATCTACATACACTGAGGGTCCCCTTACATAGAAGTCACCATTTTGTGCCGCCATTTTTCTACAGAAGCCCTTAACGGACAAATTTTTTTACTAAGTTGTCTCCGACGATGACATGTTTGTCTGGTGGCGGCTACTGTAGCTTCTCTATGTGTTTCAAAAGCGAGGGGTGAGCAGTGGACTAAGCCATTGGTTGCAATTCGTGACCTCACCACTAGGTGCCGCTAAAATGTACACACTGCACCTTTAACTTCATGATTTTACTGTTATAATATTAAAATCACATTTAGTGAAAGACTACCACTTCAATTGTTCTGAGTTATCAGTTTTAACACTCATGTCATTTTATGATAGCTGTGAAACGTGAACATAATTTTGGAGGCACTTACACGACATTTGCAGTAAGAATTATATATTTTTTGTTTTTTATAAAAAAAAATACATACCAAATGAGTGTATAACCATGTCAATATTAAGTCTTGTTCTTTAACAGTCTTGTTTCTCCTTTCTCAGGTAAACGTGTGTGTGTACAATATACAATGCAGAATATCTATATGGCCATGTCCTTAAACGTCTTGTGATCTAAATGGCTTGAACCCCGATAATCGCTGCTAGCAGCTATATTTATTATTAGGGGTTCAAGCCCGTAGGGCTGAAACCCTATTGTATTTGTATGGATTTTTATTATTATTCTAGTTATTATTTTTCTTCTGCCGTAGAACGGATCGTGCAGACCAAACCGTAAGGCCTAGAGACTTGAGACTTGGCCAAATGGTAGGACCCAATTTGGGGAGAGGTTGATAGAGTATCAACCCGATTGGCCTATAGGTGGCGCTATAGCGATAACAAACGCGTTGATGCTCATAACTTCCACAAATCTTAGCCAAATGTCAAGTGTCTTATATCAATGGAATCCTTGCGTCAAGACGAACAAAACGTATATCTCCGATTTCATTTCCGTCATTAAAATTTTTTCGCTATTTTCGATTTTGTCGAAAAAAATAAAAACGAACTAGTCCTAGGTTTTTTGTCCGATCGGAACCGTTCCAGTGCTGTAATATTCCTTGGAGTGTGAATATGAAAAGTTATCAAAAAAAAGTTGAACTTTATACTCGTCGTCGTCAAGCCACGCCCAAACGCCCCCAATGGGCGGAGCCTCTTGGACTTCAATAGCTGTAACTTGGGATTGGAAAGAGGTATCGAAACCAAATTTGGTACACATATACAGCGGACTATTCTGGGGTCACGTGCAAAAAATTGCATCGCTTGACCACTAGTTGGCGCTATAACACTACTTCAACTTTGAAGAGCTGTAACTAGAGAAATATGGGACCGATCAACTTGAGATTTGGCACGGGTGCTCTTGGTCTAGGGTACTATCTGTGTGGGAAAGGAATTTCGCGTAGCTCAAAAAACATGGCCGCCATCGGCCAATCAAGAAAAAGCAGCTATTGGGCAGGGTTAACGGAGGCCGATCGAAACGAAACGTGGTGGACCTGTTTGTCTCTTGGCCATGAAGGTCTGTGCAGAGTAAGAAAAAATTCGGCCTCCGGGAGGCGCTATCACGTTTTTTCAATGTTTAAGTGATTGTGTATTATGCAGTGTTTCAGATATCAACAAGATCTTTATATCATTTAATAGAGCTACATTTAATGAACAACTTTTCCTCAAGAAGCACTTGTCTCAGTCGAATCGTTTGTTAGATATTCATAATTTTCTCTTAAACCTACTTTTGCGAACTAGTCCTAGGTTTTTTGACCGATCTGAACCAATCCAGTGCTGGAATATTCCTTAGACACTGATTATCAATAATTATCAAAAAAAAGTTGAACTTTGCACTCGTCGTCGCAACACTACGGTCAAAAGTACGAAGAGGCGGGGCCACAAATACTTAAATGGCTATCATTTATGATAGAAAAGTGATATATACATGAAACTTGGTACACATATGTATAGACCCATGCTGAGGTCACATGCAAAAAATTGCAGAGATTGTCCATTAGGTGGCGCTATAACTTAAGAACAAATAACCATAACTATAGCATATGTATATGACACATAAATATTTGTCTGACCTACTTGTTATTTTGCACATTACATCTACTTTCAGGTTCTTATAATGGTCTATGAGGATAATTATTTATCTTTGAAAACATGCCACTCAACAGCCAACCAGTATTAACCATGTACGAGTCAAGCCTAATGGTGTGTGATTACAACTAAACTCATGGGACTCTTGGTCTTATGTTTCCAAGTGTCTGTGAGGATTTTTAGTTCATCTTTCTGAAAATCTTTGCATCTAACACAATGTGTGCAAAGTAAACAGTTCTCTAGATCAGTGGTTCTCAACACACCTGCTTCACATAATCAGCACAATAGTAGAGATCTCTATTAACTAAACTGATTGTGTCAGATGAGAGAAACATACAAAATGTGCAGAGCAGTGGTTCTCCAGAAACGGAGTAGAGAACCACTGCTCTATATGTTTATGTTTATATGAAAAAACTATTTTGTGAACTAATACTTGGTTTTTCACTCAACACCACTAAAGCCAATGCAATACAATTTCCTGTAGTCTGTGAGCAAATATGAATGCCAAATTGTTATCACCAATTGTACGTCTTTTTCCTTTAGTTGTTTAGCTTTGAATTACAAAAACAACTTTTCAAAACTACTAGAATTTTTTCAGTCAACAACAATAAAATCAGCGCAGTACATTTTTCTGTCGTCTGTGTGTAAAGGTATATCAAATACAAAATGTAATGAATTTGAAAACCTGCTTTTGTAAGCATAGATTTCATGTGATGTCACACATTGGTGTAGGTGCCATTTGTACGACTGAATTGCAGCATGTGTGTTTAAAGGAACTCATAAAGATATGGATTAAAGTTTTTCATTATCTCCATTTATTTACATCAGTAGCATTAGGATTCTATTCTACCTTCCATGACATAAACGTGTCCTGACATGATGTATAATACAAAGTTGTTACATTTTTATATGTTATTTTTCAAATATTGCACCAAAAACTTCATGTGATAATGCAATTGGTTATTATTCACATAAATGACCTGCTAGAACCCAACTAAAAAGCAGCACTTTATGAAAGTAACACAGACAAATGCTCACCAGCAAATCTGCTGCAAATCTACTAAATAACATGACATTTGTTATTGACATAATTTGATATTGAAAACATATCTGGATCAGTTATTTATTGGCCCAGCCTAAAATCACATGAAAATAATTGCAGAGCTATACCACTATTTGACAATTTAACATGACAGAGCCTAAAAATGTTTCTATTAAAATATGTAACTTTGCTTTATTGTTTCCAAATCCATAAATTATTATTCTCTTACAATAACACAATAAAAGGATTATATGAAAAATATATACTCTCTGTGTGAAACACAGACCCTCATTAATATACTTAAGAGCATGCTTATCAGGATTTGAGTTAAAAATGTGTCTACCTTTATTTACTTTTAAATATTCAATACTAATTTTATGTTAAATTAATTGTAAAAGGAAAACAATAATTTTAGCCAACAGATGGCAGAAGGTCATCTTCGGCCATCTGCTGGCTAAAATTATTATTTATTATTTAAAATGTATACTCAATGAAATTGTGTTCACAGGTTTCATCAATGGATGCATGATTTAACTTTATGAAGTCAGTATTATTATGTTAAAATAACATTTCGTCAATCATTCTGACGGTATCCGTTTTAACAGTCATGTGACATTCGAACATAGGATAAACATTTAAATAGGTTGATGAACTCTTAAAGGACACCAAGCATATGGAGATTGGTCATTTATTTCAAAGACTTATTTCCTAACCCTGCCATTTCTGCTTCTGTGTGTAAATGCATGTATGTGTTTTAGCTTATTCTTCATCATTGCTGTGTTATAGATTAGCCATGTGAGACCTATATCTCTATATCAGAACATCGTAGAGAAATTGTGGTGGGCTGTTTTGTCTCATGTTAACAATTTTTGAAACATTTTGTGTGACAAATCTTGCAACAGCATGCACCACATAATTTTCTCTTCAGAAAATTTACCTAATTGGTAACATGTTAGTATTTCATATTCTAAGTATATTTGATAACAATGCAGCAAATCTAAACAGGCATGCCCTTAAAGGTCTTAAAGGGTCATATAATGAGATTTTTTAAAGATGTAAAATAAATTGTTTGTGTACCCAGAGTGTGTATGTGAACTGTTATCTCAAAATACTCCACAGATCATTTATTATAGCATGTTAAAATTGACACTTTGTAGGCCTGAGCAAAATTGTGCAGTTTTTGGGTGTTTCCTTTAAAATGCAAATGAGTGGATGAAATGCAAACACTGATCACAATGATGGTGGTTTGTTGTAATTGAAATTCAATTGTGCTCTCGATTATTTTATTTTTTATCTTTTTCATGTTTTCTAGGTTGATATAAGCACTGGGGACCCAATTATAGCACTTACACTTGGAAAAAGTCAGATTTTCACGCTATGACCCCTTTAAGGTCCCAGATCGCTTGAACCCCGCTAATCGCTGCTTGCAGCTATATTTATTATTATTATTAGTTATTATTATTCTGCCGTAAAACGGAACGTGCAGACCAAACCGTAAGGCCTAGAGACTTGAAACTTGGCCAAATGGTAGGACCCAATTTGGGGAGAGGTTGATAGAGTATCAACCCGATTGGCCCATAGGTGGCGCTATAGCGATAACAAACGTGTTGATGGTCATAACTTCCACAAATCTTATCCAAATGTCAAGTGTCTTATATCCCTGGATTCCTTGCGTCAAGGCGAACAAAACGTATATCTCCGATTTCATTTCCGTCATGAATTTTTTTTCGCTATTTTCGATTTTGTAAAAAAAAATAAAAACGAACTCGTCCTAGGTTTTTCGTCCGATCGGAACCGTTCCAGTGCCGTAATATTCCTTGGAGTGTGAATATCAAAAGTTATCAAAAAAAAGTTGAACTTTCGACTCGCCGTCGTCAAGCCACGCCCAAACGCCCCCAACGAGCGGAGCCTCTTGACCTTAAACGGCTATAACTTAGGAAGGGAAGGAGGTATCGACACCAAATTTGGTACACATATACAGGGGACTATTCTGAGGTCAGGTGCAAAAAATTGCGCCGCTTGACCACTAGTTGTCGCTATAACACCACCTCAACTTTGAAGGGCTGTAACTACGGAAATATGGGACCGATCAACTTGACATTTGACAGGTGTGCTCCTGGTCTGGGGTACTATCTATGTTTAAAAGGAATTTTGCGTAACTCAAAAAACATGGCCGCCATCGGCCAATCAAGAAAAAGCAGCTATTAGACAGGGTTAACGGAGGCCGATCGAAATGAAACGTGGTGGGCCTGTTTGTCTCTTGGCCATGAAGGTCTGTGCAGAGTAAGAAAAAATTCGGACTCCGGAGGGCGCTATCACGTTTTTTCAGTGTTTAAGTGATTGTGTATTATGCAGTGTTTCAGATATCAACAAGATCCTCATATCATTTAATAGAGGTACTTAAAATGAACAACTTTTCCTCAAGCAGCACTTGTCTCAGTCGAATCGTTTGTTAGATATTCATCATTTTCTTTGAAACCTACTTTTGCGAACTAGTCCTAGGTTTTTTGACCGATCTGAACCGATCCAGTGCTGGAATAGTCCTTAGACACTGATTATCAATAACTATCAAAAAAAAGTTGAACTTTGCACTCATTGTCGCAACACCACGGTCAAAAGTACGAAGAGGCGGTGCCACAAATACTACTATGGCTATCATTTATGATAGGAATGAGATATCAACACGAAACTTGGTACACATATGTATAGACCCAGGCCAAGGTCACATGCAAAAAATTGTAGAGATTGTCCACTAGGTGGCGCTATAACCTAAGAAAAAATAACAATAACTATAGCATATGTATACAACACATAAATATTTGTCTGACCTACGTTTTATTTTGCACATAACATCTGCTTTCAGATTCTTATAAGGGTCTTTTAGGATAATTACATATCTTAGAAAACATGCCGACCAACAGCCAGCCAGCATTAACCATGTACGAGTCCAGCGTAATGGTGTGCCATTACAACTAAACTGATGGGCCTGTTTGTCTTATGTTCTCAAGTGTCTTTGATGATTTTTGGCTCATCATTCCGGAAATATTTGCATCTAGAACAACGGGAGTTACGTTAACTGTGCCCTAGATCAATGGTTCTCAAAATTATTCCTGGAGGCCCACTGCTCTGCACATATACGAAAGTCTTCTATTTTAAACAAATCTACTTTAATCATCAGTAGAGATTTGTATGAACTGAACTGATTGTGTCAGATGAGAGAAACATACAAAATGTTCCGAGCATTGGGTCTTGAGAAACCAATGCGGTTCACTGAGTTGAAAGTACTGCTCTAGATGTTTATGTTTATATGAAAAACAATTTTATGAATTTGCTGTACTATCTGGGCAAATATCAATATGAAACATAAAATAAAATTTTGTCGTTGTATTACTGGATTTGATGTGATGTCACATAGTGAGGTGGGCACCATTTGTAACCTGTATTCTTTATTTCATTTGTAGCTGCTGTTATGTTCCTTTTGTCCATGGGTTTGCATCTGCATGAAAATTATTATAAGATTTAATGATTTGCAGTCATTTACCTCATTAAAACTAAAAGACTTGAGGTAATCAATTCAAGCATTTTGAAATGTGACATTTTCAAAATGGGCCAGACTAAGTATATCTAACAAATTAACTAGTAATGTGAAGCTTATGACAAAATATTAACAGTTTTATTAAGATCAGACAATATATGTCTTTCCAAGACTAGGGCTGGTTGAATAAACATACAGTAGCCATTAAGTAAAGACTGCGTTTTAAGGACTAGTCTGAAGAACTAGTAGTTAGTTAGGGCTAATCAGTCTTACTATTTGGATTTAAATATAATTTAAATAATTTAAATATTTTTTTCATATGATACTTAAAGCAGTTATGTTTAATCATGAAGACAAAAATGTATGACTAACTTTGAATACTAGTCTTAGAGATTCATGTTACTGACCATTGGTTTAAGTGTAGTTACAGACTAAAATTAAGGCTTAAGTTTTAGTTATCTTACTTGAAAATAGCTTACACTGGCCTACCTTTAAATATATCTGGGCCATAGCTTTGTTCTAAGATGTACACCAGTAATGTTTTTTATAAGGTTTGTTTGTAAAAAGTACCTAAATGTTTTTACATAACTAATGGCTAGTCATGCATCAATTTAAACCTGTGGGAAACAACCCTATGAAGTTATAAAGCTTCAAATGTTGTCTTAGAATTCTTCAAATCCTAAAGGTCACTTCACACTGGTCAGACAGACTCCAACAGACGCGTCTGTTGGAGTCTGTCTGACCAGTGTGAAACCCCTGTTGGAAGTTGTTGGATCAAAGTAAATGAGACTTTAGAATGTGGTTGTCTGTTGGTGTCTGTTGGTGTCTGTTGGAGTTGGTAGTTGTCTGACCAGTGTGAACTGGCCTTAAAGGTATGAAAAAGATTGCTGTAAATATGTGGATCCTTAAAGAACAATAATAGGCCAACATTAGAAATAATAAATAATAATCACACATAAAGAGAATAAATATTTGGTTATCAGTAGCTTTAGTATTCTAATCTATTTTCCATAACATAAACACGTCATGCTGTGTCTTATAAAGTTTTCAATAATTGTTTATAGAATTATTGCAATGAAATTGTAATGTTATGATACACTTGGTTATTTTAAATATAAATGTTTACTGAAAACTTACTCTAGCACAGCACGTGTGTGAACACAAGGCAAGGCAAGGCAAGGCAAGTTTATTTGTATAGCACATTTCATACACAGAGGTCATTCAAAGTGCTTTACATAGAAATGAGAAAACAATATATAAAAGAGAAAAAAGAAAATTTAAAAATAATAGATACACAATAAAATCACAATAAAAAAGATACATGAGAATTTTGAATAACAATTAAAGAAAATGAATGTGATTTTAATAAAAACAGTTTAAAATGTTAAACAGAATAAAACAGGAGTAATAGTGGCTTGAGTTAAAGGTGCAGTCAGTGTAAAGCAGCACAGTGCTCATTCAGTAAATGCAGAGTTAAACAGATGTGTTTTTAATCTAGATTTAAAAGTTAGTATTCTTATCTATTTTCTATTTTCTATTTACAAATAAGTGCTTAATAGCAAATCTGACTGACATTTGCTTAATGACATCATATTTGTTATTAAGTCCATTTGATATAAACAACACATCTGGATCAGTTATGTATGGACATAGCCAGTTGTTAAATATAAAAAATGTACAGCTTTAGTACTATTTTTAGGCCTACTATAATATGACAGAGGCTGTCATCTGAAAAACTTGTATGTTTGCACATCATATCTATGTCAAAGAATATATATGTTCTATAAGAACAATTACTTTTGTTTAAAAAAATAGTCTAAAAGATTTAAACAAGCAACCATTTAGTAAGACCTAGATCTCTATGAATTAAAATGACTGTTTCAGATGAGAGAAACATACAAAATGTGCAGAGCATATTTGTGTATATGTTCCTTTTGTCCATAAAAATATATACGGTTTAATAACTTGCATACCTCACTTTATTTACCTAATGAAAACAGAAAGCCTTCATGGTACTCGATTAAAGGACATGAACATGAATCTGCTAAATGAAATGCTATTTGTTATTGACATAATTTAATAACACCATCCACCATTCAGATAACGTATCTGGTTTTGTTTTAATAAATTGTTTCAGTTCTTACACTCAACAACAGTAAAGCCAGTGCAGTACAATTTTCTCTACACTGTATAATACAAATACAAAAACAACTTTGCAGAAGTATAGCTATCACACAGTCATTTTGAAAACGGCCCTGACGAACGGCCCCTAAAGCTTATGACAAAGCATACAAGTATTATTGAGATCAGGCAATATACTCAAATTCCTTATTGTGGTTTTTAGGTGCAATTTTCTGTTATGTCCACTAGATGGCTGTAGAGGATCAATCACTGGCTGACATTTGCACTCACAGAAAACACAGAAGATGATTACTCTTTAACTAAGTCTACTATTAATAGAACTCTGTACACATTTAAAGGTGCAGTGTGTAATTTTTAGAAGGATCTCTTGATGAAAATGCAAAATGATATACAAAACTATATTATCAGGGGTGTATAAAGACCTTTCATAATGAACCGGTATGTGTTTATTACCTTAGAACGAGACCTTTTTATCTACATACACTGAGGGTCCCCTTACATAGAAGTCTCCATTTTGTGCCGCCATTTTTCTACAGAAGCCCTTAACGGACAAATTTTTTTACTAAGTTGTCTCCGACGATGACATGTTTGTCTGGTGGCGGCTACTGTAGCTTCTCTATGTGTTTCAAAAGCGAGTGGTGAGCAGTGGAATATGCCATTGGTTGCAATTCGTGACCTCACCACTAGGTGCCGCTAAAATGTACACACTGCACCTTTAACTTCATGATTTTACTGTTATAATATTAAAATCACATTTAGTGAAAGACTACCACTTCAATTGTTCTAAGTTATCAGTTTTAACACTCATGTCACTTTACATTATTTTGGAGGCACTTACACGACATTTGCAGTAAGAATTATATATTTTTATGTTTTTTATAAAAAAAACTACATACCAAATGAGTGTATAACCATGTCAATATTAAGTCTTGTTCTTTAACAGTCTTGTTTCTGCTTTCTCAGGTAAACGTGTGTGTGTACAATATACAATGCAGAATATCTATATGGCCATGTCCTTAAACGTCTTGTGATCTAAATGGCTTGAACCCCGATAATCGCTGCTAGCAGCTATATTTAGGGGTTCAAGCCCGAAGGGCTGAAACCCTATTGTATTTGTACTGATTTTTATTATTATTAGGGGTTCAAGCCCGAAGGGCTGAAACCCTATTGTATTTGTACTGATTTTTATTCTTTTTATTATTTTTCTTCTGCCGTGAAACGGATCGTGCAGACCAAACCGTAAGGCCTAGAGACTTGAGACTTGGCCAAATGATAGGTCTCATTCGTGCGCGAAGTTGACAGAGTATGAACCCAATCGGCCTATGGGGGGCGCTACAGCGATGGCAAACGCGTTTAGGCTCATACCTCCCACATTTCTTGTCCAAATGTCAAGTGTCTCATATCCCTGGATTCCTTGCATCAAGACGAACAAAATGTATATCTCCGATTTTATTTCCGCCATGAAAAATTTTCCGCTATTTTCGATTTTGTTGAAAAAAATAAAAACGAACTAGTCCTTGGTTTTTCGCCCGATCGGAATCATTCCAGTGCTAAAATGTTCCTTGGAGTTTGAATATCAATAATTATTAAAAAAAAGTTGAACTTTCGACTCACGGTCAACATGCCACGCCCAAACGTCTGAATTGTGGGCAGGCACTAGAACATTATTGGCTATAACTGGGGACAGAGAATGAAGTATCAACACGACACTTGGTACTTGTGATGAGAGTCATGGCCTGAGGTTTCATGCAGCGTTTCGTCACAGCGCCACCTAGTGGTCAGACGAATCAAATAATGCTTATAACTTAGGCTGAGTTTAACGTATTTTCATTCGACTTTTTTCCTTGGAGTCCTGAATTGTTGCCGAGTCCAACGATACCAAGCATGCCAGGTTTTGCTTTACGGTTGGTTCTGCACAGGAAATTAGCGCTTAAAAAACACGTGCGAATAACTCCGCGAGGGTTATTCCGATCGACTCGAAACGACCATAGGAAGAACATTGTATTACCTTCTGAACAAAAAGTTCTATTGGCGTTATGTTAAAATTTCCATCAGAAATGGCCGAAAATTGCAAAAAACGAAAAGTTACCTCAAAATTTTGTGTTTTTTACACATAAATGGTTATAACTCCGCAACAGAATGATATTTTTTCACCAGATTTGATACGCTGATGTCTGAGCACAGTCTGAGCCAATACAAAAAAAATGGTATGCCTGCACCACTAGTTGGCCTCATAATTGAACAAAACCTTTGACATTGAGCAAGCCCAATGGTCATACAACTGTTTTTTCACTAAACTAAAGTGTATAGCCATTATACTAGCTAGATGTAACACAGTCATGACCTGAGATTCCATGCACCACTTTTTCATAGCGCCAACTAGTGGTAATTTGTTATTTTCACTTAAAAATACCGTAACCTTACATTTAAAATCATGAGTCATCATGGATTATTCCTTTCATGACTTTGAGTATAATCATTGGTGGATTGCAAGTCACTCCCTAGCAACCAATGAGAATACCCTAGCAACCATTTAGCAAGAGCTGTATCTCTGTATCAGAACATCGTAGAGACATGGGGTTCAGCTCTTTTGACTCACAAACACTATTTTAACATTTTGTGACCCGAGTTTTGCCAATGCAAGCACCACAAACATTTCCTTCAGTGTTCCATTTGTCAATGTTCCGTGAGAAGAGAGGGAGACATGTCACTGAATGATAGCACTTTTTTGCTGATACTTTGAACATGTGTGTCTGTTATCTTATTTTTCATCATTTATTTTGTACAATGCAGCAAATCTACACAGCCATCCCCTTAAAGGTCTTAATGTCCCAAATCGCTTGAACCCCGGTAATCGCTGCTTGCAGCTATATTTATTATTATTATTATTATTTTTATTATTTTTCTTCTGCCGTAAAACGGATCGTGCAGACCAAACCGTAAGGCCTAGAGACTTGAGACTTGGCCAAATGGTAGGTCTCATTCGTGCGCGAAGATGACAGAGTGTCATCCCAATCGGCCTATGGGGGGCGCTACAGCGATGGCAAACGCGTTGATGCTCATAACTTCGACAATTCTTGTCCAAATGTCAAGTGTCTTATATTCCTGGATTCCTTGCGTCAAGACGAACAAAATGTATATCTCCGATTTCATTTCCGTCATTAAAAATTTTCCGCTATTTTTGATTTTGTCGAAAAAAATAAAAACGAACTAGTCCTAGGTTTTTCGCTCGATCGGAATCGTTTCGGTGCTAAAATGTTCCTTGGAGTTCGAATATCAATAATTATTGAAAAAAAGTTGAACTTTCGACTCACGGTCGACATGCCACGCCCAAACGTCTGAAGTGTGCGCAGCCACTAGGGATTTATTGGATATAACTGCGGACAGGAATGAAGTATTAACACGACACTTGGTACTTGTGATGACAGTCATGGCCTGAGGTGGCATGCGTCGTTTCGTCACAGCGCCACCTAGTGGTCAGACGAATCATTTAAACGCTTATAACTTAGGCTGAGTTTAACATATTTTCATGCAACTTTTTTCTTTGGAGTCCTGAATTGTTGCCGAGTCCAACGATACCAAGCATGCCAGGTTTTGCTTTACGGTTGGTTCTGCACAGGAAAATAGCGCTTAAAAAACACGCGCAAATAACTCCGCGAGGGTTATTCCGATCGACTCGAAACGACCATAGGAAGAACATTGTATTACCTTCTGAACAAAAAGTTCTATTGGCGTTATGTTAAAATTTTCATCAGAAATGGCCGAAAATTGCAAAAAACGAAAAATTACCTCAAAATTTTGTGTTTTTACACATAAATGGTTATAACTCCGCAACGAAATGATATTTTTTCACCAGATTTGATACGCTGATGTCTGAGCACAGTCTGAGGCAATATAAAAAATATGGTATGCCTGCACCACTAGTTGGCCTCATAATTGAACAAAACCTTTGACATTGAGCAAGCCCAATGGTCATAAAACTGTTTTTTCACTAAACTAAAGTGTGTAGCCATGATACTAGCTCGATGTAACACAGTCATGACCTGAGATTCCATGCACAAGTTTGTCATAGCGCCACCTAGTGGTAATTTGTTATTTTCACTTAATAATACTGTAACCTTACATTTAAAATCATGAGTCATCATGGATTATTCCTTTCATGACTTTGAGTATAATCATTGGTGGATTGCAAGTCACTCCCTAGCAACCAATGAGCATACCCTAGCAACCATTTAGCAAGAGCTGTATCTCTGTATCAGAACATCGTAGAGACATGGGGTTCGGCTCTTTTGACTCATTAACACTATTTTAACATTTTGTGACCCGAGTTTTGCCAATGCAAGCACCACAAACATTTCTTTCATTGTTCCATTTGTCAATGTTCTGTGAGAAGAGAGGGAGACATTTCACTGAATGATAGCACTTTTTTGCTGATAACTTTGAACACGTGTGTCTGGTATCTTATTTTCCATCATTTATTTTGTACAATGCAGCAAATCTACACAGCCATGCCCTTAAAGGTCTTAATGTCCCAAATCGCTTGAACCCCGGTAATCGCTGCTTGCAGCTATATTTATTATTATTATTTTTCCGCCATAAAACGCGTCGCCCAGCACAAACCGTAAGTCGTAGAAACTTGCCACTTGGTCAACTGGTTGTATATTAGCAGGCTACTCAGATACAGTGAACCAGCCAAATCGGCCCATAGGTGGCGCTATAGCAATGCCCGACGCGTTTGGGCTCATAACTCCTAAACCGGCCATCATACACTCAAGTGTTTGGTATCATTGTAATCCCTGGCTCCAAACTTAAAAAATGTATATCTCCGTTTTCATTTCCGTCATGAAAAATTTTCCGCTATTTTCGATTTTGTCGAAAAAAATAAAAACGAACTAGTCCTAGGTTTTTCGCCCGATCGGAATCATTCCAGTGCTAAAATGTTCCTTGGAGTTTGAATATCAATAATTATCAAAAAAAAGTTGAACTTTCGACTCACGGTCAACATGCCACGCCCACACGTCTGAATTGTGGGCAGGCACTAGAACATTATTGGCTATAACTGGGGACAGGAATGAAGTATCAACACGACACTTGGTACTTGTGATGAGAGTCATGGCCTGAGGTTTCATGCATCGTTTCGTCACAGCGCCACCTAGTGGTCATACGAATCGAATAATGCTTATAACTTCGGCTGAGTTTAACGTATTTTCATGCGACGTTTTTCCTTGGAGTCCTGAATTGTTGCCGAGTCCAATGATACCAAGCATGCCAGGTTTTGCTTTACGGTTGGTTCTGCACAGGAAAATAGCGCTTAAAAAACATGCGCGAATAACTCCGCGAGGGTTCCTCCGATCGACTCGAAACGACCATAGGAAGAATATTGTATTACCTTCTGAACAAAAAGTTCTATTGGCATTATGTTAAAATTTCCATCAGAAATGGCCGAAAATTGCAAAAAACGAAAAATTTACTCCAAATTTTGTGTTTTTTACACATAAATGGTTATAACTCCGCAACGAAATGATATTTTTTTACCAGATTTGATACGCTGATGTCTGAGCAGAGTCTGAGGCAATACAAAAAAATGGTATGCCTGCACCACTAGTTGGCCTCATAATTGAACAAAACCTTTGACGTTGAGCTAGCACAATGGTCATACAACAGTTTTTTTTACTAAACTTAAGTGTATAGCCATGATACTAGCTAGATGTAACACATTCATGACGTTGCATGCACAAGTTTTTCATAGCGCCACCTAGTGGTTATTTGTTATTTTGACTTAAAAATACTGCAACCTTATATCTAAAATCATGAGTCATCGTGGATTATGCCTTTCATGGCTTTGAGTATAATCATTGGTGGATTGCAATTCACTCCCTAGCAACCAATCAGAATACCCTAGCAACCATTTAGCATGAGCTGTATCTTTGTATCAGAACATCGTAGAGATATGGGGTTCGGCTCGTTTGACTTTTTTACACTATTTTAACATTTTGTGACCCAAGTTTTGCCACTGTAAGCACCACAAACATTTCCTTCAGTGTTCTATTTGTCAATGCTTCGTGAGAAGAGAGGGAGACATTTCACTGAATGATAGCACCTTTTTTGCTGATGACTTTGAACAGGTGTGTGAGGTAGCTTATTTTTTATAATTTATTTTGTACAATTCAGCAAAACTACACAGGCATGCCCTGAAAGGTCTTAAGGTCCCAAATCGCTTGAAGCCGACTCAATGGCCTTGTAATTCAACTAAACACGGCCATTTCTGAATTGTATTTTACGGTATAAATCTGAAAAACTAATTCTCGTTAACAAATTATCAGAATGACTTAACATTAAGGATGTGACATGTTTGTCCTATAGGTGCACCTGTGTGTAAGCTACATAGTCTGTCTGAACCGTTTCTGACCATCTCTTACGTTTTTCTGGATGCGATGTGGTGTATCAGCCTGGTCGACGACATCTGACATGTTGTATGTGCTTTAATGCTCGAAACCCGGTAAACGCTGCTTGCAGCTTTAATTAGGGTTTCGAGCACGAAGTGCTGAAAACCTATTGTATTTGTCTGTTTTATTAGGGTTTCGAGCACGAAGTGCTGAAAACCTATTGTATTTGTCTGTTTTATTATTATTATTATTATTATTATTATTATTATTATTATTTTTCCGCCATAAAACGCGTCGCCCAGCACAAACCGTAAGTCGTAGAAACTTGCCACTTGGTCAACTGGTTGTATATTAGCAGGCTACTCAGATACAGTGAATCAGCCAAATCGGCCCATAGGTGGCGCTATAGCAATGCCCGACGCGTTGGGGCTCATAACTCCTAAACCGGACATCCTACACTCAAGTGTTTGGTATCATTGTAATCCCTGGCTCCAAACTTAAAAAATGTATATCTCCGATTTCATTTCCGTCATGAAAAATTTTCCGCTATTTTCGATTTTGTCGAAAAAAATAAAAACGAACTAGTCCTAGGTTTTTCGCCCGATCGGAATCATTCCAGTGCTAAAATGTTCCTTGGAGTTTGAATATCAATAATTATCAAAAAAAAGTTGAACTTTCGACTCACGGTCAACATGCCACGCCCACACGTCTGAATTGTGGGCAGGCACTAGAACATTATTGGCTATAACTGGGGACAGGAATGAAGTATCAACACGACACTTGGTACTTGTGATGAGAGTCATGGCCTGAGGTTTCATGCATCGTTTCGTCACAGCGCCACCTAGTGGTCATACGAATCGAATAATGCTTATAACTTAGGCTGAGTTTAACGTATTTTCATGCGACGTTTTTCAATGGACTCCTGAATTGTTGCCGAGTCCAATGATACCAAGCATGCCAGGTTTTGCTTTACGGTTGGTTCTGCACAGGAAAATAGCACTTAAAAAACATGCGCGAATAACTCCGCGAGGGTTCATCCGATCGACTCGAAACAACCATAGGAAGAATATTGTATTACCTTCTGAACAAAAAGTTCTATTGGCATTATGTTAAAATTTCCATCAGAAATGGCCGAAAATTGCAAAAAACGAAAAATTTACTCCAAATTTTGTGTTTTTTACACATAAATGGTTATAACTCCGCAACGAAATGATATTTTTTTACCAGATTTGATACGCTGATGTCTGAGCAGAGTCTGAGGCAATACAAAAAAAATGGTATGCCTGCACCACTAGTTGGCCTCATAATTGAACAAAACCTTTGACGTTGAGCTAGCACAATGGTCATACAACAGTTTTTTTCACTAAACTTAAGTGTATAGCCATGATACTAGCTAGATGTAACACATTCATGACGTTGCATGCACAAGTTTTTCATAGCGCCACCTAGTGGTTATTTGTTATTTTGACTTAAAAATACTGCAACCCTATATCTAAAATCATGAGTCATCGTGGATTATGCCTTTCATGGCTTTGAGTATAATCATTGGTGGATTGCAATTCACTCCCTAGCAACCAATCAGAATACCCTAGCAACCATTTAGCAAGAGCTGTATCTTTGTATCAGAACATCGTAGAGATATGAGTTTCGGCTCGTTTGACTTTTTTACACTATTTTAACATTTTGTGACCCAAGTTTTGCCACTGTAAGCACCACAAACATTTCCTTCAGTGTTCTATTTGTCAATGCTTTGTGAGAAGAGAGGGAGACATTTCACTGAATGATAGCACCTTTTTTGCTGATGACTTTGAACAGGTGTGTGAGGTAGCTTATTTTTTATAATTTATTTTGTACAATTCAGCAAAACTACACAGGCATGCCCTTAAAGGTCTTAAGGTCCCAAATCGCTTGAACCTGACTCAATGGCATTGAAATTCAACTTAACACGGCCATTTCTGAATTGTATTTTACGGTATAAATCTGAAAAACTAATTCTCGTTAACAAATTATCAGAATGACTTAACATTAAGGATGTGACATGTTTGTCCTATAGGTGCACCTGTGTGTAAGCTACATAGTCTGTCTGAACCGTTTCTGACCATCTCTTACGTTTTTCTGGATGCGATGTGGTGTATCAGCCTGGTCGACGACATCTGACATGTTGTATGTGCTTTAATGCTCGAAACCCGGTAAACGCTGCTTGCAGCTTTAATTAGGGGTTCAAGCCCGTAGGGCTGAAACCCTATTGTAATTGTTAAGATTTTTATTTATTATTATTATTTTGCCGTAAAACGGAACGTGCAGACCAAACCGTAAGGCCTAGAGACTTGAAACTTGGTCAAATGGTAGGACCCAATTTGGGGAGAGGTTGATAGAGTATCAACCCGATTGGCCTATAGGTGGCGCTATAGCAATAACAAACGCGTTGATGATCATAACTCCCACAAATCTTGTCCAAATGTCAAGTGTCTTATATCACTGGAATCATTGCGTCAAGTCGAACAAAACGTATATCTCCGATTTCATTTCCGCCATGGAAAATTTTTCGCTATTTTCGATTTTGTCGAAAAAAATAAAAACGAACTAGTCCTAGGTTTTTCGTCCGATCGGAACCGTTCCAGTGCTGTAATATTCCTTGGAGTGTGAATATGAAAAGTTATCAAAAAAAAGTGGAACTTTAGACTCGCCGTCGTCAAGCCACGCCCAAACGCCCCCAATGGGCGGAGCCTCTTGGACTTAAATGGCTATAACTTGGGATTGGAAAGAGGTATCAACACCAAATTTGGTACACATATACAATGGACTATTCTGGGGTCACGAAACAAAAATTGCGCCGCTTGACCACTAGCTGGCGCTATAAGACCACCTCAACTTTGAAGGTCTGTAACTACAGAAATATGGGACCGATCAACTTGACATTTGGCACCGGTGCTCCTGGTCTAGGGTACTATCTGTGTCTTAAAGGAATTTCGCGTAGCTCAAAAAACATGGCCGCCATCGGCCAATCAAGAAAAAGCAGGTATTAGACAGGGTTAACGGAGGCCGATCAAAACGAAACGCGTTGGGCCTGTTTGTCTCTTGGCCATGAAGGTCTGTGCAGAGTAAGAAAAAATTCGGCCTCCGGGAGGTGCTATCACGTTTTTTCAGTGTTTAAGTGATTGTGTATTATGCAGTGTTTTAGATATCAACAAGATCCTCATATCATTTAATAGAGGTACTTATAATGAACAACTTTCCCTCAAGCAGCACTTGTCTCAGTCGAATCGTTTGTTAGATATTCATCATTTTCTTATAAACCTACTTTTGCGAACTAGTCCTAGGTTTTTTGACCGATCTGAACCAATCCAGTGCTGGAATATTCCTTAGACACTGAATATCAATAATTATCAAAAAAAGTTGAACTTTGCACTCGTCGTTGCAATACCACAGTCAAAAGTACGAAGAGGCGGTGCCACAAATACTTAAATGGCTATCATTTATGATAGGAATCAGATATCAACACGAAATTTGGTACACATATGTATAGACCTAGGCCGAGGTCACATGCAAAAAATTTCAGAGATTGTCCAATAGGTGGCGCTATAACCTAAGAACAAAGAATGATGACTATAGCATATGTATACGACACATAAATATTTGTCTGACCTACTTGTTATTTTGCACTTAACATCTGCTTTCAGATTCTTATAAGGGTCTATTAGGATAATTACATATCTTAGAAAACATGCGACCAACAGCCAGCCAGCATTAACCATGTACGTGTCCAGTGTAATGGTGTGCGATTACAACTAAACTGATGGGCCTGTTTGTCTTATGTTCTCAAGTGTCTGTGAGGATTTTTGGCTCATCATTCCGGAAATATTTGCATCTAGAACAACAGGTGTTACGTTAACTGTACCCTAGATCAGTGGTTCTCAAAATTATTCCTGGAGGCCCACTGCTCTGCACATATACAAAAGTCTTCTATTTTAAACAAATCTACTTTAATGATAAGTAGAGATTTTTATGAACTGAACTGATTGTGTCAGATGAGAGAATCATACAAAATGTGCCGAGCATTGGGTCTCGAGAAACCACTGCTTTTCACTGAGTTTGAAAGTACTGCTCTAGATGTTTATGTTTATATGAAAAACAATTTTGTGAATTTACTGTACTATATCTATTTTATTTTATAATCAAATCATCAAAATGTATTAAAACTGTTTTCTATTAAAAAAACAACAATAGTATTAAATGACAAATAATCGAGTAATAATTATAGTTGTCATCATCAAGACTTTTCACTGTATTATACATTTTATTTTGAATTCAAGTGAATGTGTCTGTTAACTTGAAATAAAATCTAATTATCTCTACTTCTGTTATCAAATTAAAATATGAACAATTTATATATATTAGTTTTACAAACTCACTACTATAATATTACAATCAAATAGTTTAAATTAAAACTTGTTTAAAGGTTGAACTGCAGATTAGTATGGTTTACATCTAGGCAAATATTATTTCTACATTCATTTCTGTTCTTATAAAAAAGTTATAAAAAAATTTTTCTAGAATATTTACTCCATTAATACATAACTCAGTATTATGTAAGGAGTTACAATCATAAGATGTATAACATTGACAGAGTTGAATAAGTCCACTAGGTATGGCATCAAATACAACTGCAAATTCCTTAGCAGTTACTGGAATCTTATAATGATTGAGGAATTCACAATAATTAAAGAGGTGACCATCATCTTTAAATAACTGCCTCACTAATATTATATTATTATCATACCAATTTCTATAAAATAAGGATCTGTTTCTTGTATAGAATATTCTTGTTATTCCAAATAACATATCTATGTGGAGAAAAGTTATGTTTATATATGAGCATCCAAGATAAACAAACCTGTTTATGGAAACCTGACAGTTTTATGGGAACCCTTGTTTATATCAAAATTGTATCGCAAAAACAATTCCAAACAACCCAATTTCTTTAAAATCTTTTCTGGTATGATGTTCCATATACTTCCTTTGCAACTTCAGTAACTTTTTATCCACTTATTTTTAAAAACACAGTTAGCCGTATTAAAATCTAGTAAAAAAATTGTATCCTCCTTTCTCAACTGGATTACATAGAATTGAATTTTTAATGTAATGCGATCTGTTCTTCCATATGAAATTAAACAAAATAATATCCAACTCTTTTATAACTGATTGTGGGACTTCTAATGCAAGAGCTGTATACACTATAGTTGTTAAAAGCTTTCACTGCTGGGTTCGTCGTTCATACGTAGATTACTCAATTAGCTGGATTTCATTGTTGACGATTTAGCTTCATGTTGAATTATTTGTTTCTTCTAAGGTCACCCTAGAGTTGTTGTTATAGTAACATGTCCGTAAGGTTAAAACTGCTCGGGATTCAAATTCAACTCGTAATAAAAAATGATACATTTAATATTTTAGTAATGTTATTTTAAAAACTATATAATATAAAAAACATAAATAAGACTGTGTTTTAAGGACTAGTCTGAAGAACTAGTAGTTAGTTAGGGCTAATCAGTCTTACTATTTGGATTTAAATATAATTTAAATAATTTAAATATTTTTTCACGTGATAATTAAAACAGTTATGTTCAATCGTGAAGATAAAAATGTATGACTAACTTTGAATACTAGTCTTAGAGATTAATGTTACTGACCATTGGTTTAAGTGTAGTTCCAGACTAAAATTTAGGCTTAAGTTTTAGTTGTCTTACTTGAAAATAGCTTACACTGGCCTACCTTTATATATATCTGGGCTATAGTGTTGTCTTAAGATGTACACCATTAATGTTTTTTAAAAGGTTTGTTTGTAAAAAAGTACCTAAATGTTTTTAAATAACTAATGGATAGTCATACATCAATTTAACCTGTGGGAAACAACCCAATAAAGTTATAAAGCTTCAAATGTTGTCTTAGAATTCTTCAAATCCTAAAGGTATTAAAAAGATTGCTGTAAATATGTGGGTTCTTAAAGAACAGGCCAACATTAGAAATAATAACTAATAATCATACATAAAGAGAATATTTATTTGGTTATAAGTAGCTTTAGTATTCTAATCTATTTTCCATGACATAAACATGTCATGATGTATCTTATAAAGTTTTTAATAATTGTTTATAGAATTATTGCAATGAAATTGTAATGTTATGATGCAATTGGTTAATTTAAATGTAAATGATTTACTGAAAACTTACACTAGCACAGCGCATGTGTAAAAAACAAATAAGTGCTTAATAGCAAATCTGACTGACATTTGCTTAATGACATCATATTTGTTATTAACTCCATTTGATATAAACAACACATCTGGTTCAGTTATGTATGGACATAGCCATTATTAGGCCTACTATAATATGACAGAGGCTGTCATCTGAAATACTTGTATGTTTACACATAATATCTATGTCAAAGAATATATATGTTCTATAAGAACAATTACTTTTGTTTAAAAAAAATGTCTAAAAGATTTAAACAAGCAACTATTTAGTAAGACCTACAGAATAGATCTCCATGAACTAAAATGACTGTTTAAGATGAGAGAAACATACAAAATGTGCAGAGCATGTTTGTGTATATGTTCCTTTTGTGGACTAAGCCATTGGTTACAATTCGTGACCTCACCACTAGATGCCGCTAAAATTTACACACTGCACCTTTAACTTCATGATTTTACTGTTATAATATTAAAATCACATTTAGTGAAAGACTAACACTTTAATTGTTCTGAATTATCAGTTTTAACACTCATGGCACTTTATGATAGCTGTGAAATGTGAACATAATTTTGGAGGCACTTACACAACATTTGCAGTAAGAATTATATTTTTTTGTTTTTTATAAAAAAAACTACATTCCAAATGAGTGTGTAACCATGTCAATATTAAAGCTCCCGTTCTGTCTGTGATTTTGAAGCTTTGATTGTGTTTATAGTGGGCAATATAACATGTGTTCATGTTTTTCACGTTTAAAGAAACGCGGTAGTTTTCACACAATATACTTATCTGTATAGCGCTGTTTTCACTGTCCTCAAAACGGGCTGATGTCTTCCTTGTTCTATGAAGTGCCTCCTTCAGAAATACGTATCGAGTTTTGATTGTGTAGTTTGTTAAGTGTGCTGTGATTCGATAGCAGCTAAGCTTAGCAGAGCCGTTTGAGCCAAAGCAGGTGACTGACGTATTCCTGTGGGCGGAGTTTAGTCAACAAACTGTTTTAGTGACGTCATTAAAGCTGGAAATAGAGAGCTGTAGTCCAAACCGCCCGTTCGTTGTAGGCTTTTAAAGAGGAATTCTATTGAAGAAAATGTATCGCCTGGCAGTGAACTTTGAGCTTTATCATTTTACAGGTATTATTTATGCTATTATAGCAACATTACACGCAAACTAAGGTTTAAAAAATGGTATCAGGAAGAACGTGACCTTTAACCTTTAAGTCTTGTTCTTTAACAGTCTTGTTTCTCCTACAAAATACAATGCAGAATATCTATATGGCCATGTCCTTAAACGTCTTGTGATCTAAATGGCTTGAACCCCGGTAATCGCTGCTTGCAGCTATATTTAGGGGTTCAAGCCCGAAGGGCTGAAACCCTATTGTATTTGTACTGATTTTTATTATTATTATTATTATTATTATTAGGGGTTCAAGCCCGTAGGGCTGAAACCCTATTGTATTTGTATGGATTTTTATTATTATTCTAGTTATTATTTTTCTTCTGCCGTAGAACGGATCGTGCAGACCAAACCGTAAGGCCTAGAGACTTGAGACTTGGCCAAATGGTAGGACCCAATTTGGGGAGAGGTTGATAGAGTATCAACCCGATTGGCCTATAGGTGGCGCTATAGCGATAACAAACGCGTTGATGCTCATAACTCCCAGAATTCTTGTCCAAATGTCAAGTGTCTTATATCCCTGGATTCCTTGCGTCAAGACGATCAAAACGTATATCTCCGATTTCATTTCCGTCATGAAATTTTTTTCGCTATTTTCGATTTTGTCGAAAAAAATAAAAACGAACTAGTCCTAGGTTTTTTGTCCGATCGGAACCGTTCCAGTGCTGTAATATTCCTTGGAGTGTGAATATGAAAAGTTATCAAAAAAAAGTTGAACTTTATACTCGTCGTCGTCAAGCCACGCCCAAACGCCCCCAATGGGCGGAGCCTCTTGGACTTCAATGGCTGTTACTTGGGATTGGAAAGAGGTATCGAAACCAAATTTGGTACACATATACAGCGGACTATTCTGGGGTCACGTGCAAAAAATTGCATCGCTTGACCACTAGTTGGCGCTATAACACTACTTCAACTTTGAAGAGCTGTAACTAGAGAAATATGGGACCGATCAACTTGAGATTTGGCACGGGTGCTCTTGGTCTAGGGTACTATCTGTGTGGGAAAGGAATTTCGCGTAGCTCAAAAAACATGGCCGCCATCGGCCAATCAAGAAAAAGCAGCTATTGGGCAGGGTTAACGGAGGCCGATCGAAACGAAACGTGGTGGACCTGTTTGTCTCTTGGCCATGAAGGTCTGTGCAGAGTAAGAAAAAATTCGGCCTCCGGGAGGCGCTATCACGTTTTTTCAATGTTTAAGTGATTGTGTATTATGCAGTGTTTCAGATATCAACAAGATCTTTATATCATTTAATAGAGCTACATTTAATGAACAACTTTTCCTCAAGAAGCACTTGTCTCAGTCGAATCGTTTGTTAGATATTCATAATTTTCTCTTAAACCTACTTTTGCGAACTAGTCCTAGGTTTTTTGACCGATCTGAACCAATCCAGTGCTGGAATATTCCTTAGACACTGAATATCAATAATTATCAAAAAAAAGTTGAACTTTGCACTCGTCGTCGCAACACTACGGTCAAAAGTACGAAGAGGCGGGGCCACAAATACTTAAATTGCTATCATTTATGATAGGAATGAGATATCAACATGAAACTTGGTACACATATGTATAGACCCAAGCTGAGGTCACATGCAAAAAATTGCAGAGATTGTCCATTAGGTGGCGCTATAACTTAAGAACAAATAACCATAACTATAGCATATGTATATGACACATAAATATTTGTCTGACCTACTTGTTATTTTGCACATTACATCTACTTTCAGGTTCTTATAATGGTCTATGAGGATAATTATTTATCTTTGAAAACATGCCACTCAACAGCCAACCAGTATTAACCATGTACGAGTCAAGCCTAATGGTGTGTGATTACAACTAAACTCATGGGACTGTTGGTCTTATGTTTCCAAGTGTCTGTGAGGATTTTTAGTTCATCTTTCTGAAAATCTTTGCATCTAACACAATGTGTGCAAAGTAAACAGTTCTCTAGATCAGTGGTTCTCAACACACCTGCTTCACATAATCAGCACAATAGTAGAGATCTCTATTAACTAAACTGATTGTGTCAGATGAGAGAAACATACAAAATGTGCAGAGCAGTGGTTCTCCAGAAACGGAGTAGAGAACCACTGCTCTATATGTTTATGTTTATATGAAAAAACTATTTTGTGAACTAATACTTGGTTTTTCACTCAACACCACTAAAGCCAATGCAATACAATTTCCTGTAGTCTGTGAGCAAATATGAATGCCAAATTGTTATCACCAATTGTACGTCTTATTCCTTTAGTTGTTTAGCTTTGAATTACAAAAACAACTTTTCAAAACTACTAGAATTTTTTCAGTCAACAACAATAAAATCAGCGCAGTACATTTTTCTGTCCTCTGTGTGTAAAGGTATATCAAATACAAAATGTAATGAATTTGAATACCTGCTTTTGTAAGCATAGATTTCATGTGATGTCACACATTGGTGTAGGTGCCATTTGTACGACTGAATTGCAGCATGTGTGTTTAAAGGAACTCATAAAGATATGGATTAAAGTTTTTCATTATCTCCATTTATTTACATCAGTAGCATTAGGATTCTATTCTACCTTCCATGACATAAACGTGTCCTGACATGATGTATAATACAAAGTTGTTACATTTTTATATGTTATTTTTCAAATATTGCACCAAAAACTTAATGTGATAATGCAATTGGTTATTATTCACATAAATGACCTGCTAGAACCCAACTAAAAAGCAGCACTTTATGAAAGTAACACAGACAAATGCTCACCAGCAAATCTGCTGCAAATCTACTAAATAACATGACATTTGTTATTGACATAATTTGATATTGAAAACATATCTGGATCAGTTATTTATTGGCCCAGCCTAAAATCACATGAAAATAATTGCAGAGCTATACCACTATTTGACAATTTAACATGACAGAGCCTAAAAATGTTTCTATTAAAATATGTAACTTTGCTTTATTGTTTCCAAATCCATAAATTAGTATTCTCTTACAATAACACAATAAAAGGATTATATGAAATATATATACTCTCTGTGTGAAACACAGACCCTCATTAATATACTTAAGAGCATGCTTATCAGGATTTGAGTTAAAAATGTGTCTACCTTTATTTACTTTTAAATATTCAATACTAATTTTATGTTAAATTAATTGTAAAAGGAAAACAATAATTTTAGCCAACAGATGGCAGAAGGTCATCTTCTGCCATCTGCTGGCTAAAATTATTATTTATTATTTAAAATGTATACTCAATGAAATTGTGTTCACAGGTTTCATCAATGGATGCATGATTTAACTTTATGAAGTCAGTATTATTATGTTAAAATAACATTTCGTCAATCATTCTGACGGTATCCGTTTTAACAGTCATGTGACATTCGAACATAGGATAAACATTTAAATAGGTTGATGAACTCTTAAAGGACACCAAGCATATGGAGATTGGTCATTTATTTCAAAGTCTTATTTCCTAACCCTGCCATTTCTGCTTCTGTGTGTAAATGCATGTATGTGTTTTAGCTTATTCTTCATCATTGCTGTGTTATAGATTAGCCATATGAGACCTATATCTCTATATCAGAACATCGTAGAGAAATTGTGGTGGGCTGTTTTGTCTCATGTTAACAATTTTTGAAACATTTTGTGTGACAAATCTTGCAACAGCATGCACCACATAATTTTCTCTTCAGAAAATTTACCTAATTGGTAACATGTTAGTATTTCATATTCTAAGTATATTTGATAACAATGCAGCAAATCTAAACAGGCATGCCCTTAAAGGTCTTAAAGGTTCATATAATGAGATTTTTTAAAGATGTAAAATAAATTGTTTGTGTACCCAGAGTGTGTATGTGAAGTGTTATCTCAAAATACTCCACAGATCATTTATTATAGCATGTTAAAATTGACACTTTGTAGGCCTGAGCAAAATTGTGCAGTTTTTGGGTGTTTCCTTTAAAATGCAAATGAGTGGATGAAATGCAAACACTGATCACAATGATGGTGGTTTGTTGTAATTGAAATTCAATTGTGCTCTCGATTATTTTATTTTTTATCTTTTTCATGTTTTCTAGGTTGATATAAGCACTGGGGACCCAATTATAGCACTTACACTTGGAAAAAGTCAGATTTTCACGCTATGACCCCTTTAAGGTCCCAGATCGCTTGAACCCCGCTAATCGCTTTTTGCCGCTATATTTATTATTATTAGGGTTTCGAGCACGAAGTGCTGAAAACCTATTGTATTTGTCTGTTTTATTATTATTATTATTAGGGGTTCAAGCCCGTAGGGCTGAAACCCTATTGTAATTGTTAAGATTTTTATTTTTATTAATTATTATTATTTTGCCGTAAAACGGAACGTGCAGCCCAAACCGTAAGGCCTAGAGACTTGAAACTTGGCCAAATGGTAGGACCCAATTTGGGGAGAGGTTGATAGAGTATCAACCCGATTGGCCTATAGGTGGCGCTATAGCGATAACAAACGCGTTGATGATCATAACTGCCAAAAATCTTGTCCAAATGTCAAGTGTCTTATATCACTGGAATCCTTGCGTCAAGGCGAACAAAACGTATATCTCCGATTTCATTTCCGTCATGAATTTTTTTTCGCTATTTTCGATTTTGTCGAAAAAAATAAAAACGAACTAGTCCTAGGTTTTTTGTCCGATCGGAACCGTTCCAGTGCTGTAATATTCCTTGGAGTGTGAATATCAAAAGTTATCAAAAAAAAATTGAACTTTCGACTCACCATCGTAAAGCCACGCCCAAACGCCCCCAAAGGGCGGAGCCTCTTGGACTTAAATGGCTATAACTTGGGATTGGAAAGAGGTATCGACACCAAATTCGGTACACATATACAGGGGACTATTCTGGGGTCACGTGCAAAAAATTGACCACTAGTTGGCGCTATAACACCACCTCAACTTTGAAGGTCTGTAACTATAGAAATATGCGACCGATCATCTTGACCTTTGGCACCGGTGCTCCTGGTCTAGGGTACTATCTATGTCTAAAAGGAATTTCGCGTAGCTCAAAAGACATGGCCGCCATCGGCCAATCAAGAAAAAGCAGCTATTAGACAGGGTTAACAGAGGCCGATCAAAACGAAACGCGTTGGGCCTGTTTGTCTCTTGGCCATGAAGGTCTGTGCAGAGTAAGAAAAAATTCGGCCTCCGGGAGGCGCTATCACGTTTTTTCAGTGTTTAAGTGATTGTGTATTATGCAGTGTTTCAGATATCAACAAGATCTTCATATCATTTAATAGAGGTACTTATAATGAACAACTTTCCCTCAAGAAGCATTTGTCTCAGTTGAATCGTTTGTTAGATATTCATAATTTTCTTATAAACCTACTTTTGCGAACTAGTCCTAGGTTTTTTGACCGATCTGAACCAATCCAGTGCTGGAATATTCCTTAGACACTGAATATCAATAATTATCAAAAAAAGTTGAACTTTGCACTCGTCGTTGCAACACCACGGTCAAAAGTACAAAGACGCAGGGCCACAAATACTTAAATGGCTATTATTTATGATAGGAATGAGATATCAACACAAAAATTGGTACACATATGTATAGACCTAGGCCGAGGTCACATGCACAAAAATTGCAGAGATTGTCCACTAGGTGGCGCTATAACCTAAGAACAAATAACAATAACTATAGCATATATATACGACACATAAATATTTGTATGATCTACTTGTTATTTTGCACATAACATCTGCTTTCAGATTTTTATAAGGGTCTATTATGATAATTACATATCTTAGAAAACATGCCGACCAACAGTCAGCCAGCATTAACCATGTACGAGTCCAGCGTAATGGTGTGCGATTACAACTAAACTGATGGGCCTGTTTGTCTTATGTTCTCAAGTGTCTGTGAGGATTTTTGGCTCATCATTCCGGAAATATTTGCATCTAGAACAACGGGTGTTACGTTAACTGTCCCCTAGATCAGTGATTCTCAAAATTATTCCTGGAGGCCCACTGCTCTGCACATATACAAAAGTCTTCTATTTTAAACAAATCTACTTTAATCATCAGTAGACATTTGTATGAACTGAACTGATTGTGTCAGATGAGATAATCATACAAAATGTGCCGAGCATTGGGTCTCGAGAAACCACTGCGTTTCGCTGAGTTGAAAGTACTGCTCTAGATGTTTATGTTTATATGAAAAACAATTTTGTGAATTTGCTGTACTATCTGGGCAAATATCAATATGAAACAAATAAACTTTTGCCATTGTATTCCTAGATTTAATGTGATGTCACATAGTGATGTGGGCACCATTTGTAACCTGTATTCGTTATTTCATTTGTAGCTGCTGTTATGTTCCTTTTGTCCATGGGTTTGCATCTGCATGAAAATTATTATAAGATTCAATGATTTGCAGTCATTTACCTCATTAACACTAAAAGACTTGAGGTAATCAATTCAAGCATTTTGAGATGTGACATTTTCATAATGGACCAGACTAAGTATATCTAACTAATTAACTAGTAATGTGAAGCTTATGACAAAATATTAATAGTTTTATTAAGATCAGACAATATATGTCTTTCAAAGACTAGGGCTGGTTGAATAAACATACAGTAGCCATTAAGTTAAGACTTTGTTTTAAAGACTAGTCTGAAGAACTAGTAGTTAGTTAGGGCTAATCAGTCTTACAATTTAAACCTGTGGAAAACAACCCAATAAAGTTATAAAGCTTCATATGTTGTCTTAGAATTCTTCAAATCCTAAAGGTATGAAAATGATTGCTGTAAATATGTGGATCCTTAAAGAACAGGCCAACATTAGAAATAATAACTAATAATCATACATAAAGAGAATATATATTTGGTTATCAGTAGCTTTAGTATTGTAATCTATTTTCCATGACATAAACATGTCATGATGTGTCTTATAAAGTTTTTAATAATTGTTTATATAATTATTGCAATGAAATTGTAATGTTATGATACAATTGGTTGTTTTAAATGTAAATGATTTACTGAAAACTTACTCTAGCACAGCACATGTGTGAACACAAATTAGAGCTTGATACCAAATCTGACTGACATTTGCTTAATGACATCATATTTGTTATTAACTCCATTTGATATAAACAACACACCTGGATCAGTTATGTATGTGCATATCCAGTGGTTAAATATAAAAATATGTACTTTAGTACTATTTTTAGGCCTACTATAATATGACAGAGTCTGTCATCTGAAATACTTGTACGTTTTGCACACAATATCTATGTCAAAGAATATATATGTTCTATAAGAACAATTACTTCTGTTAAAAAATAGTCTAAAAGATTTAAACAAGCAAACAAATGTATGTAATTAAGGTGATGTATTGACATAATGCTTGTGTAGGAATTGACCTTTGCACTGCTAAAAAACCTTGTTTTGTCTTTGTTGGTCTCTAATGGTATGTATTGGTTTTATTGGTTCTATGTATTGGTTTTGTTGGTTCTATGTATTGTTTCTAATAGAATATGGCCCAAAACACACTATAGTGTAGTGGTTGTAATGGTAAAAGCTAATGGTTCCTATTGGTATTTTAATGGAAACAATAAAAATTTTCTGTAATGGTTTTTTGTTAAAAGCTTTTTTTATTATTCATTTCAAGATCAAAAACATTGCATACATACAAGAGGTTTACAATGTGCTTATTTAACGTTCAACATAACAATGGATCAAATGAAATAAAACAAATAATAAACAACATGGGGATATTCTACAATAATTCAATAAAAGAAAAGGTTTCAAAAATGTTATATATTTGCTTTGCTTTTTTATGTTTTTAGACTTTTAATAGTTTCAAAATAATTTCTTAATTCCGTTCTAAATAAAATGCTATTGGGTTTATTATTTGCCCATTTTTGTTTATGGATGTGAAATTTCCATATATATTCAATAAGTTGATTAACAAGTCTTTCTCCACACAGTTACTTTTATAATACAAAAATATATCCTTACCAGATAACCAAATTTTTATTTTGTGAGTTTAAATATCAAGTATTCCACATCAATCCAAAAAGATTAAGAAAATATACATGGATAAAATAAATATTTTATGGATTCTACTTCCAAATTGCAAAAAATACAAGTAAATTCCATATCTCTTTAGAATCTGAAGACTACGGGCCCTATTTTAACGATCTAAGCGCATTGTCTAAAGCGCACAGCGCAACGTCTAAATGGGCGTGTCCGAATCCACTTTTGCTAATTTAACGACGGGAAAAATGGTTTTTGCGCCGAGCGCATGGTCGAAAAGTGTAGGTCCTATTGTAATGGGAGTATTTTGGGCGTAACGTGCAGTAAACCAATGAGAGTCACAGCTCTCATCCCCTTTAAAAGCCAGTTGCGCTGGCGTTATGTCTAATCCCTATTTAGATGACGGACTTTGTAAACTGAAAAACTAAGCAGAGGAAGAAGATCCCCAGTTTAAGATTAATGTTAAATAATTGTGTTGTTTTTCACTTGTATTGAAATTGTTATTTTTTTATTAAAACCTTTAAAACCCGTTTTCTTTTAGTCATGGAAGTAAAAAGCAGGCTTGTAATTGCTTTAAATGTATGGCTATCCAATATCATCAAAAAATAATTTACAAGTATGTAAGATAAGGTTTGTACTCTAAAAATACTTTATTTGTAACAAACAGGAGATAAAGAATTTACAAACGGCTCTCCTCACGTTTCAGCACTTTGGACAGCGTTTTTTTTAGCAAAGAGTTTTTTTAAGCATTACTTAAAAATGTTTCTCATCTCACCATATCCACAGGTACAGAGTCATCATATACAATAAATCCGTGAGGTAGCATTAAAAAAACATTTAAAAACAGACGCATTTGTTTAAAGCAAAGCATTTATTTACTTACCAGGCTGCAGGTAAAGCAGCTCTTTGCGCCTTCTAACGTCTCATAATTAGTCCTCATTTATGTCCAAGAGACTCAATAATAATCTTTTACATTCAATCCTTTAATCTTTCATATTTAAAAGCATTTTTGTGCTGCTGCGCATTCATGTACTTTGTGATAAGCAAACCCGCGTTGTCCTCCCGTTTATAGGCGCATACTAATGCGCTCTTTAAATAACATGAAACACATTTCGCTGGCGTAGTCTATTTTAGTTGCCTCAAAAAAGCAACGCGCCAACAATGCACCTGAACACACCTCATTTTCAGACCAGAACGCCCATGGGCGCAAAAGGGTGCGCAAATGCATTTGCTATTTAAACAACGCGGCGCTAAACGTGAAAATTAGGGTGGAAACTAGCGAAAGACACTTGCGTCGCGCATTGTGCTGCATTGCGCCGGGTGTAAGATAGAGCCCTACTTCTTTCACTGGTTAAATTAAATGAACCAATTTATAAGTAATTTCTTTAACCTTATTCATGAGACAGTATTTATGTGATAAACTACAAACCTCTTTCCATACACGTTGACTATATAAGGAGTTCCAGTATGGTTTACATCTAGGCAAATATTCATTTCTACATAGTGTTCTTATAAAAAAGTTATTAAAAAAAATTTCTAGAATATTTACTCCATTGATACATAACTGAGTATTATGTAAGGAGTTACAATCATAAGATGTATAACCTTGAAATAGTTGAATAAGTCCACTAGGTATGACATCAAATACAACTGCAAATTCCTTAGCAGTTATTGGAATCTTATAGTGATTGAGGAATTCACAATAATTAAAGAGGTGACCATCATCTTTAAATAACTGCCTCACTAATATTATATTATTATCATACCAATTTCTATAAAATAAGGATTTGTTTTTGTATAGAATATTCTTGTTATTCCAAATAACAGATCTATGTGGAGAAAAGTTATGTTTATATATGAGCATCCAAGATAAACAAACCTGTTTATGGAAACCTGACAGTTTTATGGGAACCTTGTTTATATCAAAATTGTATCGCAAAAAAATTCCAAACCACCCAATTTCTTAAAATTCATTTCTGGTATGATGTTCCATATACTACCTTTGCAACTTCAGTAACTTTTTATCCACTTATTTAAAAAAAAAACACAGTTAGCAGTATTAAAATCTAGTACATTTTAAACTCCTTCCTCAACTGGATTGCATAGAATTGACTTTTTAATGTAGTGCGGTCTGTTCTTCCATATGAAATTAAACAAAATAATATCCACCTCTTTTATAACTGATTGTGGGACTTCTAAAGCAAGAGCTGTATACACTATAGTTGTTAAAAGCTTTCACTGCTGGGTCCGTTGTTCATACGTTAATTACTCGGTTAGCTGGATTTCATTGTTGACAATGAATTGTTAGCTTCATGTTGAATTATTTGGTTCTTCGAAGGTCATCCTAGAGTTGTTGTTATAGTAACATGTCCGTAAGGTTAAAACTGCTCAGGATTCAAATTCAACTCGTAATAAAAAATGATACATAATATTTTAGTAATGTTATTTAAAAAACTATATAATATAAAAAATATAATCAAGACTTTAAGGACTAGTCTGAATAACTAGTAGTTAGTTAGGGCTAATCAGTCTTACTATTTGGATTTAAATATAATTTAAATAATTTAAATATTTTTTCACATGATAATTAAAACAGTTATTTTCAATCATAAAGGTAAAAATGTATTACTGACTTTGAATACTAGTCTTAGAGATTAATGTTACTGACCATTGGTTTAAGTGTAGTTCCAGACTAAAATTTAGGCTTAAGTTTTAGATGTCTTTCTTGAAAATAGCTTACACTGGCCTACCTTTAAATATATGAGGGCCATAGTTTGTCTTAAGATGTACACCAGTTATGTTTTTATAAGGTTTTTTGTAAAAAGTACCAAAATGTTTTTACATAACTAATGGCTTGTCATGCATCAATTTAAACCTGTGGGAAACAACCCAATAAGGTTATAAAGCTTCAAATGTTGCCTTAGAATTCTTAAAATCCTGAAGGTATGAAAAAGATTGCTGTAAATATGTGGATCCTTAAAGAACAATAATAGGGCAACATTAGAAATAATAACTAATAATCATACATAAAGAGAATATATATTTGGTTATCAGTAGCTTTAGTATTCTGATACAATTGGTTGTTTTAAATGTAAATGATTTACTGAAAACTTACTCTAGCACAGCACATGTGTGAACACAAATAAGTGCTTAATAGCCAATCTGACTGACATTTCCTTAATGACACCATATTTGTTATTAACTCAATTTGATATAAACAACACATTTTGATCAGTTATGTATGGGAATAGCCAGTTGTTAAATATAAAAAATGTAGAGCTTTAGAACTACTTTTAGGCCTACTATAATATGACAGAGGCTGTAATCTGAAATACTTCTATGTTTGCACATAATATAAATGTCAAAGAATATATATGTTCTATAAGAACAATTCTTTTGTTAAAAAAAAAAAATAGTCTAAAAGATTTTTACAAGCAACCATTTAGTAAGACCTACAGAATAGATCTTTATGAACTAAAATGACTGTTTCAGATGAGAGAAACATACAAAATGTGCAGAGCATGTTTGTGTATATGCTCCTTTTGTCCATAAAAATATATATGGTTTAATTACTTGCATACCTCACATTATTTACCTAATTAAAACAGAAAACCTTCATGGTACTCGATTAAAGGACATGAACATGACTCAAATTCCTTATAGTGGTTTTTAGGTGCAATTTTCCGTAATGTCCACCTGATGGCAGAAGAGGATCAATCACTGGCTGACATTTGCACTCACAGAAAACACAGAAGATGATTACTCTTTAACTAAGTCTACTATTAATAGAACTCTGTTCACATTTAAATCTGTTCAAATTTTAGAAGGATCTCTTGACAGAAATGCAAAATGATATACAAAACTATATATTTCAGGGGTGTATAAAGACCTTTCATAATGAACCGGTATGTGTTTATTACCTTAGAACGAGACCTTTTTATCTACATACACCTAGGGTCCCCTTACATGGAAGTCACCATTTTGTTCCGCCATTTTTCTACTGAAGCCCTTAATGGACATTTTTTTTTACTAAGTTGTCTCCGAAGATGACATGTTTGTCTGGTGGCGGCTCCGTAGCTTCTCTATGTGTTTCAAAAGTGAGGGGTGAGCAGTGTAATAAGCCATTGGTTGCATTTCGTGACCTCACCACTAGATCCCGTTAAAATTTACACACTGCACCTTTAACTTCATGATTTTACTGTTATAATATTAAAATCACATTTAGTGAAAGACTACCACTTCAATTATTCTGAGTTATCAGTTTTAACACTCATGTCACTTTATGATAGCTGTGAAACGTGAACATAATTTTGGAGGCACTTACACGACATTTGCAGTAAGACTTTTTTTATTTAAAAAACTACATACCATATGAGTGTGTAACCATATCAATATTAAGTCTTGTTCTTTAACAGTCTTGTTTCTCCTTTCTCAGGTAAATGTGTGTGTGTACAATATACAATGCAGAATATCTATATGGCCATGTCCTTAAACGTCTTGTGATCTAAATGGCTTGAACCCCGGTAATCGCTGCTTGCAGCTATATTTATTATTATTTTTCCGCCATAAAACGCGTCGCCCAGCACAAACCGTAAGTCGTAGAAACTTGCCACTTGGTCAACTGGTTGTATATTAGCAGGCTACTCAGATACAGTGAATCAGCCAAATCGGCCCATAGGTGGCGCTATAGCAATGCCCGACGCGTTGGGGCTCATAACTCCTAAACCGGACATCCTACACTCAAGTGTTTGGTATCATTGTAATCCCTGGCTCCAAACTTAAAAAATGTATATCTCCGATTTCATTTCCGGTATGCAAATTTTTTCGCTAATTTGCATAATATACATTTCAAGCCAAAATGAACTAGTCCTAGGTTTTTCGCCCGATCAGAATCGTTCCAACGCAGGAGAAATCTGTGGAGTGAGTAGGTGAATAATTATCGAACAGAATGTGTAATTTCGCTTCAGTGTCACTAAGGGGCGCCAAAATTCAATCCCGGAAGTAGACTATCTCCAGGAAAATGGCTATAACTCGTGAACGGTTAGAGATATCTTAACGCGGTTTGGTACACATGTGTATCAGCTCACTCCCGGGTCACATGAAAAAATACGCGGATTTTGGCCACTAGGTGGCGCTATAATAAGCTTGAGGTCGAAAATGGCTATCACTACACAACCGTAAGCCCGATACACTTCATATTTGGTATGGTGTGTCTTTGTACAATGTACCATGAGGGTCTAGAAGGACATTGGCGTATCTGCTAAAACATGGCCGTCATCGGCCAATGAAGTGTGAGGGCTGATTTGACAGGGTTAACGAAGGTCGATCGGAACGACATTCACTGTGCTTGTTCGTGTACTGCTCCAGAAGGTCTGTAAGAATTATGGTGTCATTTGGCCACTAGGGGGCGTAATACCGTATTTCGGTGCCTGTATCACGTGACGTTTGACATACACACACAAACATGACATCATATGATAGATCGGTTCATGACGAAAAACTTTGCCTCTTGAAGCGTTGCTGTCAATCAAACGGTTCGTTAGTTATTGGCGATAACGTTCAAACCTACTTTTGCGAACTAGTCCTAGGTTTTTCATCCGATCTGAACCTAACGAAAGCTGATTGATTCTGTGGAGTGGGAATATGAATAATTATCGAAAAAAAGTTGAAATTTGTATTCAAACACGCAAGGAGTGGCCAAAAACCGAACTGGGCGGAGCTTAAAACATTTAAACGGCCATAACTCGAGAGGCGTTTGAGATATCATCATGGGGCTTGAATCATATGTGTAGGCCATCGGTCTAAGGTCGTGATATAAAAAGCTCCCCGATTGGACACTAGATGGCGCTATAACGGGGAAAATAGCACTAAATACTGTGATTATGCAATGGTTGCAACTTTCACGCCTATAACTTTATCTGTGGTCAAGAGATTTTCATGGGAGTTAGTTTTTTAGCATCCTGAATTGTTTCCGAGTCCTACGATACCAAGCATGCCAGATTTCGCCTTACAGTTAGTTCTGCACAGGAAAATAGCGCTTAAAAAACACACGCGAATAACTCCGCGAGGGTTATTCCGATCGACTCGAAACGACCATAGGAAGAACATTGCATTACCTTCTGAACAAAAAAGTCTATTGGCGTTATGTTAAAATTTCCAATAGAAATGGCCGAAAATTGCAAAAAACGAAAAATTACCTCAAAATTTGTCGTTTTTTACACATAAATGGTTATATGGAGAGATTTCACTGAATGAGAGCCGTTTTTTTGCTGATAACTAATGTATTTAAGGTTGTATCTTCACCAAACGTATGCATAATGACATGGTACTTGGTAATTCTGATGGCAGTCAGGACCTGAGGGAGCCTTCAGTTTCGGAAGCATATTTTACACGCCTACAACTTTGGCTGCAGTCACCATATTTTTATGGGACTTTTTTCACAGGAGTCCTGAATTGTTGTAGAGTCCAACGATACCAAACATGCCCAGTTTTGCCTTATGCTTAGTCCTGGGGTTACTGTTCACTGTAGGTCCTTGCGGTCTGCTGCGCTGCTGTGTTTCTGTCTTATGTACACGTGTGCAGTCTGTTTGCACCATTGCACCATACCACGACTCAATGGCCTTGTAGTTCAACTAAACACGGCCATTTCTGAATTGTATGTTACATTATAAATCTGAAAAACTAATTCTAGTTAACAAATTATCCTCATAACGTCACATTAAGGACATCACATGTTTGTCTTGTAGGTGCACCTGTGTGTAAGCATACATAGTCTGTATGATCTTTTTTTGACCATCTCTTTCATTTTTCTGGAGCGAGGTGGTCTATCATTCATTGTGGCTGTGTTCTGGTGTAACTGCTCCGCCTGGTAAGCGACGTGTGAGGTTTTTGACGTTGCCTTAAAGCTCGAAACCCGGCAATTGCTGCTTGCAGCTATATTTAGGGTTTCGAGCACGAAGTGCTGAAAACCTATTGTATTTGTCTGTTTTATTATTATTATTATTATTATTAGGGGTTCAAGCCCGTAGGGCTGAAACCCTATTGTAATTGTTAAGATTTTTATTTATTATTATTATTTTGCCGTAAAACGGAACGTGCAGACCAAACCGTAAGGCCTAGAGACTTGAAACTTGGTCAAATGGTAGGACCCAATTTGGGGAGAGGTTGATAGAGTATCAACCCGATTGGCCTATAGGTGGCGCTATAGCGATAACAAACGCGTTGATGATCATAACTCCCACAAATCTTGTCCAAATGTCAAGTGTCTTATATTACTGGAATCCTTGCGTCAAGACAAACAAAACGTATATCTCCGATTTCATTTCCGTCATGAAATTTTTTTCGCTATTTTCGATTTTGTCGAAAAAAATAAAAACGAACTAGTCCTAGGTTTTTTGTCCGATTGGAACCGTTCCAGTGCTGTAATATTCCTTGGAGTGTGAATATCAAAAGTTATCAAAAAAAATTTGAACTTTCGACTCACCGTCGTAAAGCCACGCCCAAACGCCCCCAATGGGCGGAGCCTCTTGGACTTAAATAGCTATAACTTGGGATTGGAAAGAGGTATCGACACCAAATTTGGTACACATATACAGGGGACTATTCTGGGGTCACCTGCAAAAAATTGCGCCGCTTGACCACTAGTTGGCGCTATAACACCACCTCAACTTTGAAGGTCTGTAACTATAGAAATATGCGACCGATCAACTTGACCTTTGGCACCGGTGCTCCTGGTCTAGGGTACTATCTATGTCTAAAAGGAATTTCGCGTAGCTCAAAAAACATGGCCGCCATCGGCCAATCAAGAAAAAGCAGGTATTAGACAGGGTTAACGGAGGCCGATCAAAACGAAACGCGTTGGGCCTGTTTGTCTCTTGGCCATGAAGGTCTGTGCAGAGTAAGAAAAAATTCGGCCTCCGGGAGGCGCTATCACGTTTTTTCAGTGTTTAAGTGATTGTGTATTATGCAGTGTTTCAGATATCAACAAGATCTTCATATCATTTAATAGAGTTACTTATAATGAACAACTTTCCCTCAAGAAGCACTTGTCTCAGTCGAATCGTTTGTTAGATATTCATAATTTTCTTATAAACCTACTTTTGCGAACTAGTCCTAGGTTTTTTGACCGATCTGAACCAATCAAGTGCTAGAATATTCCTTAGACACTGAATATCAATAATTATCAAAAAAAGTTGAACTTTGCACTCGTGGTCGCAACACCATGGTCAAAAGTACGAAGAGGCGGTGCCACAAATACTTAAATGGCTATCATTTGTGATAGGAATGAGATATCAACACGAAATTTGGTACACATATGTATAGTCCTAGGCCGAGGTAACATGCAAAAAATTTCAGAGGTTGTCCACCAGGTGGCGCTATAACCAAAGAACAAAGAACGATGACTATAGCATATGTATACAACACATAAATATTTGTCTGACCTACTTGTTATTTTGCACATAACATCTACTTTCAGGTTCTTATAATGGTCTATGAGGATAATTATTTATCTTTGAAAACATGCCACTCAACAGCCAACCAGTATTAACCATGTACGAGTCAAGCCTAATGGTGTGTGATTACAACTAAACTCATGGGACTGTTGGTCTTATGTTTCCAAGTGTCTGTGAGGATTTTTAGTTCATCTTTCTGAAAATCTTTGCATCTAACACAATGTGTGCAAAGTAAACAGTTCTCTAGATCAGTGGTTCTCAACACACCTGCTTCACATAATCAGCACAATAGTAGAGATCTCTATTAACTAAACTGATTGTGTCAGATGAGAGAAACATACAAAATGTGCAGAGCAGTGGTTCTCCAGAAACGGAGTAGAGAGCCACTCCTCTATATGTTTATGTTTATATGAAAAAACTATTTTGTGAACTAATACTTGGTTTTTCACTCAACACCACTAAAGCCAATGCAATACAATTTCCTGTAGTCTGTGAGCAAATATGAATGCCAAATTGTTATCACCAATTGTACGTCTTATTCCTTTAGTTGTTTAGCTTTGAATTACAAAAACAACTTTTCAAAACTACTAGAATTTTTTCAGTCAACAACAATAAAATCAGCGCAGTACATTTTTCTGTCCTCTGTGTGTAAAGGTATATCAAATACAAAATGTAATGAATTTGAATACCTGCTTTTGTAAGCATAGATTTCATGTGATGTCACACATTGGTGTAGGTGCCATTTGTACGACTGAATTGCAGCATGTGTGTTTAAAGGAACTCATAAAGATATGGATTAAAGTTTTTCATTATCTCCATTTATTTACATCAGTAGCATTAGGATTCTATTCTACCTTCCATGACATAAACGTGTCCTGACATGATGTATAATACAAAGTTGTTACATTTTTATATGTTATTTTTCAAATATTGCACCAAAAACTTCATGTGATAATGCAATTGGTTATTATTCACATAAATGACCTGCTAGAACCCAACTAAAAAGCAGCACTTTATGAAAGTAACACAGACAAATGCTCACCAGCAAATCTGCTGCAAATCTACTAAATAACATGACATTTGTTATTGACATAATTTGATATTGAAAACATATCTGGATCAGTTATTTATTGGCCCAGCCTAAAATCACATGAAAATAATTGCAGAGCTATACCACTATTTGACAATTTAACATGACAGAGCCTAAAAATGTTTCTATTAAAATATGTAACTTTGCTTTATTGTTTCCAAATCCATAAATTAGTATTCTCTTACAATAACACAATAAAAGGATTATATGAAAAATATATACTCTCTGTGTGAAACACAGACCCTCATTAATATACTTAAGAGCATGCTTATCAGGATTTGAGTTAAAAATGTGTCTACCTTTATTTACTTTTAAATATTCAATACTAATTTTATGTTAAATTAATTGTAAAAGGAAAACAATAATTTTAGCCAACAGATGGCAGAAGGTCATCTTCTGCCATCTGCTGGCTAAAATTATTATTTAGTATTTAAAATGTATACTCAATGAAATTGTGTTCACAGGTTTCATCAATGGATGCATGATTTAACTTTATGAAGTCAGTATTATTATGTTAAAATAACATTTCGTCAATCATTCTGACGGTATCCGTTTTAACAGTCATGTGACATTCGAACATAGGATAAACATTTAAATAGGTTGATGAACTCTTAAAGGACACCAAGCATATGGAGATTGGTCATTTATTTCAAAGTCTTATTTCCTAACCCTGCCATTTCTGCTTCTGTGTGTAAATGCATGTATGTGTTTTAGCTTATTCTTCATCATTGCTGTGTTATAGATTAGCCATATGAGACCTATATCTCTATATCAGAACATCGTAGAGAAATTGTGGTGGGCTGTTTTGTCTCATGTTAACAATTTTTGAAACATTTTGTGTGACAAATCTTGCAACAGCATGCACCACATAATTTTCTCTTCAGAAAATTTACCTAATTGGTAACATGTTAGTATTTCATATTCTAAGTATATTTGATAACAATGCAGCAAATCTAAACAGGCATGCCCTTAAAGGTCTTAAAGGTTCATATAATGAGATTTTTTAAAGATGTAAAATAAATTGTTTGTGTACCCAGAGTGTGTATGTGAAGTGTTATCTCAAAATACTCCACAGATCATTTATTATAGCATGTTAAAATTGACACTTTGTAGGCCTGAGCAAAATTGTGCAGTTTTTGGGTGTTTCCTTTAAAATGCAAATGAGTGGATGAAATGCAAACACTGATCACAATGATGGTGGTTTGTTGTAATTGAAATTCAATTGTGCTCTCGATTATTTTATTTTTTATCTTTTTCATGTTTTCTAGGTTGATATAAGCACTGGGGACCCAATTATAGCACTTACACTTGGAAAAAGTCAGATTTTCACGCTATGACCCCTTTAAGGTCCCAGATCGCTTGAACCCCGCTAATCGCTGCTTGCAGCTATATTTATTATTATTATTATTATTTTTCCGCCATAAAACGCGTCGCCCAGCACAAACCGTAAGTCGTAGAAACTTGCCACTTGGTCAACTGGTTGTATATTAGCAGGCTACTCAGATACAGTGAATCAGCCAAATCGGCCCATAGGTGGCGCTATAGCAATGCCCGACGCGTTGGGGCTCATAACTCCTAAACCGGACATCCTACACTCAAGTGTTTGGTATCATTGTAATCCCTGGCTCCAAACTTAAAAAATGTATATCTCCGATTTCATTTCCGGTATGCAAATTTTTTCGCTAATTTGCATAATATGCATTTCAAGCCAAAATGAACTAGTCCTAGGTTTTTCGCCCGATCGGAATCGTTCCAACGCAGGAGAAATCTGTGGAGTGAGTAGGTAAATAATTATCGAACAGAATGTGTAATTTCGCTTCAGTGTCACTAAGGGGCGCCAAAATTCAATACTGGAAGTAGACTATCTCCAGAAAAATGGCTATAACTCGTGAACGGTTAGAGATATCTTAACGCGGTTTGGTACACATGTGTATCAGCTCACTCTGGGGTCACAGGAAAAAAGACGCGGATTTTGGCCACTAGGTGGCGCTATAATAAGCTTGAGGTCGAAAATGGCTATCACTACACAACCGTAAGCCCGATACACTTCATATTTGGTATGGTGTGTCTTTGTGCAATGTACCATGAGGGTCTAGAAGGACATTGGCGTATCTGCAAAAACATGGCCGTCATCGGCCAATGAAGTGTGAGGGCTGATTTGACAGGGTTAACGAAGGTCGATCGGAACGACACTCACTGTGCTTGTTCGTGTACTGCTCCAGAAGGTCTGTAAGAATTATGGTGTCATTTGGCCACTAGGGGGCGTAATACCGTATTTCGGTGCCTGTATCACGTGACGTTTGACATACATACACAAACATGACATCATATGATAGATCGGTTCATGACGAAAAACTTTGCCACTTGAAGCGTTGTTGTCAATCAAACGGTTCGTTAGTTATTGGCGATAACGTTCAAACCTACTTTTGCGAACTAGTCCTAGGTTTTTCATCCGATCTGAACCTAACGAAAGCTGATTGATTCTGTGGAGTGTGAATATGAATAATTATCGAAAAAAAGTTGAAATTTGTATTCAAACACGCAAGGAGTGGCCAAAAACCGAACTGGGCGGAGCTTAAAACATTTAAACGGCCATAACTCGAGAGGCGTTTGAGATATCATCATGGGGCTTGCATCATATGTGTAGGCCATCGGTCTAAGGTCGTGATATAAAAAGATTGCCGATTGGACGCTAGATGGCGCTATAACGGGGAAAATAGCACTAAATACTGTGATTATGCCATGGTTGCAACTTTCACGCCTATAACTTTATCTGTGGTCAAGAGATTTTCATGGGAGTTATTTTTTTAGCATCCTGAATTGTTTCCAAGTCCTACGATACCAAGCATGCCAGGTTTCGCCTTACAGTTAGTTCTGCACAGCAAAAATAGCACTTACAAAACATGCGCGAATAACTCTGCGAGGATTATTCCGATCGACTTTAAACGACCATAGGAAGAACATTGCATTACCTTCTGAACAAAAAAGTCTATTGGCGTTATGTTAAAATTTCTATCAGAAATGGCCGAAAATTGCAAAAAACGAAAAATTACCTCAAAATTTTGTGTTTTTACACATAAATGGTTATAACTCCGCAACGAAATGATATTTTTTCACCAGATTTGATACGCTGATGCCTGAGCACAGTCTGAGGCAATACAAAAAAAAATGGTATGCCTGCACCACTAGTTGGCCTCATAATTTAACAAAACCTATGACATTGAGCAAACCCTATGGTCAAACAACTGTTTTTTCAATAAACTAAAGTGTACAGCCATGATACTAGCTAGATGTAACACAGTCATGACCTGAGATTCCATGCACGAGTTTGTCATAGCGCCACCTAGTGGTAATTTGTTATTTTCACTTAAAAATACTGTAACCTTACATTTAAAATCATGAGTCATCATGGATTATTCCTTTCATGGCTTTGAGTATAATCATTGATGGATTGCAAGTCACTCCCTAGCAACCAATGAGAATACCCTAGCAACCATTTAGCAAGCTGTATCTCTGTATCAGAACATCGTAGAGACGTGGGGTTCGGCTCTTTTGACTCATTAACCCTATTTTAACATTTTGTGACCCGAGTTTTGCCATTGCAAGCACCACAAACATTTCCTTCAGTGTTCTATTTGTCAATGTTCCGTGAGAAGAGAGGGAGACATTTCACTGAACGATAGCAATTTTTGCTAATAACTTTGAACACGTGTGTCTGGTATCTTATTTTTCATCATTTATTTTGTACAATGCAGCAAATCTACACAGCCATGCCCTTAATGGTCTTAATGTCCCAAATCGCTTGAACCCCGGTAATCGCTGCTTGCAGCTATATTTATTATTAGGGGTTCAAGCCCGTAGGGCTGAAACCCTATTGTAATTGTTAAGATTTTTATTTTTATTAATTATTATTATTTTGCCGTAAAACGGAATGTGCAGCCCAAACCGTAAGGCCTAGAGACTTGAAACTTGGCCAAATGGTAGGACCCAATTTGGGGAGAGGTTGATAGAGTATCAACCCGATTGGCCTATAGGTGGCGCTATAGCGATAACAAACGCGTTGATGATCATAACTGCCAAAAATCTTGTCCAAATGTCAAGTGTCTTATATCACTGGAATCCTTGCGTCAAGGCGAACAAAACGTATATCTCCGATTTCATTTCCGTCATGAATTTTTTTTCGCTATTTTCGATTTTGTCGAAAAAAATAAAAACGAACTAGTCCTAGGTTTTTTGTCCGATCGGAACCGTTCCAGTGCTGTAATATTCCTTGGAGTGTGAATATCAAAAGTTATCAAAAAAAAATTGAACTTTCGACTCACCATCGTAAAGCCACGCCCAAACGCCCCCAATGGGCGGAGCCTCTTGGACTTAAATGGCTATAACTTGGGATTGGAAAGAGGTATCGACACCAAATTCGGTACACATATACAGGGGACTATTCTGGGGTAACGTGCAAAAAATTGCGCCGCTTGACCACTAGTTGGCGCTATAACACCACCTCAACTTTGAAGGTCTGTAACTATAGAAATATGCGACCGATCATCTTGACCTTTGGCACCGGTGCTCCTGGTCTAGGGTACTATCTATGTCTAAAAGGAATTTCGCGTAGCTCAAAAAACATGGCCGCCATCGGCCAATCAAGAAAAAGCAGCTATTAGACAGGGTTAACAGAGGCCGATCAAAACGAAACGCGTTGGGCCTGTTTGTCTCTTGGCCATGAAGGTCTGTGCAGAGTAAGAAAAAATTTCGGCCTCCGGGAGGCGCTATCACGTTTTTTCAGTGTTTAAGTGATTGTGTATTATGCAGTGTTTCAGATATCAACAAGATCTTCAAATCATTTAATAGAGGTACTTATAATGAACAACTTTCCCTCAAGAAGCATTTGTCTCAGTTGAATCGTTTGTTAGATATTCATAATTTTCTTATAAACCTACTTTTGCGAACTAGTCCTAGGTTTTTTGACCGATCTGAACCAATCCAGTGCTGGAATATTCCTTAGACACTGAATATCAATAATTATCAAAAAAAAGTTGAACTTTGCACTCGTCGTCGCAATACCACGGTCAAAAGTACGAAGAGGCGGTGCCACAAATACTTAAATGGCCATCATTTATGATAGGAATTAGATATCAACACGAAATTTGGTACACATATGTATAGACCTAGGCCGAGGTCACATGCAAAACATTTCAGAGATTGTCCACGAGGTGGCGCTATAACCTAAGAACAAAGAACGATGACTATAGCATATGTATACGACACATAAATATTTGTCTGACCTACTTGTTATTTTGCACTTAACATCTGCTTTCAGATTCTTATAAGGGTCTATTAGGATAATTACATATCTTAGAAAACATGAGACCAACAGCCAGCCAGCATTAACCATGTAAGATTCCAGTGTAATGGTGTGCGATTACAACTAAACTGATGGGCCTGTTTGTCTTATGTTCTCAAGTGTCTGTGAGGATTTTTGGCTCATCATTCCGGAAATATTTGCATCTAGAACAACGGGTGTTACGTTAACTGTCCCCTAGATCAGTGGTTCTCAAAGTTATTCCTGGAGGCCCACTGCTCTGCACATATACAAAAGTCTTCTATTTTAAACAAATCTACTTTAATCATCAGTAGAGCTTTGTATGAACTGAACTGATTGTGTCAGATGAGAGAATCATACAAAATGTGCCGAGCATTGGGTCTCGAGAAACCACTGCGTTTCAATGAGTTGAAAGTACTTCTCTAGATGTTTATGTTTATATGAAAAACTATTTTGTGAATTTACTGTACTTTATCTATTTTATTTTATAATCAAATCATCAAAATGTATTAAAACTAATTAAAATCTAATTATCTCCACTTCTGTTTTCAAATTAAAATATGAACAATTTATATATATATATATATATATATATTAATTTTAGAAACTCATTACTACAATATTACAATCAAATAGTTTAAATTAAAACTTGTTTAAAGGTTGAACTGCAGATTAGTATGGTTTACATCTAGGCAAATATTCACTTCTACATTCATTTCTGTTCTTATAAAAAAGTTATTAATTTTTTTTCTAGAATATTTACTCTATTAATACATAACTGAGTATTATGTAAGGAGTTACAATCATAAGATGTATAACATTGAAAGAGTTGAATAAGTCCACTAGGTATGGCATCAAATACAACTGCAAATTCCTTAGCAGTTACTGGAATCTTACAGTGATTGAGGAATTCACAATAATTAAAGAGGTGACCATCATCTTTAAATAACTGCCTCACTAATATTATATTATTATCATACCAATTTCTATAAAATAAGGATCTGTTTCTTGTATAGAATATTCTTGTTATTCCAAATAACAGATCTATGTGGAGAAAAGTTATGTTTTTATATGAGCATCCAAGATAAACAAACCTGTTTATGGAAACCTGACAGTTTTATGGGAAACTTGTTTATATCAAAATTGTATCGCAAAAAAAATTCCAAACCAACCAATTTCTTAAAAATCATTTCTGGTATGATGTTCCATATACTACATTTGCAACTTCAGTAACTTTTTATCCACTTATTTTTAAAAACACAGTTAGCAGTATTAAAATCTAGTAAAAAAAGTATCCTCCTTTCTCAACTGGATTGCATAGAATTGACTTTTTAATGTAGTGCTTCACTGCTGTGTCTGTCGTTCATACGTGGATTACTCAGTTAGCTGGATTTCATTGTTGACGATTTAGCTTCATGTTGAATTATTTGTTTCTTCGAAGGTCATCCTAGAGTTGTTGTTATAGTAACATGTCCGTAAGGTTAAAACTGCTCGGGATTCAAATTCAACTCGTAATAAAAAATGATACATTTAATATTTTAGTAATGTTATTTAAAAAAACTATATAATATAAAAAACATAATTTAGACTGTGTTTTAAGGACTAGTCTGAAGAATTAGTAGTTAGTTAGGGCTAATCAGTCTAACTATTTGGATTTAAATATATTTTAAATAATTTAAATATTTTTTCACATGATACTTAAAGCAGTTATGTTCAATCATGAAGACAAAAATGTATGACTAACTTTGAATACTAGTCTTAGAGATTAATGTTACTGACCATTGGTTTAAATGTAGTTCCAGACTAAAATTTAGGCTTAAGTTTTAGTTGTCTTACTTGAAAATAGCTTACACTGGCCTACCTTTAAATATATCTGGGCCATAGTTTTGTCTTAAGATGTACACCAGAAATGTTTTTTATAAGGTTTGTTTGTAAAAAGTACCTAAATGTTTTTACATAACTAATGGCTAGTCATGCATCAATCTAAACCTGTGGGAAACAACCCAATAAAGTTATAAAGCTTCAAATGTTGTCTTAGAATTTTTCAAATCCTAAAGGTATGAAAAAGATTGCTGTAAATATGTGGATCCTTAAAGAACAATAATAGGCCAACATTAGAAATAATAACTAATAATCATACATAAAGAGAATATATATTTGGTTATCAGAAGCTTTAGTATTCTAATCTACTTTCCAGAACATAAACATGTCATGATGTATCTTATAAAGTTTTTAATAATTGTTTATAGAATTATTGCAATGAAATTGTAATGTTATGATACAATTGGTTATTTTAAATGTAAATGATTTGCTGAAAACTTACTCTAGCACAGCACATGTGTGAACACTAATAAGTGCTTAATAGCAAATCTGACTGACATTTGCTTAATGACATCATTTGTTATTAACTCCATTTGATATAAACAACACATCTGTATCAGTTATGTATGGACATAGCCAGTGGTTAAATATAAAAAATGTAGAGCTTTAGTACTACTTTTAGGCCTACTATAATATGACAGAGGCTGTTATCTGAAATACTTGTATGTTTGCACATAATATCTATGTCAAAGAATATATATGTTCTATAAGAACAATTACTTTTGTTAAAAAAATGTCTAAAAGATTTAAACAAGCAAACATTTAGTAAGACCTACAGAATAGATCTCTATGAACTAAAATGACTGTTTCAGATGAGAGAAACATACAAAATGTGCAGAGCATGTTTGTGTATATGTTCCTTTTGTCCATAAAAATATATACGGTTAAATAACTTGCATACCTCACTTTATTTACCTAATTAAAACAGAAAGCCTTCATGGTACTCGATTAAAGGACATGAACATGAATCTGCTAAATGAAATGATATTTGTTATTGACAGGATTTAATAACACCATCCACCATTCTGATAACGTATCTGGTTGTTTTATTAAATTGTTTCAGTTCTTACACTCAACAACAGTAAAGCCAGTGCAGTACAATTTTCTCTACACTGTATATATATATATATATATCAAATACAAAAACAACTTTGCAAAAGTATAGCTATCACACAGTCATTTTGAAAATGGCCCTGACGAACGGCCCCTAAAGCTTATGACAAAGCATACAATGTATTATTGAGATCAGGCAATATACTCAAATTCCTTATTGTGGATTTTAGGTGCAATTTTCTGTTATGTCCACTAGAAGCCAGAAGAGGATCAATCACTGGCTGACATTTGAACTCACAGAAAACACAGAAGATGATTACTCTTTAACTAATTCTACTATTAATAGAAATCTGTTCACATTTAAAGGTGCAGTGTGTAATTTTTAGAAGGATCTCTTGACAGAAATGCAAAATTATATAGAAAACTATATTATCAGGGGTGTATAAAGACCTTTCATAATGAACCGGTATGTGTTTATTAGCTTAGAACGAGACCTTTTTATCTACAAACACCAAGGTCCCCTTACATGGAAGTCAACATTTTGTGGCGCCATTTTTCTACAGAAGCCCCTAACGGACAAATTTTTTACTAAGTTGTCTCCGACGATGACATGTTTGTCTGGTGGCGGCTACCGTAGCTTCTCTATGTGTTTCAAAAGCGAGGGGTGAGCAGTGGACTAAGCCATTGGTTGCATTTCGTGACCTCACCACTAGATGCCACTAAAATGTACACACTGCACCTTTAACTTCATGATTTTACTGTTATAATATTAAAATCAAATTTAGTGAAAGACTACCACTTCAATTGTTCTGAGTTGTCAGTTTTATCACTCATGTCACTTTATGATAGCTGTGAAACGTGAACATAATTTTGGAGGCACTTACACGACATTTGCAGTAAGAATTATATTTTTATGTTTTTTATAAAAAAAAAACTACATACAAAATGAGTGTGTAACTATGTCAGTATTAAGTCTTGTTCTTTAACAGTCTTGTTTCTCCTTTCTCAGGTAAACGTGTATGTGTATAATATACAATGCAGAATATCTATATGGCCATGTCCTTAAACGTCTTGTGATCCCAAATAGCTTGAACCCCGATAATCGCTGCTTGCAGCTATATTACCGTTTGTTTTTGTTAGGATATTTATTATTTTCTGCCATAAAACGGATTGTGCAGACCAAACCGTAAGGCCTAGAGACTTAAAACTTGGCCAAATGATAGGTCTCATTAATGCGCAAACTTGACAGACTATGAACCCAATCGGCCTATGGGGGGCGCTACAGCGATGGCAAACACGTTTAGGCTCATAACTCCCACAATTATTGTCCAAATGTCAAGTGTCTCATATCCCTGGATTCCTTGCATCAAGACGAACAAAATGTATATCTCCGATTTTATTTCCGTTATGAAAAATTTTCCGCTATTTTCGATTATGTCGAAAAAAATAAAAACGAACTAGTCCTAGGTTTTTCGCCCGATCGGAATCATTCCAGTGCTAAAATGTTCCTTAAAGTTTGAATATCAATAATTATTAAAAAAACTTTGAACTTTCAACTCACGGTCAACATGCCACGCCCAAACGTCTGAATTGTGGGCAGGCACTAGAACATTATTGGCTATTACTGGGGACAGGAATGAAGTATCAACACGACACTTTGTACTTATGATGAGAGTCATGGCCTGAGGTTTCATGCATCGTTTCGTCAAAGCGCCACCTAGTGGTCAGACGAATCAAATAATGCTTATAACTTAGGCTGAGTTTAACGTATTTTCATCCGACTTTTTTCCTTGGAGTCCTGAATTGTTGCCGAGTCCAACGATACCAAGCATGCCAGGTTTTGCTTTACGGTTGGTTCTGCACAGGAAAATAGCGCTTAAAAAACACGCGCGAATAACTCCGCGAGGGTTATTGCGATCGACTCGAAACGACCATAGGAAGAACATTGCATTACCTTCTGAACAAAAAGTTCTATTGGCGTTATTTAAAAATTTCCATCAGAAATGGCCGAAAATTACAAAAAACGAAAAATTACCTCAAAATTTTGTGTTTTTTACACATAAATGGCTATAACTCCGCAACGAAATGATATTTTTTCACCAGATTTGATACGCTGATGTCTGAGCACAAGCTGAGGCAATACAAAAAAATGGTATGCCTGCACCACTAGTTGGCCTCATAATTTAACAAAACCTTTGACATTGAGCAAGCCCAATGGTCATACAACTGTTTTTTCAATAAACTAAAGTGTACAGCCATGATACTAGCTAGATGTAACACAGTCATGACCTGAGATTCCATGCACGAGTTTGTCATAGCGCCACCTAGTGGTAATTTGTTATTTTCACTTAAAAATACTGTAACCTTACATTTAAAATCATGAGTCATCATGGATTATTCCTTTCATGGCTTTGAGTATAATCATTGATGGATTGCAAGTCACTCCCTAGCAACCAATCAGAATACCCTAGCAACCATTTAGCAAGAGCTGTATCTTTGTATCAGAACATCGTAGAGATATGGGGTTCGGCTCGTTTGACTTTTTTACACTATTTTAACATTTTGTGACCCAAGTTTTGCCACTGTAAGCACCACAAACATTTCCTTCAGTGTTCTATTTGTCAATGCTTCGTGAGAAGAGAGGGAGACATTTCACTGAATGATAGCACCTTTTTTGCTGATGACTTTGAACAGGTGTGTGAGGTAGCTTATTTTTTATAATTTATTTTGTACAATTCAGCAAAACTACACAGGCATGCCCTTAAAGGTCTTAAGGTCCCAAATCGCTTGAACCCGACTCAATGGCCTTGTAATTCAACTAATCACGGCCATTTCTGAATTGTATTTTACGGTATAAATCTGAAAAACTAATTCTCGTTAACAAATTATCAGATTGACTTAACATTAAGGATGTGACATGTTTGTCCTATAGGTGCACCTGTGTGTAAGCTACATAGTCTGTCTGAACCGTTTCTGACCATCTCTTACGTTTTTCTGGATGCGATGTGGTGTATCAGCCTGGTCGACGACATCTGACATGTTGTATGTGCTTTAATGCTCGAAACCCGGTAAACGCTGCTTGCAGCTTTAATTAGGGGTTCAAGCCCGTAGGGCTGAAACCCTATTGTATTTGTATGGATTTTTATTATTATTCTAGTTATTATTTTTCTTCTGCCGTAGAACGGATCGTGCAGACCAAACCGTAAGGCCTAGAGACCTTCATTCTGACGGTATCCGTTTTAACAGTCATGTGACATTCGAACATAGGATAAACATTAAAATAGGTTGATGAACTCTTAAAGGACACCAAGCATATGGAGATTGGTCATTTATTTCAAAGACTTATTTCCTAACCCTGCCATTTCTGCTTCTGTGTGTAAATGCATGTATGTGTTTTAGCTTATTCTTCATCATTGCTGTGTTATAGATTAGCCATGTGAGACCTATATCTCTATATCAGAACATCGTAGAGAAATTGTGGTGGGCTGTTTTGTCTCATGTTAACAATTTTTGAAACATTTTGTGTGACAAATCTTGCAACAGCATGCACCACATAATTTTCTCTTCAGAAAATTTACCTAATTGGTAACATGTTAGTATTTCATATTCTAAGTATATTTGATAACAATGCAGCAAATCTAAACAGGCATGCCCTTAAAGGTCTTAAAGGGTCATATAATGAGATTTTTTAAAGATGTAAAATAAATTGTTTGTGTACCCAGAGTGTGTATGTGAAGTGTTATCTCAAAATACTCCACAGATCATTTATTATAGCATGTAAAAATTGACACTTTGTAGGCCTGAGCAAAATTGTGCAGTTTTTGGGTGTTTCCTTTAAAATGCAAATGAGTGGATGAAATGCAAACACTGATCACAATGATGGTGGTTTGTTGTAATTGAAATTCAATTGTGCTCTCGATTATTTTATTTTTTATCTTTTTCATGTTTTCTAGGTTGATATAAGCACTGGGGACCCAATTATAGCACTTACACTTGGAAAAAGTCAGATTTTCACGCTATGACCCCTTTAAGGTCCCAGATCGCTTGAACCCCGCTAATCGCTGCTTGCAGCTATATTTAGGGTTTCGAGCACGAAGTGCTGAAAACCTATTGTATTTGTCTGTTTTATTATTATTATTATTATTATTATTATTATTATTTTTCCGCCATAAAACGCGTCGCCCAGCACAAACCGTAAGTCGTAGAAACTTGCCACTTGGTCAACTGGTTGTATATTAGCAGGCTACTCAGATACAGTGAATCAGCCAAATCGGCCCATAGGTGGCGCTATAGCAATGCCCGACGCGTTGGGGCTCATAACTCCTAAACCGGACATCCTACACTCAAGTGTTTGGTATCATTGTAATCCCTGGCTCCAAACTTAAAAAATGTATATCTCCGATTTAATTTCCGGTATGCAAATTTTTTCGCTAATTTGCATAATATGCATTTCAAGCCAAAATGAACTAGTCCTAGGTTTTTCGCCCGATCGGAATCGTTCCAACGCAGGAGAAATCTGTGGAGTGAGTAGGTAAATAATTATCAAACAGAATGTGTAATTTCGCTTCAGTGTCACTAAGGGGCGCCAAAATTCAATACCGGAAGTAGACTATCTCCAGGAAAATGGCTATAACTCGTGAACGGTTAGAGATATCTTAACGCGGTTTGGCACACATGTGTATCAGCTCACTCCGGGGTCACAGGAAAAAAATACGCGGATTTTGGCCACTAGGTGGCGCTATAATAAGCTTGAGGTCGAAAATGGCTATCACTACACAACCGTAAGCCCGATACACTTCATATTTGGTATGGTGTGTCTTTGTGCAATGTACCATGAGGGTCTAGAAGGACATTGGCGTATCTGCAAAAACATGGCCGTCATCGGCCAATGAAGTGTGAGGGCTGATTTGACAGGGTTAACGAAGGTCGATCGGAACGACACTCACTATGCTTGTTCGTGTACTGCTCCAGAAGGTCTGTAAGAATTACGGTGTCATTTGGGCACTAGGGGGCGTAATACCGTATTTCGGTGCCTGTATCACGTGACGTTTGATATACATACACAAACATGACATCATATGATAGATCGGTTCATGACGAAAAACTTTGCCTCTTGAAGCGTTGCTGTCAATCAAACGGTTCGTTAGTTATTGGCGATAACGTTCAAACCTACTTTTGCGAACTAGTCCTAGGTTTTTCATCCGATCTGAACCTAACGAAAGCTGATTGATTCTGTGGAGTGTGAATATGAATAATTATCGAAAAAAAGTTGAAATTTGTATTCAAACACGCAAGGAGTGGCCAAAAACCGAACTGGGCGGAGCTTAAAACATTTAAACGGCCATAACTCGAGAGGCGTTTGAGATATCATCATGGGGCTTGAATCATATGTGTAAGCCATCGGTCTAAGGTCGTGATATAAAAAGCTCGCCGATTGGACACTAGATGGCGCTATAACGGGGAAAATAGCACTAAATACTGTGATTATGCAATGGTTGCAACTTTCACGCCTATAACTTTATCTGTGGTCAAGAGATTTTCATGGGAGTTATTTTTTTAGCATCCTGAATTGTTTCCGAGTCCTACGATACCAAGCATGCCAGGTTTCGCCTTACAGTTAGTTCTGCACAGGAAAATAGCGCTTAAAAAACACGTGCGAATAACTCCGCGAGGGTTATTCCAATCGACTCGAAACGACCATAGGAAGAACATTGCATTACCTTCTGAACAAAAAAGTCTATTGGTGTTATGTTAAAATTTTCATCAGAAATGGGTGAAAATTACAAAAAACGAAAAATTACCCCAAAATTTTTCGTTTTTACACATAAATGGTTATACCTCCGCAACGAAATGACATTTTTTCACCAGATTTGATACACTGATGTCTGAGCAGAGTCTAAGGCAATACCCAAAAAATAATATGCCTGCACCACTAGTTGGCCTCAAAATTGAACAAAACCTTTGACATTGAGCGAGCCCAATGGTCTTACAACAGTTTTTTCACTTAACTGAAGTGTTTAGCCATGATACTAGCTAGATGTAACAAAGTCATGACCTGACGTTGCATGCACAATTTTGTCGTAGCGCCACCCTGTGGTTATTTGTTATTTTCACTTAAAAGTGAGTAGAGAGCAGAGAAATTTCACTGAATGAGAGCTGTTTTTTTGCTGATAGCTAATGTATTTAAGGTGTATCTTCGCCAAACGTATGCGTAATGACACAGTACTTGGTTATTCTGATGGCAGTCAGGACCTGAGGGAGCCTGCAGTTTTGTTGCACCAACACCTAGTGGTCGGAAGCATATTTTAGAAACGTAAATCTTTGGCTGCAGTCACCGTATTTTCATGGGACTTTTTTCACAGGAGTCCTGAATTGTTGCAGAGTCCAACGATACCAAACATGCCAGGTTTTGCCTTATGCTTAGTCCTGGAGTTATCAGAACACAATTAAGGAGGACATTAAATAAGTCAAGCATTATCTTTCCAGCTGTGTTTGCTGTCCACTGTAGGTCCTTGCGGTTTGCTGCGCTGCTGTGTGTGTGCCTTATGTGCACGTCTGCAGTCTGTTTACACCATTGCACCATACCACGACTCAATGGCCTTGTAGTTCAACTAAACACGGCCATTTTTGAATTGTATGTTACGGTATAAATCTGAAAAACTAATTCTCGTTAACAAATTATCTGAATGACTTAACATTAAGGACGTGACATATTTGTCCTATAGGTGCACCTGTGTGTAAGCATACATAGTCTGTATGAACCGTTTCTGACCATCTCTTTCGTTTTTCTGCATGCGATGTGATGTATCAGCCTGGTCGACGACGTCTGACGTCTCTGACGTGCTTTAATGCTCGAAACCCGGTAAACGCTGCTTGCAGCTTTAATTATTATTATTATTCTGCCGTAAAACGGAACGTGCAGACCAAACCGTAAGGCCTAGAGACTTGAAACTTGGCCAAATGGTAGGACCCAATTTGGGGAGAGGTTGACAGAGTATCAACCCGATTGGCCTATAGGTGGCGCTATAACGACGGAAATCACGTTTATGCTCATAACTCCCAGAAATCTTGTCCAAATGTCAAGTGTCTTATATCACTGGAATCCTTGCGTCAAGACGAACAAAACGTATATCTCCGATTTTATTTGCGCCTAGAATTTTTTTTCGCTATTTTCGATTTTGTCGAAAAAAATAAAAACGAACTAGTCCTAGGTTTTTCGACCGATCGGAACCATTCCAGTGCTGTAATATTCCTTGGAGCGTGAATATCAAAAGTTATCAAAAAAAAGTTGAACTTTCGACTCACCGTCGTAAAGCCACGCCCAAACGCCCCCTATGGGCGGAGCCTCTAGGTCTTAAATGGCTATAACTTGGGATTAGAAAGAGGTATCGACACCAAATTTGGTGTATATATACAGGGTACTATTCTGGGCTCACGTTCAAATAATTGCGCCGCTTGACCACTAGTTGGCATTATAACACCACCTCAACCTTTGAAGGGCTGTAGCTACAAAAGTGTGGGACCGATCAACTTGAAATTTGGCACGGTTGCTCTTGGTCTAGGGTACTATTAATGTCTAAAAGGAATTTTGCATGGCTCAAGAAACATGGCCGCCATCGGCCAATCAAGAAAAAGCAGCTATTAGACAGGGTTAACGAAGGCCGATCGAAACGCGGTGGGCCTGTTTGTCTCTTGGCCATGAAGGTCTGTGCAGAGTAAGAAAAAATTCGGCCTCCGGGGGGCGCTATCACGTTTTTTTAGTGTTTAAATTATTGTGTATTATGTAGTGTTTTAGATATCCACAAGATCCACATATCATTTAATAGAGGTACTTACAATGAACAACTTTCCCTCAAGAAGCAACTGTCTCAGTAGAATCGTTTGTTAGATATTCATCATTTTCTTTTAAACCTACTTTTGCGAACTAGTCCTAGGTTTTTTGACCAATCTGAACCAATCCAGTGCTGGAATATTCCTTAGACATTGAATATCAATAATTATCAAAAACAAGTTGAACTTTGCACTCGTCGTCGCAACACCACGGTCAAAAGTACGAAGAGGCGGTGCCACAAATACTTAAATGGCTATCATTTATGATAGGAATGAGATATCAACACGAAACTTGGTACACGTATGTATAGACCTAGACTGAGTTCACATGCAAAAAATAGCAGAGATTGTCCACTAGGTGGCGCAATAACCTAAGAACAAAGAACGATGACTATAGCATATGTATACGACACATAAATATTTGTCTCACCTACTATTTTGCACATAACATCTGCTTTCAGATTCTTATAAGGATCTATTAGGATAATTACATATCTTAGAAAATATGCCGACCAACAGCCAGCCAGCATTAACCATGTACGAGTCCAGCGATTACAACTAAACTGATGGGCTTTTTTGTCTTATGTTCTCAAGTGTCTGTGAGGATTTTGGCTCATCATTCCGGAAATATTTGCATCTAGAACAATGGGTGTAACGTTAACTGTCCCCTAGATCAGTGGTTTTCAAAAGTATTCCTGGAAGCCCACTGCTCTGCACATATACAAAAGTCTTCTATTTTAAACAAATCCACTTTAATCATCAGTAGAGATTTGTATGAACTGAACTGATTGTGTCAGATGAGGGAATCATACAAAATGTGCTGAGCATTGGGTCTGGAGAAACCACTGTGTTTCACTTAGTTGAAAGTACTGCTCTAGATGTTTATGTTTATATGAAAAACAATTTTGTGAATTTGCTGTACTATCTGGGCAAATATCAATATGAAACATAAAATAAACTTTTGCCGTTGTATTCCTAGATTTGATATGATGTCTCACAGTGATGTGGGAACCATTTCTAACCTGTATTCGTTATTTCATTTGTAACTGCTGTTATGTTCCTTTTGTCCATGGGTTTGCATCTGCATGAAAATTATTATAAGATTCAATGATCTGCAGTCATTTACCTCATTAAAACTAAAAGACTTGAGGTTATCAATTCAAGCATTTTGAAATGTGACATTTTCAAAATGGGCCAGACTAAGTATATCTAACCAATTAACTAGTAATGTGAAGCTTATGACAAAATATTAATAGTTTTATTAAGATCAGACAATATAGGTCTTTCCAAGACTAGGGCTGGTTGAATAATTAAGTTAAAACTGTGTTTTAAGGACTAGTCTGAAGAACTAGTAGTTAGTTAGGGCTAATCAGTCTTACTATTTGGATTTAAATATAATTTAAATAATTTAAATATTTTTTCACATGATACTTAAAGCAGTTATGTTCAGTCATGAAGACAAAAATGTATGACTAACTTTTAAGACTAGTCTTAGAGATTAATGTTACTGACCATTGGTTTAAGTGTAGTTACAGACTAAAATTTAGGTTTATGTTTTAGTTGTCTTACTTGAAAATAGCTTACAATGGCCTATCTTTAAATATATCAGGGCCATAGTTTTGTCTTAAGATGTACACCAGTAATGTTTTTTAAAAGGTTTGTTTGTAAAAAGTACCTAAATGTTTTTAAATAACTAATGGCTAGTCATGCATCAATTTAAACCTGTGGGAAACAACCCAATAAAGTTATAAAGCTTCAAATGTTGTCTTAGAATTCTTCAAATCCTAAAGGTATGAAAAAGATTGCTGTAAATATGTGGATCCTTAAAGAACAGGCCAACATTAGAAATAATTACTAATAATCACACATAAAGAGAATATATATTTGGTTATCAGTAGCTTTAGTATTTTAATCTATTTTCCATGACATAAACATGTCATGATGTGTCTTATAAAGTTTTTAATAATTGTTTATAGAATTATTGCAATGAAATTGTAATGTTATGATATAATTGGTTGTTTTAAATGTAAATGATTTACTGAAAACTTACTCAAGCACAGCACATGTGTGAACACAAATAAGTGCTTAATAGCAAATCTGACTGACATTTGCTTAATGACATCATATTTGTTATTAACTCCATTGGATATAAACAACACATCTGGATCAGGGAAGCGTTTTCTCTTAATTGACGAGATATCTCGTCAATGGCGGGGAAAGAGTTAAATATAAAAATATGTAGAGCTTTAGTACTATTTAGCTTTTTTCATTATTCATTTCAAGAACAAGAACATTGCATACATACAAGAGGATTACAATCTGCTTATTTAACATTTAACATAACAATGGATCAAATAAAATAAAAAATAAAAAAAAAATTAACAATAACATGGGGATATTCTACAATAATTCAATAAAACAAAAGGTTTCAAAAATGTTATATATTTGCTTTGCTTTTTTTTGACTTTTAACAGTTTCAAAATAATTTCTTAATTCCGTTCTAAATAAAATGCTATTGGGTTTATTATTTGCCCATTTTTGTTTATGGATGTGAAATTTTCCATATATAATCAATAAGTTGATTAACAAGTCTTTCTCCACACATTTACTTTTATAATACAAAAATATATCCTTACCAGATAACCGAATTATTATTTTGTGAGTTTAAATATCAAGCATTCCACATCAATCCAAAAAGATTGAGTAAATATACATTGATAAAATAAATGTTTTATGGATTCTACTTCCAAATTGCAAATACAAGTAACCTCCATATCTCTTAAGAATCTGGAGACTACTTGTTTAACTGGATACATTAAATGAACCAATTTATAAGTAATTTGTCACGGTGGAATCCGTGTCATGTTTTGTGTCTGTTCCGATTGTCGTCACCTGGACTCTTGTTAATTAATTACCTGCCTCATCACACCTGTGTATCGTTAGTCTGTTTGTATATATACCCCTGCCTGTTGTATGTTCACTTGCCGGATGATTGTCGCTGATTCCCTGTCTGTTCCTGTGTTCTACGTTTTAGTCTTCCTGTGTTTATTTACCTGCCTGTTGTTTGATTCTAGTGTTTTGTTTCTTGGTTATTATTAAATGTTATTTATTCATCTCGAACTCTGCACATGCGTCCTACTTCCTGATCTCATGTTCCCGGTCGTGACAGAATCATCCGGCCAGTGAAGGACGCAGCGGGTTCAAGGAGGGAACACCCAGAACTCCAGACCGGGCTCGAGTTAGCCCTCACCACGCCCGATTCATTCCCCGGGGTGGTTGCTGCGAAAGATGAGCCGGGTTCTGGGGATCGTATCGGTTCCGGTGATTCCCCTGCTGGTCGAGTCGTCTGGGGCGGTTCCTGGGAGGTCCACCACTATGCTCGATTTGGGGCTCGAGAACGGACGCCACGCTCGATTTTTCCCCGGGGTGGTCGCCACCGTGGAGGAGCCCCTTTCCCCGGGATGGTGGGAGTCGACTCCCAGGACGACCAGATCCCCGTCGGTTCCCAGGAGGGTGGACTCTTCAGAGTCGGTACCTGGGATGGCCACTCCGGTTCTCCCGGCCGTGCCCCGGCTTCCTGCCCTGCCGGTTTCGCCCTGGTTTCCGCCGGCTCCGTCGTGGCCTCCAAGCCCTCCATCCCTCCCCTGGATCCACCCTACCAGACTTCCAGTTTGTTTTGTTTCCAGTGTCTGGTAGCCACTCATTAAGGGGAGGGTAATGTCACGGTGGAATCCGTGTCATGTTTTGTGTCTGTTCCAATTGTCGTCACCTGGACTCTTGTTAATTAATTACCTGCCTCATCACACCTGTGTATCGTTAGTCTGTTTGTATATATACCCCTGCCTGTTGTATGTTCACTTGCCGGATGATTGTCGCTGATTCCCTGTCTGTTCCTGTGTTCTACGTTTTAGTGTTCCTGTGTTTATTTACCTGCCTGTTGTTTGATTCTAGTGTTTTGTTTCTTGGTTATTATTAAATGTTATTTATTCATCTCGAACTCTGCACATGCGTCCTACTTCCTGATCTCATGTTCCCGGTCGTGACATAATTTCTTTAACCTTACTCATGAGACAGTATATATTTAATAAACTCCAAACCTCTTTCCATACAAGTTGACTATATAAGGAGTTCCAGTATGGTTTACATCTAGGCAAATATTCATTTCTACATAGTGTTCTTATAAAAAGTTATTACATTTTTTTTCTAGAATATTTACTCCATTAATACATAACTGAGCATTATGTAAGGAGTTACAATCATAAGATGTATAACCTTGAAAGAGTTGAATAAGTCCACTAGGTATGACATCAAATACAACTGCAAATTCCTTAGCAGTTACTGGAATCTTATAGTGATTGAGGAATTTCACAATAATTAAAGAGGTGACCATCATCTTTAAATAACTGCCTCACTAATATTATATTATTATCATACCAATTTCTATAAAATAAGGATTTGTTTTTGTATAGAATATTCTTGTTATTCCAAATAACAGATCTATGTGGAGAAAAGTTATGTTTATATATGAGCATCCAAGATAAACAAACCTGTTTATGGAATCCTGACAGTTTTATGGGAACCTTGTTTATATCAAAATTGAATCGCAAAAAAAATTCCAAACCACCCAATTTCTTAAAAATCATTTCTAGTATGATGTTCCATATACTACCTTTCCAACTTCAGTTACTTTTTATCCACTTATTTTTAAAAACAGTTTTTAAAATCTAGTACATTTTAACCTCCTTCCTCAACTGGATTGCTTAGAATTGACTTTTTAATGTCAATACATAACTAATGGCTAGTCATGCATCAATTTAAACCTGTGGGAAACAACCCAATAAAGTTATAAAGCTTCAAATGTTGTCTTAGAATTCTTCAAATCCTAAAGGTATGAAAAGATTGCTGTAAATATGTGGATCCTTAAAGAACAGGCCAACATTAGAAATAATAACTAATAATCATACATAAAGAGAATATATATTTGGTTATCAGTAGCTTTAGTATTCTAATCTATTTTCCATGACATAAACATGTCATGATGTGTCTTATAAAGTTTTTAATAATTGTTTATAGAATTATTGCAATGAAATTGTAATGTAATGATACAATTGGTTGTTTTAAATGTAAATGATTTACTGAAAACTTACTCTAGCACAGCACATGTGTGAACACAAATAAGTGCTTAATAGCAAATCTGACTGACATTTGCTTAATGACATCATATTTGTTATTAACTCCATTTGATATAAACAACACATCTGGATTTGTTATGTTTAGGCCTACTATAATATGACAGAGGCTGTCATCTGAAATACTTGTATGTTTGCACATAATATTTATGTCAAAGAATATATATGTTCTATAAGAACAATTACGTTTGTTAATAAAAAAAAATAGTCTAAAAGATTTAAACAAGCAACCATTTAGTAAGACCTACAGAATATATCTCTATGAACTAAAATGACTGTTTCAGATGAGAGAAACATACAAAATGTGCAGAGCATGTTTGTGTATATGTTCCTTTTGTCCATAAAAATATATACGGTTTAATAACTTGCATACCTCACTTTATTTACCTAATTAAAACAGAAAGCCTTCATGGTACTCGATTAAAGGACATGAACATGAATCTGCTAAATGAAATGATATTTGTTATTGACACGATTTAATAACATCATCCACCATTCAGATAAAGTATCTGGTTATGTTTTATTAAATTGTTTCAGTTCTTACACTCAACAACAGTAAAGCCAGTGCAGTACAATTTTCTCTACACTGTATAAATATATATATATATCAAATACAAAAACAACTTTGCAGAAGTATAGCTATCACACAGTCATTTTGAAAACGGCTCTGACGAACGGCCCCTAAAGCTTATATCAAAGCATACAATGTATTATTGAGATCAGGCAATATACTCAAATTCCTTATTGTGGTTTTTAGGTGCAATTTTCCGTTATGTCCACTAGATGGTAGAAGAGGATCAATCACTGGCTGACATTTGCACTCACAGAAAACACAGATGATGATTACTCTTTAACTAAGTTTACTATTAATAGAAATCTGTTCACATTTAAAGGTGCAGTGTGTAAATTTTAGAAGGATCTCTTGACAGAAATGCAAAATGATATAAAAAACTATATTATCAGGGGTGTATAAAGACCTTTCATAATGAACCAGTATGTGTTTATTACCTTAGAACGAGACCTTTTTATCTACATACACCGAGTGTCCCCTTACATGGAAGTCACCATTTTGTGGCGCCATTTTTCTACAGAAGCCCCTAACGGACATTTTTTTTACTAAGTTGTCTCCGACGATGACATGTTTGTCTGGTGGCGGCTACCGTAGCTTCTCTATGTGTTTCAAAAGCGAGGGGTGAGCAGTGGACTAAGCCATTGGTTGCAATTCGTGACCTCACCACTAGACGCCGCTAAAATGTACACACTGCACTTTTAACTTCATGATTTTACTGTTATAATATTAAAATCACATTTAGTTAAAGACTACCACTTCAATTGTTCTGAGTTATCAGTTTTAACACTCATGTCATTTTATGAAAGCTGTGAAACGTGAACATAATTTTGGAGGCACTTACACGACATTTGCAGTAAGAATTATATATTTTTAGTTTTTTATAAAAAAAACATACCAAATGAGTGTGTAACCATGTCAATATTAAGTCTTGTTCTTTAACAGTCTTGTTTCTCCTTTCTCAGATAAACGTGTGTGTGTACAATATACAATGCAGAATATCTATATGGCCATGTCCTTAAACGTCTTGTGATCTAAATGGCTTGAACCCCGGTAATCGCTGCTAGCAGCTATATTACCATTTGTTTTTGTTAGGATTTTTATTATTATTCTGCCATAAAACGGAACGTGCAGACCAAACGGTAAGGCCTAGAGACTTGAAACTTGGCCAAATAGTAGGACCCAATTTGGGGAGAGGTTGACAGAGTATCAACCCGATTGGCCTATAGGTGGCGCTACAGCGATGGCAAACGCGTTAATGCTCATAACTCCCACAATTCTTGTCCAAATATCAAGTCTCTTATATCCCTGGATTCCTTGCATCAAGACGAACAAAATGTATATCGATTTTATTTCCGTCATGAAAAATTTTCCACTATTTTCGATTTTGTAGAAAAAAATAAAAACGAACTAGTCCTAGGTTTTATACCCGATCGGAATCATTCCAGTGCTACAATGTTCCTTGGAGTTTGAATATCAATAATTATTAAAAAAAAGTTGAACTTTCGACTCACGGTCAACATGCCACGCCCAAACGTCTGAATTGTGGGCAGGCACTAGAACATTATTGGCTATAACTGGGGACAGGAATGAAGTATCAACACGACACTTGGTACTTGTGATGAGAGTCATGGCTTAAGGTTTCATGCATCGTTTCGTCACAGCGCCACCTAGTGGTCAGACGAATAAAATCATGCTTATAACTTAGGCTGAGTTTAACGTATTTTCATGCGACTTTTTTCCTTGGAGTCCTGAATTGTTGCCGAGTCCAACGATACCAAGCATGCCAGGTTTTGCTTTACGGTTGGTTCTGCACAGGAAAATAGCACTTAAAAAACACGCGCGAAAAACTCCGCGAGGGTTATTCCGATCGACTCGAAACGACCATAGGAAGAACATTGTATTACCTTCTGAACAAAAAGTTCTTTTGGCGTTATGTTAAAATTTCCATCAGAAATTGCCGAAAATTACAAAAAACGAAAAATTACCTCAAAACTTTGTGTTTTTTACACATAAATGGTTATAACTCCGCAACGAAATGATATTTTTTCACCAGATTTGATACGCTGATGTCTGAGCACATTCTGAGGCAATACAACAAAAATGGTATGCCTGCACCACTAGTTGGCCTCATAATTAAACAAAACCTTTGACATTGAGCAAGCCCAATGGTCATACAAATGGTTTTTCACTAAACTAAAGTGTACAGCCATGATACTAGCTAGATGTAACACAGTCATGACCTGAGATTCCATGCACGACTTTGTCATAGCGCCACCTAGTGGTAATTTGTTATTTCACTTAAAAATACTGTAACCTTACATTTAAAATCATGAGTCATCATGGATTATTCCTTTCATGACTTTGAGTATAATCATTGGTGGATTGCAAATCACTCCATAGCAACCAATGAGAATACCCTAGCAACCATTTAGCAAGAGCTGTATCTCTGTATCAGAACATCGTAGAGACATGGGGTTCAGCTCTTTTGACTCATAAACACTATTTTATCATTTTGTTACCCGAGTTTTGCCAATGCAAGCACTAGGGGTGGGAATCGCTTGGACCCTCATGAATCGATTCAGAATCGATTCTTAGGGTCCCGATTCGATTCAGAATCGATTCTTGACGTACTAATTTGCATATCTGTGACGTCATTACGTCGCATTTGCTTTCAAAGCCAGGTTAAAGTTTGCGCTTTTGGTAGTCTCTGAACTGTCATATACTGTACTTTAATGCAACTAGGGATAAATAATGTCATTCTTATATACATACATGTGTTGTTTCTGTTGTAAGACATTAAAACCAGTAAAAATATTCATTTAACGTGACATATTAATTCTATATGTTAACCGGCATTAACTTCCACGAACGTTAAGCGTCTAATCATCATCATTATACACAGTGATTGGCAGTATTACTGTATTTATATAATGCAGCGCACCCAGCGACTGAATAACTAACATAACTAATGTGCATATTTTTACAAAAGTATATTCATGTAATATCTAAACAGTCTGCGGATGGTTTAGGGCAGGGGTGTACAATACGTCGATCGCAAAGGCAATGCCGGTAGATCGCACAACTGCTGCTCCACGCGCAAAATTGTCATTATGGTCTTTTGGAGTAATTGTGAAACATGCAGGTCTTTTTGAGTTGCTGCGCCTTTCTTCTCAAATGTGTTTTGCCATGCCACTGCAGCTCAGTCGTCTTTAACTTCCAAAATTCACATGGATGCGCATTCTTGCCTCACGCAGTTCCTGATTCACACGGACGGTGTGTGTGAGCGAGCAAACGAGAGGGAGAGAGAGGCAGCGTAGCGCTGATTTGTATGCTACTGTTAGTTTCACTAAACCGCATCTCCGCTATTTTAAGGAGTACTCGACATGTACTCAAGGATTTTTTTTAAAACTCCTCAAAAAGAATAGAGTAATGGTGACAGCCCTAAATTCAATGTAGAGATATATGCAGTATAGTCCTACAAGCATTTAAAGTGTTCTTTCTCTTCTGCTCTTGTAAGCTCGGCTATGCGCTCTTGCAGGGCGCGCTCTCTTAAGTTGTCCGTGTGCATCACCGCTCCCCCAGTTGAGTTCCGCCTTTAGGTTCTGATAACGTGACGTTATTTTGTAAACTAACATTTAAGAATCGATTCTTGACATTTGTGAATCGATTCAGAATCGGCCCACGTCCGAATCGCGATTCATCTAAGAATCGATTTTTTTGCCCACCCCTAGCAAGCACCACAAACATTTCCTTCAGTGTTCCATTTGTCAATGTTCTGTGAGAAGAGAGGGAGACATTTCACTAAATGATAGCACTTTTCTGCTGATAACTTTGAACATGTGTGTCTGGTATCTTATTTTTCATCATTTATTATTTATTCATCATCTACACAGCCATGCCCTTAAAGGTCTCAATGTCCCAAATCGCTTGAACCCCGGTAATCGCTGCTTGCAGCTATATTACCGTTTGTTTTTGTTAGGATATTTATAATTTTTTTGCCATAAAACGGATCGTGCAGACCAAACCGTAAGGCCTAGAGACTTGAGACTTGGCCAAATGATAGGTCTCATTCGTGCGCAAACTTGACAGAGTATGAACCCAATCGGCCTATGGGGGGGGGTGCTACAGCGATGGCAAACGCGTTCAGGCTCATAACTCCCACAATTCTTGTCCAAATGTCAAGTGTCTCATATCCCTGGATTCCTTGCATCAAGACGAACAAAATGTATATCTCCGATTATATTTCCGTCATGAAAAATTTTCCGCTATTTTCGAATTTGTCGAAAAAAATAAAAACGAACTAGTCCTAGGTTTTTCGCCCGATCGGAATCATTCCAGGGCTAAAATGTTCCTTGGAGTTTGAATATCAATAATTATTAAAAAAAGTTGAACTTTCGACTCACGGTCAACATGCCACGCCCAAACGTCTGAATTGTGGGCAGGCACTAGAACATTATTGGCTATAACTGGGGACAGGAATGAAGTATCAACACGACACTTGATACTTGTGATGAGAGTCATGGCCTGAGGTTTCATGCATCGTTTCGTCACAGCGCCACCTAGTGGTCAGACGAATAAAATCATGCTTATAACTTAGGCTGAGTTTAACGTATTTTCATGCGACTTTTTTCCTTGGAGTCCTGAATTGTTGCCGAGTCCAACGATACCAAGCATGCCAGGTTTTGCTTTACGGTTGGTTCTGCACAGGAAAAGAGCGCTTAAAAAACACGCGCGAATAACTCCGCGAGGGTTATTCCGATCCACTCGAAACGACCATAGGAAGAACATTGTATTACCTTCTGAACAAAAAGTTCTATTGGCATTATGTTAAAATATCCATCAGAAATGGACGAAAATTGCAAAAAACGAAAAATTACCTCAAAATTTTGTGTTTTTTACACATAAATGGTTATAACTCCGCAACGAAATGATATTTTTTCACCAGATTTGATACGCTGATGTCTGAGCACAGTCTGAGGCAACACAAAAAAATTGTATGCCTACACCACTAGTTGGCCTCATAATTTAACAAAACCTATGACATTGAGCAAACCCAATGGTCATACAACTGTTTTTTCAATAAACTAAAGTGTACAGCCATGATACTAGCTAGATGTAACACAGTCATGACCTGAGATTCCATGCACGAGTTTGTCATAGCGCCACCTAGTGGTAATTTGTTATTTTCACTTAAAAATACTGTAACCTTACATTTAATATCATGAGTCATCATGGATTATTCCTTTCATGGCTTTGAGTATAATCATTGATGGATTGCAAGTCACTCCCTAGCAACCAATGAGAATACCCTAGCAACCATTTAGCAAGAGCTGTATCTCTGTATCAGAACATCGTATCGACATGGGGTTAGGCTCTTTTGACTCATTAACCCTGTTTTAACATTTTGTGACCCGAGTTTTGCCAATGCAAGAACCACAAACATGTCCTTCAGTGTTCCATTTGTCAATGTTCTGTGAGAAGAGAGGGAGACATTTCACTGAACGATAGCACTTTTTTGCTGATAACTTTGAACACGTGTGTCTGGTATCTTATTTTTCATCATTTATTTTGTACAATGCAGCAAATCTACACAGCCATGCCCTTAAAGGTCTTAATGTCCCAAATCGCTTGAACCCCGGTAATCGCTGCTTGCAGCTATATTTATTAGGGGTCAAGCCCCGAAGGGGCGAAGACCCCTATTGTATTTGTTAGTGTTCTTATTAGGGGTCAAGCCCCGAAGGGGCGAAGACCCCTATTGTATTTGTTAGTTTTCTTATTAGGGGTCAAGCCCCGAAGGGGCGTAGAACCCTATTGTTATTGTTAGTTTTCTTATTATTATTATTCATCTTCTTGTTCTTCCGCCATTGAAGTCAATGGCAGCCCATAGAACCGTACGTAGGAAAGTTATGAAATTTGGCACACATGTAGAGGACAGTCTCAGAAGTTACTATAGCAACATTGGTGTGTCTGACTCAAACCCTCTAGCGCCACCAACAGTCCAAAAATCCACTTATGTTCATGCTCATAACTTCTGACCCTTGAGTCCTAGAAACTAAATTCTTGTTTCCTCTGAATCCTTTGCTCATGTTGATTCAATTGCAAACATTGATGTCATTTGTGTCATGCAAATCTTTCCGCCATTTTGAATTTTCCGTAAAACCTACTTTTTCGAACTCCTCCTAGAGCGTTCGTCCGATTTGCATGTCCCTTGGTATGTAGCATCTAGAGACACCCCAGACAAAAAGTTATCAAAAGCTTTTTGATAGACCAATGCGTTCTCGTATACAGTGACAACATATATGGCGGCGAGCACGCCAAAATGGACGTGAGGCCGTATCTTCGCAAAACTTTATTGTATCGACACGAAACTTGGTATCTGTCATTACAGTCATGACCTGAGGGTGCCTGCAACGTTTCGTCACAGCGCCACCTAGTGGTCACGAGATTCGAAAAATGCCTATTCTAGCTTATAACTACTTCAAACTTGAGCCTAAAATCACGAAAGTGGTTTTGTTAGGTTCCTTGAGGCATGCCGAGTCAAACGATAGCAAACGGTTTTTGGTCGGCCATTTTGGGTGTCGGCCATTTTGAATTTTCTCATTAAGTTCAGTATTTCACAAACAGAATGGCGTATCGCTACGAAATTTGGCATGGTTTATCAGTGACATGTTCTGAGCGCACCTATAAATCTTTAGGACAGCGCCACCTAGTGGTCAGGATATGTAAATAAATTGTTTAAAATCTTTATATCATTTGATTAAATTGCCACTATGACATAAGACTTCACTCTATTGATTCCTTGGCTCATGCTGAGTCCGACTGTACCAAATATGTCTGAGTCAAACCTACTTCCTGTCAGCCATTTTGAATTATATTGAACACCTACTTTTTCGAACTCCTCCTAGAGCGCTCTTGTGATTGCCTTTATTTTTTGTATGCATCATCTAGAGACACTCCAGACAAAAAGTTATCAAAAGCTTTTCGGTAGACCTATCCGTTGTCGTATAACGCATCAAAGAATGCGAGGGCGAGCACGCCAAAATGTGTTTGAGCCTGTATCTTCACAAAACTTTTGCGTATTAATATGAGACTTGGTATATGTCATAACAGTGATGACCTGAGGGTGCATGCAACATTTCGTCACACTGCCCCCTACTGGTCACGAGATATAAAAAATGTCTATTTTTGCTTATAACTACTGCAAACTTGAATGTAAAATTATGAGACTGGTCTTGTTAGATTTCTTGAGGCATACCGAGTCAAACGATACCAAATGGTTTTTGGTCGGCCATTTTGTGTGTCGGCCATTTTGAATTTTTTCTTTAAGTTCAAGTATTTCAGAAACGCAATTGCGTATTGTTATGAAACTTGGTATGGTTCATCAGCAACATGTTCTGGGAGGACTTGTAAACTTTTTGGCGCCCCCTAGTGGTCAAGAGATTTGAAGCTATATCTCTGCATCTCTTTATCGTATTTACACCAAATTTGGTGGGTGTCATCACAATCAAGGCCTGAGTTACAATTCATTGTTTGGTCAGTGCCCCCTAGTGGTTAAGTCATTTAAGGCTATATCTCCGTATCACTTTATTGTATTTACACAAAATTTGGTTTGTGTCATCACAGTCATGCCCTGAGGCACCATCTATTGTTTCGGCACAGCGCCACCTAGTGGTCTCAAGATACGAAAAAATTGCTATTTTTTCATAAAACTAATGCAAACTTAGATCTTAAATCATGACAGTCATCACGTATGAATCATTTTTTGCCATGTTTGGCTTGACCCCGGTATCGCTGCTTGCAGCTATATTTATTATTAGTTATTCTTCTTCCGTTTCTTCTTCTGCCATTGCGGTCTATGGCAGCCCATAGAACCGTACGTAGGAAAGTTATGAAATTTGGCACAATGATAGAGGACAGTCCAATGTGTCCCCATAGCAAATTTGGAGTCTCTATCTCTAACCCGCTAGCGCCACCAACAGTCCAAAGTTGCACTTATGTTTTTGCTTATAACTTCTGATTCGTAAGTCCTAGAAACAAAATTCTTGCTTCCTATGATTCCTTGGCTCAAGACGATTCGATTGGACCATATGACGTCATTTTCCGTCATGAAAATTTTTCCGCCATTTTGATTTATTCGTAAAACCTACTTTTGCGAACTCGTCCTAGAGCTTTTGCCCGATTTCCACGAAAATCGGTATGTAGCATCTACAGACCCTCACGGCAAAAAGTTATGGAATTAATGTCAATTCGTCCATCCGTTTCCGTAAACCGCGTCAACGAATTTTACGTAGAGCGCAAAAAAACGGATTTGAGGCTGTATCTTCGGCAAACTTAAGCCTATTGACACGATACTTGGTACTTGTGATGCCAGTCAGGAACTACGAGTGCATGCAGAGTTTCGTCACAGTGCCACCTAGTGGTCAGACTTATGCTTTACACGCCTATAACTTTGGCTCCGATTGACGTATTTTCACGGGACTTGTTTCTTTGGAGTTCTGAATAGTTGCCGAGTCCAACGATACCAACCATGCCAGAATTGGCCTTACGGTTAACCCTGCGCGGCAAAACAGCACTTAAAAAACATGCGCGAATATCTCCGCGAGCGTTATTCCGATCGACTCGAAAACACCATAGGAAGAACATTGCATTACCTTCTGAACAAAAAGTTCTATTGGCGTTATATTAAAATTTTCATCAGAAATGGCCGAAAATTGCAAAAAACGAAAAATTACCTTTTACAATTTGTGTTTTTATACATAAATGGTTATAACTTCGCAACGAAAAGAAATTTTTTCACCAGATTTGATACGCTGATGTATGAGCAGAGTCTGAGGCCACACAAAACAATTGGTATGCCTGAACCACTAGGTGGCCCTATAATTGAACAAAATCTTACATATCAAGCAAGCCCTATGGTCATACAACTGTTTCTTCACTAAATTAAAGTGTATACTCATAAAACTAGCTAGATGTAACACAGTTATGACCTCAGGTTGCATGCACAATTTTGTCATTGTGCCACCTACTGGTTTTGAGATAGAAATATGGCATTTTTTGCCTAAAACTACTGCAACAACACATCTAAAACCATGAGTCATCATGGATTATTCCTTTCATGGCTTTGACTATAATCCACTGATGGTTGTCAATTCACTCCCTAGCAACCAATGAGAATACCTTATCAACCGTTTTGCAAGAGCTATATCTCTGTGTCAGAACATCGTAGAGACACGGGGGTGGGCTTTTTTGACTCATTAACACCACTGTAACATTTTGTGAGCTGAGTATTGCCACTGCAAGCACCACTTATTTTTACTTCAGTGTTCTAGTTATCAATGCTCGTCGAAAGAGAGGGAGAGATTTCACTAAATTCCTGTTACATTAAGAATAGACTTTAAAGTATTGTTACCCGTTTATAAATCACTTCATGGCTTAGGACCCAAAACATGACAGATATGCTAACTGAATATAAACCTAAAATATTACTCAGATCATTAGGATCCGGTCAGTTAGAAATACCAAGGGTTCACTCAAAACAAGGTGCGTCAGCATTTAGTTATTATGCCACCTCTAGCTGGAATCAACTTCCAGAAGAGATCAGATGTGCTTCAACAGTAAACACTTTTAAATCTAGATTAAAAACACATCTGTTTAACTCTGCATTTACTGAATGAGCACTGTGCTGCTTCACACTGACTGCACTTTTAACTCCAGTCACTTTTACTCCTGTTTTATTCTTTTTAATATTTTAAACTGTTTTATTAAAATCACATTTATTTTCTTTAATTGTTATTTAAAATTCTCATGTCTTTATTGTGATCTTATTGTGTATATCTTATTTTTACATTTTCTTTTTCTTTTTTTATATATTGTTTTCTCATCTCTGTGTAAAGCACTTTGAATGACCTCTGTGTATGAAATGTGCTATACAAATAAACTTGCCTTGCCTTGCCTTGCCTAAATGAGAACACAGCTTTTTTGCTGATAACTGTTATATTGTTTTGTCTGAAATCAAGAGATTTTCCTAGGTTTTTTAAACTGCTCATCCGAAGTCAACTTTACTTTCTGCTGTGCCCTTTTCGGCTTGACCCCGGTGATTGCTGCTTGCAGCTATATTTAGGGGTCAAGCCCAGAATGGGCGAAGACCCCTATTGTATCTGTTAGTTTTCTTTTTCTTTTTTAGGGGTCAAGCCCCGAAGGGGCGAAGACCCCTATTGTATTTGTTAGTTTTCTTATTATAATAATTATTATTCTGGTTCTTCTTCCGCCATTGCGGTCTATGGCAGCCCATAGAACCGTACGTAGGAAAGTTATGAAATTTGGCACACTGATAAAGGACAGTCCAATGTGTCCCCACAGCAAATTTGGAGTCTCTAACTCCAACCCTCTAGCGCCACCAACAGTCCAAAGTTGCACTTACGTTTTTGCTTATAACTTTTGATCCGTAAGTCTTAGAAACGAAATTCTTGTATCCTCTGATTCCTTGGCTCAAGCCGATTCGATTGGACCCTATGACGTCATTTTCCGTCATGAAAATTTTTCCGCCATTTTGAGTTATTCGTAAAACCTACTTTTGCGAACTCGTCCTAGAGCTTTTGCCCGATTTCCACGAAAATCGGTATGTAGCATCTACAGACCCTCACGGCAAAAAGTTATGGAATTCATGTCAATTCGTCCATCCGTTTCCGTAAACCGTGTCAACGAATTTTAAGTAGAGCACAAAAAAACGGATTTGAGGCTGTATCTTCGCCAAACTTAAGCCTATTGACACGATACTTGGTACTTGTGATGCCAGTCAGGAACTAAGGGTGCATGCAGAGTTTCGTCACAGCGCCACCTAGTGGTCAGACTTATGCTTTAAACGCCTATAACTTTGGCTCCGATTGACGTATTTTCACGGGACTTGTTTCTTTGGAGTTCTGAATAGTTGCCGAGTCCAACGATACCAAACATGCCAGATTTCGCCTTACGGTTAACCCTGCGCAGCAAAAGAGCACTTAAAAAACACGCGCGACTATCTCGGCGAGCGTTATTCCGATCGACTCGAAAACACCATAGGAAGAATATTGCGTTACCTTCTGAACAAAAAGTTCTATTGGCGTTATATTAAAATTTTTATCAGAAATGGCCGAAAAATGCAAAAAACGAAAAATTACCTTGAAATTTTGTATTTTTACACATAAATGGTTATAACTTCGCAACGAAAAGAGATTTTTTCACCAGATTTGATACACTGATGTATGAGCAGAGTCCGAGGCCACACAAAAAAATGGTATACCTGCACCAGTAGGTGGCCCTATAATTGAACAAAACCTTTGAAATCAAGCCACCCTATGGTCATACAACTGTTTCTTCACTAAACTAAAGTGTATAGTCATAAAACTAGCTAGATGTAACACAGTTATGACCTGAGATTACATGCACAACTTTGTCATTGCGCCACCTAGTGGTTTTGAGAGAGAAATATGGTATTTTTGCCTAAAACTACTCCAATAGTACATCTAAAATCTTGGGTCATCAGGTATTATTCCTTTCATGGCTTGGAGATCATTGGTGCATGCCAATTAATTCCTTAGCAACCAATAAGGATACCTTATCAATCCTTTTTACAAGAGCTATATCTCTGCATCAGAACATCGTAGAGACATGGGGGTGGTCTCTTTTGACTCATTAACACCACTGTAACATTTTGTGAGCTGAGAATTGCCACTGCAAGCACCACTCACATTTTCTTCAGTGTTCTAGTTGTCAATGCTCCTCGAGAGGAGAGGAAGAGATTACACTGAATGAAAACAGCTTTTTTGCTGATAACTGTTATATTATTTAGTCTGAAATCAAGAGATTTTCCTAGGTTCTTTAAACTGCTCATTTGAATTCAACTTTACTTTCTTCTGTGCCCTTTTTGGCTTGACCCCGGCATTGCTGCTTGCAGCTATATTTTTCTTTTTCTTTTTCTTCCTCCGCCATTGCGGTCTATGGCAGCCTATAGCAGCGTACATAGGAAAGTTATAAAATTTGGCACACTGATAGAGGACTGTCCAAAAAGTCTCCACAGCAAATTTGAAGTCTGTATCTATAACCCGCTAGCGCCACCAACAGTCCAAATTTGCACTTATGTATTTGCTTATAACTTCTGACCCTTATGTCCTAGACACTAAATTCTTGTATCCTCTGATTCCTTGGCTCAAGACGATTCAATTGGACCCTATGACGTCATTTTCCGTCATGAAAAATTTTCCGCCATTTTGATTTATTCATAAAACCTACTTTTGCGAACTTGTCCTAGAGCTTTCGCCCAATTGCCATGAAAAACGGTATGTAGCATTTAGAGACACTCAGGGCAAAAAGTTATTAAAAGAATTTTGATAAACCATTCCGTTTTCGTATAACACGTCAACAAATTTTACGTAGAGCCCAAAAAAACAGGTTTTAGTGTGTATCTTCGCCAATCTTATGTCTATTGACGCCAAACTTGGTAGTTGTGATGTCAGTGAGGATCTGAGGGGGCATGCAGACTTTCGTCACAGCACCACCTAGTGGTCATACGAATGTTGTACATGCTTATAACTTTGGCTCTGATCTGTGTTTTTTCACGGGACTTGTTTCGCTGAAGTCCAGAAAAGTTGCCGAGTCCAACGTTACCAAACATGCCAGATTTCGCCTTACGGTTAGCCCTGCGCAGCAAAACAGCACTTAAAAAACACACGCGAATATCTCCGCGAGCGTAATTCTGATCGACTCGAAAACATCATAGGAAGAATATTGCATTATCTTCTGAACAAAAAGTTCTATTGGCATTCTATTAAAATTTTCATCAGAAATGGCTGAAAATTGCAAAAAACGAAAAATTACCTTTAAATTTTGTGTTTTTACACATAAATGGTTATAACTTCGTAACGCAAAGAGATTTTTTCACCATATTTGATACGCTGATGTACGACCACAGTCTGAGGCTACACAAAAATAATTGTATGGTTGCACCACTAGTTGGCCTTATAATTTAACAAAACCTTTGAAATCAAGCCACCCTATGGTCATACAACTGTTTCTTCACTAAACTAAAGTGTATAGTCATAAAACTAGCTCGATGTAACACAGTTATGACCTGAGGTTGCATGCACAATTTTGTCATTGCGCCACCTACTGGTTTTGAGATAGAATATGGCATTTTTTTGCCTAAAACTACTGCAACAACACATCTAAAACCATGAGTCATCATGGATTATTCCTTTCATGGCTTTGACTATAATCACTAGTGGATGTCCATTTACTCTCTAGCAACCAATGAGAATACGTTATCAACTGTTTTTGCAAGAGCTTTTTCTCTGCATCAGAACATCGCAGAGACATGGGAGTGGGCTCTTTTGACTCATTAACACCACTGTAACATTTTGTGAGCTGAGTATTGCCACTAGAAGCACCACTCATTTTTACGTCAGTGTTCTAGTTATCAATGCTCGACGAAAGAGAGGGAGAGATTTCACTAAATGAGAACAGCTTTTTTGCTGATAACTGTTATATTGTTTTTCTGAAATCAAGAGATTTTCCTAGGTACTTTAAACTGCTCATCCGAAGTCAACTTTACTTTCTGCTGTGCCCTTTTTGGCTTGACCCCGGTGATTGCTGCTTGCAGCTATATTTAGGGGTCAAGCCCAGAATGGGCGAAGACCCCTATTGTATCTGTTAGTTTTCTTTTTATTATTAGTTATTCTTCTTCCGCCATTGCGGTCTATGGCAGCCCATAGAACCGTACGTAGGAAAGTTATGAAATTTGGCACACTGATAAAGGACAGTCAAATGTGTCCCCACAGCAAATTTGGAGTCTCTATCTCTAACCCCCTAGCGCCACCAACAGTCCAAAGTTGCACTTACGTTTTTGCTTATAACTTCTGATCCGTAAGTCCCAGAAACGAAATTCTTGTTTCCTCTGATTCCTTGGCTCAAGCGGATTCGATTAGACCCTATGACGTCATTTTCCGTCATGAAATTTTTTCCGCCATTTTGAATTCTTCGTAAAACCTACTTTTGCGAACTCGTCCTAGAGTTTTTACCCGATTGCCGCGAAAATTGGTATGTAGCATCTAGAGACCCTCACGGCAAAAAGTTATCAAAAGAATTTCGATAAACCAATCCGTTGTCGTATAGCGCGTCAACAAAATTTTCGTAGAGGGCAAAAAAACAGATTTTAGGCTGTATCTTCGTCAAACTTAGGCCTATTGACACAACACTTGGTACTTGTGATGCCAGTCAGGAACTGAGTGTGCATGCACAGTTTCGTCGCAGCGCCACCTAGTGGCCAGACAGATGTTTTTTACACCTATAACTTTGGCTGTGATCAACGTATTTTGACGGGACTTGATTTTTAGGAGTCCTGAATAGTCGCCGAGTCCAACGATACCAAACATGCCAGATTTCGCCTTACGGTTAGCTCTGCGCAGCAAAACAGCACTTAAAAAACACGCGCGAATATCTCCGCGAGCGTAATTCTGATCGACTCGAAAACATCATAGGAAGAATATTGCATTACCTTCTGAACAAAAAGTTCTATTGGCACTATATTAAAATTTTCATCAGAAATGGCCGAAAATTGCAAAAAACGAAAAATTACCTTTACATTTTGTGTTTTTACACATAAATGGTTATAACTTCGTAACGCAAAGAGATTTTTTCACCATATTTGCTACGCTGATGTACGACCACAGTCTGAGGCTACACAAAAAAAATTGTATGCTTGCACCACTAGTTGGCCTTATAATTGAACAAAACCTTTGAAATCAAGCCACCCTATGGTCATACAACTGTTTCTTCACTAAACTAAAGTGTATAGTCATAAAACTAGCTAGATGTAACACATTTATGACCTGAGGTTGCATGCACGAATTTTGTCATTGCGCCACCTACTGGTTTTGAGATAGAATATGGCATTTTTTGCCTAATACTACTGCAACAACACATCTAAAACCATGAGTCATCATGGATTATTCCTTTCATGGCTTTGACTATAATCACTAGAGGATGTCCATTTACTCTCTAGCAACCAATGAGAATACGTTATCAACTGTTTTTGCAAGAGCTTTTTCTCTGTATCAGAACATCACAGAGACATGGGGATGGTCTCTTTTGACTCTTTTAACTTGTTGTAACATGTTGTGACCCATGTTTGCCCACTGTAAGCATCACATACATGTCCTTCAGTGCTCTAATGTTCCATGATTGTCAATAACCGAAGGACAGTTGCAGTAGACAAGAATATAGATTATTTTTGTTGATTACCTTTGCATTTTTTCATCTGAAATCATTAGGTTTACCTAGGTTCTTCAGTCTGCTTATCCAAACGCAACTTTACATCCTTCTGTGCCCTTTTCGGCTTGACCCCGGTATTGCTGCTTGCAGCTATATTTAGGGGTCAAGCCCCGAAGGGGCGTAGAACCCTATTGTTATTGTTAGTTTTCTTATTATTATTATTAGGGGTCAAGCCCCGAAGGGGCGAAGACCCCTATTGTATTTGTTAGTTTTCTTATTATAATAATTAGGGGTCAAGCCCAGAATGGGCGAAGACCCCTATTGTATCCGTTAGTTTTCTTTTTATAATAATAATTATTATTCCTCCGCCATTGCGGTCTATGGCAGCCCATAGAACCGTACGTAGGAAAGTTATGAAATTTGGCACACTGATAAAGGACACTCCAATGTGTCCCCATAGCAAATTTGGAGTCTCTATGTCTAACCCGCTAGCGCCACCAACAGTCCAAAGTTGCACTTATGTTCTTGCTTATAACTTCTGATCCGTAAGTCCTAGAAACAAAATTCTTGCTTCCTCTGATTCCTTGGCTCAAGACGATTCGATTGGACCCTATGACGTCATTTTCCGTCATGAAAATTTTTCCGCCATTTTGAATTATTCGTAAAACCTACTTTTGCGAACTCGTCCTAGAGCTTTTGCCCGATTTCCACGAAAATCGGTATGCAGCATCTACAGACCCTCACGGCAAAAAGTTATGGAATTCATTTCAATTCGTCAGTCCGTTTCCGTAAACCACGTCAAAGAATTTTATGTAGAGCTCAAAAAAATGGATTTGAGGATGTATCTTCGGCAAACTTAAGCCTATTGACACGATACTTGGTACTTGTGATGCCAGTCAGGAACTACGGGTGCATGCAGAGTTTCGTCACAGCGCCACCTAGTGGTCAGACTTATGCTTTACACGCCTATAACTTTGGCTCCGATTGACGTATTTTCACGGGACTTGTTTCTTTAGAGTTCTGAATAGTTGCCGAGTCCAACGATTCCAAACATGCCAGAATTCGCCTTACGGTTAGCCCTGAGCAGCAAAACAGCACTTAAAAAACACGTGCGAATATCTTCGCGAGCGTTATTCTGATCGACTTGAAAACACCATAGGAAGAACATTGCATTACCTTCTGAACAAAAAGTTCTATTGGCGTTATATTAAAATTTTCATCAGAAATGGCCGAAAATTGCAAAAAACGAAAAATTACCTTTGAATTTTGTGTTTTTTACACATAAATGGTTATAACTTCGCAACGAAAAGAGATTTTTTCACCAGATTTGATACGCTGATGTACGAGCAAAGTCTGAGGCCACACAAAAAAAATGGTATGCCTTCACCACTAGTTGGCCTTATAATTGGACAAAACCTTTCATATCAAGCAAGCCCTATGGTCATACAACTATTTCTTTGCTGAACTAAAGTGTATAGTCAGGAAACTAGCTAAATGTAACGCAGTCATGCCCTGAGGTTGCATGCACAATTTTGTCATAGCGCCACCTAGTGGCTTGGAGACAGAAAATAGCAAATTTTGCCTAAAACTACTGCAACAACACATCTAAAATCATAAGTCATCATGGATTCTTCATTTCATGGCTTGGACTATAATCACTGGTGGATGTGAATCTACTCTCTAGCAACCAATGAGAATACCTAATCAACTGTTTTTGAAAGAGCTTTTTCTTTGCATCAGAACATCGTAGAGACATGGGGATGGTCTCTTTTGACTGATTTAACTTGTTGTAACATGTTGTGACCCATGTTATGCCACTGCAAACATCACTCACATGTCCTTCAGTGCTCTAATGTTCCATGATTGTCAATAACAGAAGGACGATTGCAGGAGACAAGAACATAGATTATTTTTGTTGATTACTTTTGCGTTTTTTTCTTTTGAAATCATGAGGTTTACCTAGGTTCTTTAGTATTCTTATCCAAACCCAATTTTACACCCTTCTGTGCCCTTTTCGGCTTGACCCCGGTATTGCTGCTTGCAGCTATATTTAGGGGTCAAGCCCCGAAGGGGCGTAGAACCCTATTGTTATTGTTAGTTTTTAGGGGTTCAAGCCCGTAGGGCTGAAACCCTATTGTATTTGTATGGATTTTTAGGGGTTCAAGCGCGAAGCGCTGAAACCCTATTGTAATTGTTAAGATTTTTATTATTATTATTCTGCCGTAAAACGGAATGTGCAGACCAAACCGTAAGGCCTAGAGACTTGAAACTTGGCCAAATGGTAGGACCCAATTTGGGGAGAGGTTGACAGAGTATCAACCCGATTGGCCTATAGGTGGCGCTATAACGACGGAAATCACGTTTATGCTCATAACTCCCAGAAATCTTGTCCAAATATCAAGTGTCTTATATCACTGGAATCCTTGCGTCAAGACGAACAAAACGTATATCTCCGATTTTATTTGCGCCTAGAATTTTTTTTCGCTATTTTCGATTTTGTCGAAAAAAATAAAAACGAACTAGTCCTAGGTTTTTCGACCGATCGGAACCTTTCCAGTGCTGTAATATTCCTTGGAGCGTGAATATCAAAAGTTATCAAAAAAAAGTTGAACTTTCGACTCACCGTCGTAAAGCCACGCCCAAACGCCCCCTATGGGCGGAGCCTCTAGGTCTTAAATGGCTATAACTTGGGATTAGAAAGAGGTATCGACACCAAATTTGGTGTATATATACAGGGGACTATTCTTGGCTCACGTTCAAATAATTGCGCCGCTTGACCACTAGTTGGCGTTATAACACCACCTCAACCTTTGAAGGGCTGTAGCTACAAAAGTGTGGGACCGATCAACTTGAAATTTGGCACAGTTGCTCTTGGTCTAGGGTACTATTAATGTCTAAAAGGAATTTTGCATGGCTCAAGAAACATGGCCGCCATCGGCCAATCAAGAAAAAGCAGCTATTAGACAGGGTTAACGAAGGCCGATCGAAACGAAACGCGGTGGGCCTGTTTGTCTCTTGGCCATGAAGGTCTGTGCAGAGTAAGAAAAAATTCGGCCTCCGGGGGGCGCTATCACGTTTTTTTAGTGTTTAAATTATTGTGTATTATGTAGTGTTTTAGATATCCACAAGATCCTCATATCATTTAATAGAGGTACTTACAATGAACAACTTTCCCTCAAGAAGCAACTGTCTCAGTAGAATCGTTTGTTAGATATTCATCATTTTCTTTTAAACCTACTTTTGCGAACTAGTCCTAGGTTTTTTGACCAATCTGAACCAATCCAGTGCTGGAATATTCCTTAGACATTGAATATCAATAATTATCAAAAAAAAGTTGAACTTTGCACTTGTCGTCGCAACACCACGGTCAAAAGTACGAAGAGGCGGTGCCACAAATACTTAAATGCCTATCATTTATGATAGGAATAAGATATCAACACGAAACTTGGTACACATATGTATAGACCTAGACTGAGTTCACATGCAAAAAAATTGCAGAGATTGTTCACTAGGTGGCGCAATAACCTAAGAACAAAAACGATGACTATAGCATATGTATACGACACATAAATATTTGTCTCACCTACTATTTTGCACATAACATCTGCTTTCAGATTCTTATAAGGGTCTATTAGGATAATTACATATCTTAGAAAACATGCCGACCAACAGCCAGCCAGCATTAACCATGTACGAGTCCAGCGATTACAACTAAACTGATGGGCTTTTTTGTCTTATGTTCTCAAGTGTCTGTGAGGATTTTTGGCTCATCATTCCGGAAATATTTGCATCTAGAACAATGGGTGTAACGTTAACTGTCCCCTAGATCAGTGGTTTTCAAAAGTATTCCTGGAAGCCCACTGCTCTGCACATATACAAAAGTCTTCTATTTTAAACAAATCCACTTTAATCATCAGTAGAGATTTGTATGAACTGAACTGATTGTGTCAGATGAGGGAATCATACAAAATGTGCTGAGCATTGGGTCTGGAGAAACCACTGTGTTTCAGTAAGTTGAAAGTACTGCTCTAGATGTTTATGTTTATATGAAAAACAATTTTGTGAATTTGCTGTACTATCTGGGCAAATATCAATATGAAACATAAAATAAACTTTTGCCGTTGTATTCCTAGATTTGATATGATGTCTCATCATCATCTTATGATGTGGGAACCATTTCTAACCTGTATTCGTTATTTCATTTGTAACTGCTGTTATGTTTCTTTTGTCCATGGGTTTGCATCTGCATGAAAATTATTATAAGATTCAATGATCTGCAGTCATTTACCTCATTAAAACTAAAAGACTTGAGGTTATCAATTCAAGCATTTTGAAATGTGACATTTTCAAAATGGGCCAGACTAAGTATATCTAACCAATTAACTAGTAATGTGAACCTTATGACAAAATATTATTAGTTTTATTAAGATCAGACAATATATGTCTTTCCAAGACTAGGGCTGGTTGAATAATTAAGTTAAAACTGTGTTTTAAGGACTAGTCTGAAGAACTAGTAGTTAGTTAGGGCTAATCAGTCTTACTATTTGGATTTAAATATAATTTAAATAATTTAAATATTTTTTCACATGATACTTAAAGCAGTTATGTTCAGTCATGAAGACAAAAATGTATGACTAACTTTTAAGACTAGTCTTAGAGATTAATGTTACTGACCATTGGTTTAAGTGTAGTTACAGACTAAAATTTAGGTTTATGTTTTAGTTGTCTTACTTGAAAATAGCTTACAATGGCCTATCTTTAAATATATCAGGGCCATAGTTTTGTCTTAAGATGTACACCAGTAATGTTTTTTAAAAGGTTTGTTTGTAAAAAGTACCTAAATGTTTTTAAATAACTAATGGCTAGTCATGCATCAATTTAAACCTGTGGGAAACAACCCAATAAAGTTATAAAGCTTCAAATGTTGTCTTAGAATTCTTCAAATCCTAAAGGTATGAAAAAGATTGCTGTAAATATGTGGATCCTTAAAGAACAGGCCAACATTAGAAATAATTACTAATAATCACACATAAAGAGAATATATATTTGGTTATCAGTAGCTTTAGTATTTTAATCTATTTTCCATGACATAAACATGTCATGATGTGTCTTATAAAGTTTTTAATAATTGTTTATAGAATTATTGCAATGAAATTGTAATGTTATGATATAATTGGTTGTTTTAAATGTAAATGATTTACTGAAAACTTACTCAAGCACAGCACATGTGTGAACACAAATAAGTGCTTAATAGCAAATCTGACTGACATTTGCTTAATGACATCATATTTGTTATTAACTCCATTGGATATAAACAACACATCTGGATCAGTTATGTATGGGCATAGCCAGTGGTTAACTCTTTCACCGCCAGCGTTTTTAAAAAAAGTTGCCAGCCAGCGCCAGCGTTTTTCATGATTTTCACCAAAGTTTATTGCCTTCCAGAAAATGTTCTTCTTTAAATATATAAACATACAATATACCAAATGAAAGAACAGACCCTCTGCTTTCAAACAGAAAAAAACGTTTCATCTTACCTTTAGTGGTTCTTTTGCAATCAGCTTTTGAATATGGGTAGGTTTTTGCAAAAACAACATATTTTGAGCAAAAAGCAGAGACAATTTCATTTTTTTGACGGACTTTTCATAGAGATCCCATTCAGAGCGATCTTTAAAACAGACACGGACATGCAGCAGCTTGGCATAGGGCAATACTTCCGGTTTTAAAAAGTTGCGGAAGGGCGCCACCTGGTGGATAATAGCGGTATTGCAGAAAGACGGATCTCGTCATTGGCGGGGAAGCGTTTTCTCTTAATTGACGAGATATCTCGTCAATGGCGGGGAAAGAGTTAAATAAAAAAATATGTAGAGCTTTAGTACTATTTAGCTTATTTCATTATTCATTTCAAGAACAAGAACATTGCATACATACAAGAGGATTACAATGTGCTTATTTAACATTTAACATAACAATGGATCAAATAAAATAAAAATAAAAAAATAAATTAACAATAACATGGGGATATTCTACAATAATTCAATAAAACAAAAGGTTTCAAAAATGTTATATATTTGCTTTGCTTTTTTTGACTTTTAACAGTTTCAAAATAATTTCTTAATTCCGTTCTAAATAAAATGCTATTGGGTTTATTATTTGCCCATTTTTGTTTATGGATGTGAAATTTTCCATATATAATCAATAAGTTGATTAACAAGTCTTTCTCCACACATTTACTTTTATAATACAAAAATATATCCTTACCAGATAACCGAATTATTATTTTGTGAGTTTAAATATCAAGCATTCCACATCAATCCAAAAAGATTGAGTAAATATACGTTGATAAAATAAATGTTTTATGGATTCTACTTCCAAATTGCAAATACAAGTAACCTCCATATCTCTTAAGAATCTGGAGACTACTTGTTTAACTGGATACATTAAATGAACCAATTTATAAGTAATTTGTCATGGTGGAATCCGTGTCATGTTTTGTGTCTGTTCCGATTGTCGTCACCTGGACTCTTGTTAATTAATTACCTGCCTCATCACACCTGTGTATCGTTAGTCTGTTTGTATATATACCCCTGCCTGTTGTATGTTCACTTGCCGGATGATTGTCGCTGATTCCCTGTCTGTTCCTGTGTTCTACGTTTTAGTGTTCCTGTGTTTATTTACCTGCCTGTTGTTTGATTCTAGTGTTTTGTTTCTTGGTTATTATTAAATGTTATTTATTCATCTCGAACTCTGCACATGCGTCCTACTTCCTGATCTCATGTTCCCGGTCGTGACATAATTTCTTTAACCTTATTCGTGAGACAGTATATATTTAATAAACCCCAAACCTCTTTCCATACAAGTTGACTATATAAGGAGTTCCAGTATGGTTTACATCTAGGCAAATATTCATTTCTACATAGTGTTCTTATAAGTTATTAAAAAAAACTGAGCATTATGTAAGGAGTTACAATCATAAGATGTATAACCTTGAAAGAGTTGAATAAGTCCACTAGGTATGACATCAAATACAACTGCAAATTCCTTAGCAGTTACTGGAATCTTATAGTGATTGAGGAATTTCACAATAATTAAAGAGGTGACCATCATCTTTAAATAACTGCCTCACTAATATTATATTATTATCATACCAATTTCTATAAAATAAGGATTTGTTTTTGTATAGAATATTCTTGTTATTCCAAATAACAGATCTATGTGGAGAAAAGTTATGTTTATATATGAGCATCCAAGATAAACAAACCTGTTTATGGAAACCTGACAGTTTTATGGGAACCTTGTTTATATCAAAATTGAATCGCAAAAAAAATTCCAAACCACCCAATTTCTTAAAAATCATTTCTAGTATGATGTTCCATATACTACCTTTCCAACTTCAGTTACTTTTTATCCACTTATTTTTAAAAACAGTTTTTAAAATCTAGTACATTTTAACCTCCTTCCTCAACTGGATTGCTTAGAATTGACTTTTTAATGTCAATACAAAACTAATGGCTAGTCATGCATCAATTTAAACCTGTGGGAAACAACCCAATAAAGTTATAAAGCTTCAAATGTTGTCTTAGAATTCTTCAAATCCTAAAGGTATGAAAAAGATTGCTGTAAATATGTGGATCCTTAAAGAACAGGCCAACATTAGAAATAATAACTAATAATCATACATAAAGAGAATATATATTTGGTTATCAGTAGCTTTAGTATTCTAATCTATTTTCCATGACATAAACATGTCATGATGTGTCTTATAAAGTTTTTAATAATTGTTTATAGAATTATTGCAATGAAATTGTAATGTAATGATACAATTGGTTGTTTTAAATGTAAATGATTTACTGAAAACTTACTCTAGCACAGCACATGTGTGAACACAAATAAGTGCTTAATAGCAAATCTGACTGACATTTGCTTAATGACATCATATTTGTTATTAACTCCATTTGATATAAACAACACATCTGGATTTGTTATGTTTAGGCCTACTATAATATGACAGAAGCTGTCATCTGAAATACTTGTATGTTTGCACATAATATTTATGTCAAAGAATATATATGTTCTATAAGAACAATTACGTTTGTTAATAAAAAAAATAGTCTAAAAGATTTAAACAAGCAACCATTTAGTAAGACCTACAGAATATATCTCTATGAACTAAAATGACTGTTTCAGATGAGAGAAACATACAAAATGTGCAGAGCATGTTTGTGTATATGTTCCTTTTGTCCATAAAAATATATACGGTTTAATAACTTGCATACCTCACTTTATTTACCTAATTAAAACAGAAAGCCTTCATGGAACTCGATTAAAGGACATGAACATGAATCTGCTAAATGAAATGATATTTGTTATTGACACGATTTAATAACATCATCCACCATTCAGATAAAGTATCTGGTTATGTTTTATTAAATTGTTTCAGTTCTTACACTCAACAACAGTAAAGCCAGTGCAGTACAATTTTCTCTACACTGTATAAATATATATATATATATATATATATATATCAAATACAAAAACAACTTTGCAGAAGTATAGCTATCACACAGTCATTTTGAAAACGGCTCTGACGAACGGCCCCTAAAGCTTATGACAAAGCATACAATGTATTATTGAGATCAGGCAATATACTCAAATTCCTTATTGTGGTTTTTAGGTGCAATTTTCCGTTATGTCCACTAGATGGTAGAAGAGGATCAATCACTGGCTGACATTTGCACTCACAGAAAACACAGATGATGATTACTCTTTAACTAAGTTTACTATTAATAGAAATCTGTTCACATTTAAAGGTGCAGTGTGTAAATTTTAGAAGGATCTCTTGACAGAAATGCAAAATGATATAAAAAACTATATTATCAGGGGTATATAAAGACCTTTCATTATGAACCGGTATGTGTTTATTACCTTAGAACGAGACCTTTTTATCTACATACACCGAGTGTCCCCTTACATGGAAGTCACCATTTTGTGGCGCCATTTTTCTACAGAAGCCCCTAACGGACTTTTTTTACTAAGTTGTCTACGACGATGACATGTTTGTCTGGTGGCGGCTACCGTAGCTTCTCTATGTGTTTCAAAAGCGAGGGGTGAGCAGTGGACTAAGCCATTGGTTGCAATTCGTGACCTCACCACTAGACGCCGCTAAAATGTACACACTGCACTTTTAACTTCATGATTTTACTGTTATAATATTAAAATCACATTTAGTTAAAGACTACCACTTCAATTGTTCTGAGTTATCAGTTTTAACACTCATGTCATTTTATGAAAGCTGTGAAACGTGAACATAATTTTGGAGGCACTTACACGACATTTGCAGTAAGAATTATATATTTTTAGTTTTTTATAAAAAAAACCATACCAAATGAGTGTGTAACCATGTCAATATTAAGTCTTGTTCTTTAACAGTCTTGTTTCTCCTTTCTCAGATAAACGTGTGTGTGTACAATATACAATGCAGAATATCTATATGGCCATGTCCTTAAACGTCTTGTGATCTAAATGGCTTGAACCCCGGTAATCGCTGCTAGCAGCTATATTTATTATTCTTTTTATTATTTTTCTTCTGCCGTAAAACGGATCGTGCAGACCAAACCGTAAGGCCTAGAGACTTGAGTCTTGGCCAAATGGTAGGTCTCATTCGTGCGCGAAGATGACAGAGTGTCACCCCAATCGGCCTATGGGTGGCGCTATAGCGATAACAAACGCGTTGATGCTCATAACTCCCACAAATCTTGTCCAAATGTCAAGTGTCTTATATCACTGGAATCCTTGCGTCAAGACGAACAAAACGTATATCTCCGATTTCATTTCCGTCATTAAATTTTTTTCGCTATTTTCGATTTTGTCGAAAAAAATAAAAACGAACTAGTCCTAGGTTTTTCGTCCGATCGGAACCGTTCCAGTGCTGTAATATTCCTTGGAGTGTGAATATCAAAAGTTATCAAAAAAAAATTGAACTTTCGACTCACGGTCGTAAAGCCACGCCCAAACGCCCCCAATGGGCGGAGCCTCTTGGACTTAAATGGCTATAACTTGGGATTGGAAAGAGGTATCGACACCAAATTTGGTACACATATACAATGGACTATTCTGGGGTCACGAAACAAAAATTGCGCCGCTTGACCACTAGCTGGCGCTATAAGACCACCTCAACTTTGAAGGTCTGTAACTACAGAAATATGGGACCGATCAACTTGACATTTGGCACCGGTGCTCCTGGTCTAGGGTACTATCTGTGTCTTAAAGGAATTTCGCGTAGCTCAAAAAACATGGCCGCCATCGGCCAATCAAGAAAAAGCAGGTATTAGACAGGGTTAACGGAGGCCGATCAAAACGAAACGTGTTGGGCCTGTTTGTCTCTTGGCCATGAAGGCCTGTGCAGAGTAAGAAAAAATTTGGCCTCCGGGAGGCGCTATCACGTTTTTTCAGTGTTTAAGTGATTGTGTATTATGCAGTGTTTTAGATATCAACAAGATCCTCATATCATTTAATAGAGGTACTTATAATGAACAACTTTCCCTCAAGCAGCACTTGTCTCAGTCGAATCGTTTGTTAGATATTCATCATTTTCTTATAAACCTACTTTTGCGAACTAGTCCTAGGTTTTTTGACCGATCTGAACCAATCCAGTGCTGGAATATTCCTTACACACTGAATATCAATAATTATCAAAAAAAAGTTGAACTTTGCACTCGTCGTTGCAATACCACGGTCAAAAGTACGAAGAGGCGGTGCCACAAATACTTAAATGGCTATCATTTATGATAGGAATCAGATATCAACACGAAATTTGGTACACATATGTATAGACCTAGGCCGAGGTCACATGCAAAAAATTGCAGAGATTGTCCAATAGGTGGCGCTATAACCTAAGAACAAAGAATGATGACTATAGCATATGTATACGACACATAAATATTTGTCTGACCTACTTGTTATTTTGCACTTAACATCTGCTTTCAGATTCTTATAAGGGTCTATTAGGATAATTACATATCTTAGAAAACATGCGACCAACAGCCAGCCAGCATTAACCATGTACGTGTCCAGTGTAATGGTGTGCGATTACAACTAAACTGATGGGCCTGTTTGTCTTATGTTCTCAAGTGTCTGTGAGGATTTTTGGCTCATCATTCTGGAAATATTTGCATCTAGAACAACAGGTGTTACGTTAACTGTACCCTAGATCAGTGGTTCTCAAAATTATTCCTGGAGGCCCACTGCTCTGCACATATACAAAAGTCTTCTATTTTAAACAAATCTACTTTAATGATAAGTAGAGATTTTTATGAACTGAACTGATTGTGTCAGATGAGAGAATCATACAAAATGTGCCGAGCATTGGGTCTCGAGAAACCACTGCTTTTCACTGAGTTTGAAAGTACTGCTCTAGATGTTTATGTTTATATGAAAAACAATTTTGTGAATTTACTGTACTATATCTATTTTATTTTATAATCAAATCATCAAAATGTATTAAAACTGTTTTCTATTAAAAAAACAACAATAGTATTAAATGACAAATAATCGAGTAATAATTATAGTTGTCATCATCAAGACTTTTCACTGTATTATACATTTTATTTTGAATTCAAGTGAATGTGTCTGTTAATCAGTAAATAATTTAAATATTTTTTCACGTGATAATTAAAACAGTTATGTTCAATCGTGAAGATAAAAATGTATGACTAACTTTGAATACTAGTCTTAGAGATTAATGTTACTGACCATTGGTTTAAGTGTAGTTCCAGACTAAAATTTAGGCTTAAGTTTTAGTTGTCTTACTTGAAAATAGCTTACACTGGCCTACCTTTATATATATCTGGGCTATAGTGTTGTCTTAAGATGTACACCATTAATGTTTTTTAAAAGGTTTGTTTGTAAAAAAGTACCTAAATGTGTTTAAATAACTAATGGATAGTCATACATCAATTTAACCTGTGGGAAACAACCCAATAAAGTTATAAAGCTTCAAATGTTGTCTTAGAATTCTTCAAATCCTAAAGGTATGAAAAAGATTGCTGTAAATATGTGGGTTCTTAAAGAACAGGCCAACATTAGAAATAATAACTAATAATCATACATAAAGAGAATACTTATTTGGTTATAAGTAGCTTTAGTATTCTAATCTATTTTCCATGACATAAACATGTCATGATGTATCTTATAAAGTTTTTAATAATTGTTTATAGAATTATTGCAATGAAATTGTAATGTTATGATGCAATTGGTTAATTTAAATGTAAATGATTTACTGAAAACTTACACTAGCACAGCGCATGTGTAAAAAACAAATAAGCACTTGTCTCAGTCGAATCATTTGTTAGATATTCATCATTTTCTTTTAAACCTACTTTTGCGAACTAGTCCTAGGTTTTTTGACCGATCTGAACCAATCCAGTGCTGGAATATTCCTTACACACTGAATATCAATAATTATCAAAAAAAAGTTGAACTTTGCACTCGTCGTTGCAATACCACGGTCAAAAGTACGAAGAGGCGGTGCCACAAATACTTAAATGGCTATCATTTATGATAGGAATCAGATATCAACACGAAATTTGGTACACATATGTATAGACCTAGGCCGAGGTCACATGCAAAAAATTGCAGAGATTGTCCAATAGGTGGCGCTATAACCTAAGAACAAAGAATGATGACTATAGCATATGTATACGACACATAAATATTTGTCTGACCTACTTGTTATTTTGCATATAACATCTGCTTTCAGATTCTTATAAGGGTCTATTAGGATAATTACATATCTTAGAAAACATGCCGACCAACAGCCACCCAGCATTACGCATGTACGAGTCCAGCGTAATGGTCTGCGATTACAACTAAAGTGATGGGCCTGTTTGTATTATGTTCTCAAGTGTCTGTGAGGATTTTTGGCTCATCATTCCGGAAATATTTGCATCTAGAACAACGGGTGTTACGTTAACTGTCCCCTAGATCAGTGGTTCTCAAAACTATTCCTGGATGCCCACTGCTCTGCACATATACAAAAGTCTTCTATTTTAAACAAATCCACTTTAATCATCAGTAGAGATTTGTATGAACTGAACTGATTGTGTCAGATGAGAGAATCATACAAAATGTGCCGAACATTGGTCTCGAGAAACCACTGTGGTTCACTGAGTTGAAAGTACTGCTCTAGATGTTTATGTTTATATGAAAAGCAATTTTGTGAATTTACTGTACTATATCTATTTTATTTTATAATCAAATCATCAAAATGTATTAAAACTGTTTTCTATTAAAAAAACAACAATAGTATTAAATGACAAATAATCGAGTAATAATTATAGTTGTCATCATCAAGACTTTTCACTGTATTATACATTTTATTTTGAATTCAAGTGAATGTGTCTGTTAACTTGAAATAAAATCTAATTATCTCTACTTCTGTTATCAAATTAAAATATGAACAATTTATATATATTAGTTTTACAAACTCACTACTATAATATTACAATCAAATAGTTTAAATTAAAACTTGTTTAAAGGTTGAACTGCAGATTAGTATGGTTTACATCTAGGCAAATATTATTTCTACATTCATTTCTGTTCTTATAAAAAAGTTATAAAAAATTTTTTCTAGAATATTTACTCCATTAATACATAACTCAGTATTATGTAAGGAGTTACAATCATAAGATGTATAACATTGACAGAGTTGAATAAGTCCACTAGGTATGGCATCAAATACAACTGCAAATTCCTTAGCAGTTACTGGAATCTTATAATGATTGAGGAATTCACAATAATTAAAGAGGTGACCATCATCTTTAAATAACTGCCTCACTAATATTATATTATTATCATACCAATTTCTATAAAATAAGGATCTGTTTCTTGTATAGAATATTCTTGTTATTCCAAATAACATATCTATGTGGAGAAAAGTTATGTTTATATATGAGCATCCAAGATAAACAAACCTGTTTATGGAAACCTGACAGTTTTATGGGAACCCTTGTTTATATCAAAATTGTATCGCAAAAACAATTCCAAACAACCCAATTTCTTTAAAATCTTTTCTGGTATGATGTTCCATATACTTCCTTTGCAACTTCAGTAACTTTTTATCCACTTATTTTTAAAAACACAGTTAGCCGTATTAAAATCTAGTAAAAAAATTGTATCCTCCTTTCTCAACTGGATTACATAGAATTGAATTTTTAATGTAATGCGATCTGTTCTTCCATATGAAATTAAACAAAATAATATCCAACTCTTTTATAACTGATTGTGGGACTTCTAATGCAAGAGCTGTATACACTATAGTTGTTAAAAGCTTTCACTGCTGGGTCCGTCGTTCATACGTAGATTACTCAATTAGCTGGATTTCATTGTTGACGATTTAGCTTCATGTTGAATTATTTGTTTCTTCTAAGGTCATCCTAGAGTTGTTGTTATAGTAACATGTCCGTAAGGTTAAAACTGCTCGGGATTCAAATTCAACTCGTAATAAAAAATGATACATTTAATATTTTAGTAATGTTATTTTAAAAACTATATAATATAAAAAACATAAATAAGACTAGTCTGAAGAACTAGTAGTTAGTTAGGGCTAATCAGTAAATAATTTAAATATTTTTTCACGTGATAATTAAAACAGTTATGTTCAATCGTGAAGATAAAAATGTATGACTAACTTTGAATACTAGTCTTAGAGATTAATGTTACTGACCATTGGTTTAAGTGTAGTTCCAGACTAAAATTTAGGCTTAAGTTTTAGTTGTCTTACTTGAAAATAGCTTACACTGGCCTACCTTTATATATATCTGGGCTATAGTGTTGTCTTAAGATGTACACCATTAATGTTTTTTAAAAGGTTTGTTTGTAAAAAAGTACCTAAATGTGTTTAAATAACTAATGGATAGTCATACATCAATTTAACCTGTGGGAAACAACCCAATAAAGTTATAAAGCTTCAAATGTTGTCTTAGAATTCTTCAAATCCTAAAGGTATGAAAAAGATTGCTGTAAATATGTGGGTTCTTAAAGAACAGGCCAACATTAGAAATAATAACTAATAATCATACATAAAGAGAATACTTATTTGGTTATAAGTAGCTTTAGTATTCTAATCTATTTTCCATGACATAAACATGTCATGATGTATCTTATAAAGTTTTTAATAATTGTTTATAGAATTATTGCAATGAAATTGTAATGTTATGATGCAATTGGTTAATTTAAATGTAAATGATTTACTGAAAACTTACACTAGCACAGCGCATGTGTAAAAAACAAATAAGCACTTGTCTCAGTCGAATCATTTGTTAGATATTCATCATTTTCTTTTAAACCTACTTTTGCGAACTAGTCCTAGGTTTTTTGACCGATCTGAACCAATCAAGTGCTAGAATATTCCTTAGACACTGAATATCAATAATTATCAAAAAAAAGTTGAACTTTGCACTCGTGGTCGCAACACCACGGTCAAAAGTACGAAGAGGCGGTGCCACAAATACTTAAATGGCTATCATTTATGATAGGAATGAGATATCAACACGAAATTTGGTACACATATGTATAGTCCTAGGCCGAGGTAACATGCAAAAAATTTCAGAGATTGTCCACCAGGTGGCGCTATAACCAAAGAACAAAGAACGATGACTATAGCATATGTATACAACACATAAATATTTGTCTGACCTACTTGTTATTTTGCATATAACATCTGCTTTCAGATTCTTATAAGGGTCTATTAGGATAATTACATATCTTAGAAAACATGCCGACCAACAGCCACCCAGCATTACGCATGTACGAGTCCAGCGTAATGGTCTGCGATTACAACTAAAGTGATGGGCCTGTTTGTATTATGTTCTCAAGTGTCTGTGAGGATTTTTGGCTCATCATTCCGGAAATATTTGCATCTAGAACAACGGGTGTTACGTTAACTGTCCCCTAGATCAGTGGTTCTCAAAACTATTCCTGGATGCCCACTGCTCTGCACATATACAAAAGTCTTCTATTTTAAACAAATCCACTTTAATCATCAGTAGAGATTTGTATGAACTGAACTGATTGTGTCAGATGAGAGAATCATACAAAATGTGCCGAACATTGGTCTCGAGAAACCACTGTGGTTCACTGAGTTGAAAGTACTGCTCTAGATGTTTATGTTTATATGAAAAGCAATTTTGTGAATTTGCTGTACTATCTGGGCAAATATCAATATGAAACATAAAATAAACTTTTGTATTCCAAGATTTGATGTGATGTCACATAGTGATGTGGGCACCATTTGTAACCTGTATTCGTTATTTAATTTGTAGCTGCTGTTATGTTCCTTTTGTCCATGGGTTTGCATCTGCATGAAAATTATTATAAGATTCAATGATTTGCAGTCATTTGCCTCATTAAAACTAAAAGACTTGAGGTAATCAATTCAAGCATTTTGAAATGTGGCATTTTCAAAATGGGCCAGACTAAGTATATCTAACTAATTAACTAGTAATCTGGGCATAGCCAGTGGTTAAATATAAAAATATGCAGAGCTTTAGTGCTATTTTTAGGCCTACTATAATATGACAGAGGCTGTCATCTGAAATACTTGTATGTTTGCACATAATATCTATGTCAAAGAATATATATGTTCTATAAGAACAATTACTTTTGTTAAAAAATACTCTAATACATTTAAACAAGCAAACATTTAGTAAGACCTACAGAATAGATCTCTATGAACTAAAATGACTGTTTCAGATGAGAGAAACATACAAAATGTGCAGAGCATGTTTGTGTATATGTTCCTTTTGTCCATAAAAATATATACGGTTTAATAACTTGCATACCTCACTTTATTTACCTAATTAAAACAGAAAGCCTTCATGGTACTCGATTTAAGGACATGAACATGAATCTGCTAAATGAAATGATATTTGTTATTGAGACGATTTAATAACACCATCCACCATTCAGATAACGTATCTGGTTGTTTTATTAAATTGTTTCAGTTTTTACACTCAACAACATTAAAGCCAGTGCAGTACAATTTTCTCTACACTGTATAAATTAATTTATATATATTTATATATATCAAATACAAAAACAACTTTGAAAAAGTATAGCTATCACACAGTCATTTTGAAAATGGCCCTGACGAACGGCCCCTAAAGTTTATGACAAAGCATACAATGTATTATTGAGATCAGGCAATATACTCAAATTCCTTATTGTGGTTTTTAGGTGCAATTTTCCGTTATGTCCACTAGATGGCAGAAGAGGATCAATCACTGGCTGACATTTGAACTCACAGAAAACACAGAAGATGATTACTCTTTAACTAATTCTACTATTAATAGAAATCTGTTCACATTTAAAGGTGCAGTGTGTAATTTTTAGAAGGATCTCTTGACAGAAATGCAAAATGATATACAAAACTATATTATCAGGGGTGTATAAAGACCTTTCATAATGAACCGGTATGCGTTTATTACCTTAGAATGAGACCTTTTTATCTACATACACCAAGGTCCCCTTACATGGAAGTCAACATTTTCTGGCGCCATTTTTCTACAGAAGCCCCTAACGGACAATTTTTTTACTAAGTTGTCTCCGACGATGACATGTTTGTCTGGTCGCGGCTACCGTAGCTTCTCTATGTGTTTCAAAAGCGAGGGGTGAGTAGTGGACTAAGCCATTGGTTGCAATTTGTGACCTCACCACTAGATGCCACTAAAATGTACACACTGCACCTTTAACTTCATGATTTTACTGTTATAATATTAAAATCAAATTTAGTGAAAGACTACCACTTCAATTGTTCTGAGTTGTCAGTTTTATCACTCATGTCACTTTATGATAGCTGTGAAACGTGAACATAATTTTGGAGGCACTTACACGACATTTGCAGTAAGAATTATATTTTTATGTTTTTTATTAAAAAAACTACATACAAAGTGGGGGTGTAACCATGTCAGTATTAAGTCTTGTTCTTTAACAGTCTTGTTTCTCCTTTCTCAGGTAAACGTGTGTGTGTATAATATACAATGCAGAATATCTATATGGCCATGTCCTTATTTTTTTATTTTTTTATTTAAATTAAGATCCCCATTAGCTACTCCATAAAGAAGCAGCTATTCTTCCTGGGGTCTTAGAATATTACCAACATATTAACATCAACGCTTTACAACAATGAAGACAAATAAGAAGTGATCACAACATTATCTAAATCATCTACACTCCACACACACGCATACACACACACACACACACACACACACACACACACACACACACACACACACACACACACACAACATAACCATATAACAATATTACAATATAAGCTCTACTATGTTCAAAATATCATAACTTATTGTGTAAAATATAATAATAACGTCACAATTGCCTTAGCTCATTAAACAATAACTATTAATTACAGTTACTCCAAGGTAAATAAATACAATCTCAATCTTTTAAAAAAACCAGCATTGCGACTCTCAGAAACCAAAAATAACGGGAGTGAGTTCCATGCCACCATTGCTCTATAATACAAAGTTCTTTGAAGTTGCTTTGTTCGACATACAGGTAACAAAAAACGCCCTTCACTTGATTGACGAGTAGAATAAGTATGAACATCACTGAAAAGAATCAACCTGTTATAAATAATTTCTGGTGCTTTTGTAATAATTATATTTTTTAAGAATTTAATAAGAGAATACTTAATTCTGCTTCTTACATGAAGCCATGCTAACTTATTATGCATATCCCTGATACTTGTTCTAAAAGAACAATTTAGAACAAGCCGAGATGCTTTATTTTGTGCAATCTGTAATCTGTTTAAATTATTTTCTGTAGTTGTAGCCCAAATGATGGAACAATAATCCAGATGACACAAAACAATTGATTCAACCAAAGTTTTCCGTATACGCATTGGTATAGATTTTCTCCAATGTCGAACTACAGCCATGCTCCTTCCCATTTTATTCAATATTGATTTAATCTGAATTTCAGGTCAACCTGCTATCCACAATCACACCTAGCAATTTGGCCTCAACCACTTGTTCTATAATCAAACCACCTACTGACAAGTACAGAGCAGGAGAATTTTTTAAAAGATGACTTGATCCCAGCATCATACATTTACTCTTCTCAACATTAATAATTAACGTATTATCCCTAATCCAATTTTCAATTAATTTTAGTTCATTAGTTAATAAAGTATTAAGTCTGGTAGAGTTATAATCCGATATGGAAATTGTCAAGTCATCTGCATATAGAGCAATAGTGGCACACCCCAACATAAAAGACAGATCATTTATAAAAATAGAAAATAACAATGGTCCAAGACAACTCCCTTGAGGCACCCCACAACGCAGAACCTTTGTCTCAGAATAACTACCATTAAACAATACATTAAACTCCCTATTAATAAGATAACTATAGATCCATTCGATTGCACCCATATCTAAATCACCAACTATATCCAACATATAACAGATTCGATCTAAACAAACTATAGGCGCATTGGGTGGCCTATAGCAGCAACCAACTAAGATAGACTTTAAATGTGGCAACTGTACCTCCAACCACAGCACTTCAACCCCAACACAACCAAGTTCCCGTCTTATTTTTACTGGAATTTGATCCTGAACATAAAATGCCACTCCTCCTCCATTAATATTTCTATCTTGTCTATATAATAAGTATCCATTTACATGCAACAAAGAACTATCTATAGATGCATCCAAATGCGTTTCAGATATTGCCAAAATATGTATATTATTATTTTTCAAAATCCCAGTTATATCATGCATCTTATTTCGCAAACTACAAATATTCAAATGAGCTATTTTTAACCCTTTCTTTAAGAATATTTTATCCAACACCATTTTTTATTTTACACTCAAAGTAATTTCTGACTAAACATAGTAAAGAGCTATCAAATAAACAAATAAAACAACAAAAACACGCAACACTCAAAAAAACACATACATACACATTCCCAGTGATACACTCCCCATTTGACAACATTTGTAAACAACAACTAATGGGATATTACCCAACTCAGACAAGCTTCTTATTTTACACATACAGTAGCTTCTGTGGTAATTGAATCATACAACATAAATCATCAATCAAACCAACCACTTAAACTCATTATTACCATTTAAACTAATATAATTAAACCGAGATACTGAAATCATATTAAAATTAGACCTTCAGAAACAGACTTAAATATGTCTGTAAACTAAATTATATACACAAAGTCTGTACCTACTTGGCCATCAATGTTCCTTCATACTTTGCATCACCGGTTCAACCACAGTCATATAGAATTTCTCTGCAGCTAAGTGATCAGTAAACTTGATGGTCTTTTCATTATAAGTCAAAATCAAAATAGCTGGATGCATGATCCCATGTATCACTCCCGCGCTCCACAACTTGTTCCTCACCTCACGGAAAAGCGCCCTGGCTTTAGCTGTTTCATCAGTAAAATCAGGAAAAATACGCAGTTTCATTCCACGAATCTCAAACAGCTTTTCTTTCTTGGCAAGACGTAGAATCTCATCTCTTGTATCCAACCTATGCATCCTCACAATCATTACGTGCTGACCAGATTTAGCCGCAGGTCCAATGCGGTGAGCATTTTCCACTTCAGGTGCGCGATGGAGTTTATCCTTAAACAGATCATTAAGCAAAGCGGACACAAAACTTGTCGGATTCCCCTTCTCAATATCTCGAACCAAGCCGAGAATACGGATATTATATTTCCGACTATGATTCTCCAAACGATCTGCTTTCTCTTTTAGATCTGTGTTCTCTTTGCGCAAACTTTCGTTTGCAGACTCCAGCGCCGCAACCCTGGTTTCCATGTGGTCAAGCGCTTCCTCTATAACAGAAACTTTATTGGAACACTCGGAAATATCTTTTTTAACGACATCCAGTTGAGGTTGAAGTTTATCAACCGCCGCATTAATTTCTTCCCTTATTATGATTCGAATCAGTTCAGATAACTCCTGCATGTTGATATCTTTTCCTGCCGCCATATCAATCTGAGACACCTGTTCAGCAAGGCCAAGTTCACGTAGCTTCGTTTGCGACCGTGTTTTCTTCTTAGACATATCACAAACAAATCATTCAGTCATATTAAGCTTTATACTTGACTGACAGTAGTTATATATCTTATAGAGCTTTAATTTCCAGTATTTCCAGTATTTTCAGGCTTTTGTCTGAGGTTGGCGTTCTCCCGATATGCTCAGCCTTGACGCATGCGTAACCCTTAAACGTCTTGTGATCCCAAATAGCTTGAACCCCGCTAATCGCTGCTTGCAGCTATATTCTTATTATTATTAGGGGTCAAGCCACGAAGTGGCGTAGACACCTATTGTTATTGTTAGTTTTCTTATTATTATTCATCCTAGTTCTTCCGCCATTGAAGTCAATGGCAGCCCATAGAACCGTACGTAGGAAAGTTATGTAATTTGGCACACATGTAGAGGACAGTCTTAGAAGTTACTATAGCAACATTGGTTTGTCTAACTCAAACCCTCTAGCGCCACCAACAGTCCAAAAATCCACTTATGTTCATGCTCATAACTTCTGACCCGTGAGTCCTAGACAATAAATTCTTGTTTCCTCTGAATCCTTGGCTCATGATGATTCAATTGCACACATTGATGTCATTTGTGTCATGCACATCTTTCCGCCATTTTGAATTTTCCGTAAAACCTACTTTTTCGAACTCCTCCTAGAGCGTTTGTCCGATTTGCATGTCATTTGGTATGTAGCATCTAGAGACACCCCAGACAAAAAGTTATCAAAAGCTTTTTGATAGACCAATGCGTTCTCGTATACAGTGACAACATATAAGGCGGCGAGCACGCCAAAACGGACGTGAGGCCGTATCTTCGCAAAACTTTTGTGTATCGACACGAAACTTGGTTTATGTCATTACAGTCATGACCTGAGGGTGCCTGCAACGTTTCGTCTCAGCGCCACCTAGTGGTCACGAGATTCGAAAAATGCTTATTTTTGTTTATAACTACTTCAAACTTGAGTCTAAAATCATGAAGGTGGTTTTGTTAGATTCCTTGAGGCATGCCGAGTCAAACGATAACAAACGGTTTTCGGTCGGCCATTTTGGGTGTCGGCCATTTTGAATTTTCTCATTAAGTTCAGTTTTTCACAAACAAAATGGCGTATCGCTACGAAATTTGGCATGGTTCATCAGTGACATGTTCTGAGCGCACCTATAAATCTTTAGGACAGCGCCACCTAGTGGTCAGGATATGTAAAGAAATTTTTTAAAATCTTTATAGCATTTGATTCATTTGCCACACTGACATGAGACTTCACTCTATTGATTCCTTGGCTCGTGCTAAGTCCGACTGTACCAAATATGTCTGAGTCAAACCTACTTCCTGTCGGCCATTTTGAATTATATTGAACACCTACTTTTTCGAACTCCTCCTAGAGCGCTTGTTTGATTGGCTTGATTTTTGGTACGCATCATCTAGAGACACTCTAGACAAAAAGTTATCAAAAGCTTTTCGGTAGACCTATCCGTTGTCGTATAACACATCAAAGAATGCGAGGGCGAGCACGCCAAAATGTGTTTGAGCCTGTATCTTCGCAAAACTTTTGCGTATTGATATGAGACCTGGTATATGTCATAACAGTGATGACGTAAGGGTGCATGCACCGTTTCGTCACAGCGCCCCCTAGTGGTCACGAGATATAAAAATTTCTATTTTTGCTTATAACTACTGCAAACTTAAATGTAAAATTATGAGAGTAGTCTTGTTAGATTTCGTGAGGCATGCCGAGTCAAACGATACCAAATGGTTTTTGGTCGGCCATTTTGTGTGTCGGCCATTTTGAGTTTTTTTTAAGTTCAAGCATTTCAGAAACGCAATTGCGTATTGTTATGAAACTTGGTATGGTTCATCAGCAACATGTTCTGAGAGGGCTTGTAAACTTTTTGGCGCCCCCTAGTGGTCAAGAGATTTGAAGCTATATCTCTGCATCTCTTTATCGTATTTACACCAAATTTGGTGGGTGTCATCACAATCATGACCTGAGTCACCATCTATTGTTTTGGTCAGTGCCCCCTAGTGGTCAAGTCATTTAAGGCTATATCTCCGTATCGCTTTATCGTATTTACACTAAATTTGGTATGTGTCATCACAGTCATGGCCTGAGGCACCATCTATTGTTTCGGCACAGTGCCACCTAGTGGTCTCAAGATACAAAAAATTGCAATTTTTTCCCTAAAACTAATGCAAACTTAGATCTTGAATCATGACCGTCATCACGTATGAATCATTTTTGCCATGTTTGGCTTGACCCCGGTATCGCTGCTTGCAGCTATATTTATTATTATTAGGGGTTCAAGCCCGAAGGGCTGAAACCCTATTGTATTTGTATGGATTTTTATTATTATTATTATTATTATTATTATTATTTTTATTATTTTTCTTCTGCCGTAAAACGGATCGTGCAGACCAAACCGCAAGGCCTAGAGACTTGAGACTTGGCCAAATGGTAGGTCTCATTCGTGCGCGAAGTTGACAGAGTGTCATCCCAATCGGCCTATGGGGGGCGCTACAGCGATGGCAAACGCGTTGATGCTCATAACTTCGACAATTCTTGTCCAAATGTCAAGTGTCTTATGTTCCTGGATTCCTTGCGTCAAGACGAACAAAATGTATATCTCCGATTTTATTTCCGTCATTAAAAATTTTCCGCTATTTTCGATTTTGTTGAAAAAAATAAAAACGAACTAGTCCTAGGTTTTTCGCTCGATCGGAATCGTTTCGGTGTTAAAATGTTCCTTGGAGTTCGAATATCAATAATTATTGAAAAAAAGTTGAACTTTCGACTCACAGTCGACATGCCACGCCCAAACGTCTGAAGTGTGCACAGCCACTAGGGATTTATTGGCTATAACTGCGGACAGGAATGAAGTATCAACACGACACTTGGTACTTGTGATGACAGTCATGGCCTGAGGTGGCATGCGTCGTTTCGTCACAGCGCCACCTAGTGGTCAGATGAATCATTTAAACGCTTATAACTTAGGCTGAGTTTAACGTATTTTCATGCAACTTTTTTCCTTGGAGTCCTGAATTGATGCCGAGTCCAACGATACCAAGCATGCCAGGTTTTGCTTTACGGTTGGTTCTGCACAGGAAAATAGCGCTTAAAAAACACGCGCGAATAACTCCGCGAGGGTTATTCCGATCGACTCGAAACGACCATAGGAAGAACATTGTATTACCTTCTGAACAAAAAGTTCTATTGGCGTTATTTAAAAATTTCCATCAGAAATGGCCGAAAATTACAAAAAACGAAAAATTACCTCAAAATTTTGTGTTTTTACACATAAATGGTTATAACTCCGCGACGAAATGATATTTTTTCACCAGATTTGATACGCTGATGTCTGAGCACAGTCTGAGGCAATACAAAAAAAATGGTATGCCTGCACCACTAGTTGGCCTCATAATTTAACAAAACCTATGACATTGAGCAAACCCAATGGTCATACAACTGTTTTTTTCAATAAACTAAAGTGTACAGCCATGATACTAGCTAGATATAACACAGTCATGACCTGAGATTCCATGCACGAGTTTGTCATAGCGCCACCTAGTGGTAATTTGTTATTTTCACTTAAAAATACTGTAACCTTACATTTAAAATCATGAGTCATCATGGATTATTCCTTTCATGACTTTGAGTATAATCATTGGTGGATTGCAAGTCACTCCCTAGCAACCAATGAGCATACCCTAGCAACCATTTAGCAAGAGCTGTATCTCTGTATCAAAACATCGTAGAGACATGGGGTTCGGCTCTTTTGACTCATTAACACTATTTTAACATTTTGTGACCCGAGTTTTGCCAATGCAAGCACCACAAACATTTCTTTCATTGTTCCATTTGTCAATGTTCTGTGAGAAGAGAGGGAGACATTTCACTGAATGATAGCACTTTTTTGCTGATAACTTTGAACACGTGTGTCTGGTATCTTATTTTCCATCATTTATTTTGTACAATGCAGCAAATCTACACAGCCATGCCCTTAAAGGTCTTAATGTCCCAAATCGCTTGAACCCCGGTAATCGCTGCTTGCAGCTATATTTATTAGGGGTCAAGCCCCGAAGGGGCGTAGAACCCTATTGTTATTGTTAGTTTTCTTATTATTATTATTATTATTATTATATATTATTCTTCTTCTTGTTCTTCCGCCATTGAAGTCAATGGCAGCCCATAGAACCGTACATAGGAAAGTTATGAAATTTGGCACACTGATAAAGGACAGTCCAATGTGTCCCCACAGCAAATTTGGAGTCTCTATCTCTAACCCGCTAGCGCCACCAACAGTCCAAAGTTGAACTTATGTTTTTGCTTATAACTTCTGATCCGTAAGTCCTAGAAACGAAATTCTTGTTTCCTCTGATTCCTTGGCTCAAGACGATTCGATTGGACCCTATGACGTCATTTTCCGTCATGAAAATTTTTCCGCCATTTTGAATTATTCGTAAAACCTACTTTTGCGAACTCGTCCTAGAGTTTTTACCCGATTGTCGCGAAATTTGGTATGTGGCATCTAGAGACCCTCACGCCAAAAAGTTATCAAAAGAATTTCGATAAACCAATCCGTTGTCGTATAGCGCGTTAACAAATTTTACGTAGAGCGCAAAAAAACAGATTTTAGGCTGTATCTTCGTCAAACTTAGGCCTATTGACACGACACTTGGTACTTGTGATGCCAGTCAGGAACTGAGTGTGCATGCACAGATTCGTCGCAGCGCCACCTAGTGGCCAGACAGATGTTTTTTACACCTATAACTTTGGCTGTGATCAACGTATTTTGACGGGACTTGATTTTTAGGAGTCCTGAATAGTCGCCGAGTCCAACGATACCAAACATGCCAGATTTCGCCTTACGGTTAGCCCTGCGCAGCAAAACAGCACTTAAAAAACACGCGCGAATATCTCCGCGAGCGTAATTCTGATCGACTCGAAAACATTATAGGAAGAATATTGCATTACCTTCTGAACAAAAAGTTCTATTGGCACTATATTAAAATTTTTATCAGAAATGGCCGAAAATTGCAAAAAACTAAAAATTACCTTTAAATTTTGTGTTTTTACACATAAATGGTTATAACTTCGTAACGCAAAGAGATTTATTCACCATATTTGATACGCTGATGTACGACCACAGTCTGAGGCTACACAAAAAAAATTGTATGGTTGCACCACTAGTTGGCCTTATAATTGAACAAAACCTTTGAAATCAAGCCACCCTATGGTCATACAACTGTTTCTTCACTAAACTAAAGTGTATAGTCATAAAACTAGCTAGATGTAACACATTTATGACCTGAGGTTGCATGCACGAATTTTGTCATTGCGCCACCTACTGGTTTTGAGATAGAATATGGCATTTTTTGCCTAAAACTACTGCAACAACACATCTAAAACCATGAGTCATCATGGATTATTCCTTTCATGGCTTTGACTATAATCACTAGAGGATGTCCAATTACTCTCTAGCAACCAATGAGAATACGTTATCAACTGTTTTTGCAAGAGCTTTTTCTCTGTATCAGAACATCATAGAGACATGGGGATGGTCTCTTTTGACTCTTTTAACTTGTTGTAACATGTTGTGACCCATGTTTGCCCACTGTAAGCATGACATACATGTCCTTCAGTGCTCTAATGTTCCATGATTGTCAATAACCGAAGGACAGTTGCAGTAGACAAGAATATAGATTATTTTTGTTGATTACCTTTGCGTTTTTTCATCTGAAATCATTAGGTTTACCTAGATTCTTCGGTCTGCTTATCCAAACGCAACTTTACATCCTTCTGTGCCCTTTTCGGCTTGACCCCGGTATTGCTGCTTGCAGCTATATTTATTATTATTATTATTTTTCTTCCTCGTTCTTCCGCCGAAAGTCAATGGCAGCCCATAGAACCGTACGTAGGAAAGTTATGAAATTTGGCACACTGATAAAGGACAGTCCAATGTGTCCCCACAGCAAATTTGGAGTCTCTATCTCTAACCCTCTAGCGCCACCAACAGTCCAAAGTTGCACTTATGTTTTTGCTTATAACTTCTGATCCGTAGGTCCTAGAAACGAAATTCTTGTTTCGTCTGATTCCTTGGCTCAAGACGATTCGAATAGACCCTATGACGTCATTTTCCGTCATGAAATTTTTTCCGCCATTTTGAATTATTCGTAAAACCTACTTTTGCGAACTCGTCCTAGAGCTTTTACCCGATTTCCACGAAAATTGGTATGTAGCATCTAGAGACCCTCACGGCAAAAAGTTATCAAAAGAATTTCGATAAACCAATCCGTTGTCGTATAGCGCGTCAACAAAATTTTCATAGAGCGCAAAAAAACAGATTTTAGGCTGTATCTTCGTCAAACTTAGGCCTATTGACACGACACTCGGTACTTGTGATGCCAGTCAGGAACTGAGTGTGCATGCACAGTTTCGTCGCAGCGCCACCTAGTGGCCAGACAGATGTTTTTTACACCTATAACTTTGGCTGTGATCAACGTATTTTGACGGGACTTGATTTTTAGGAGTCCTGAATAGTCGCCGAGTCCAATGATACCAAACATGCCAGATTTCGCCTTACGGTTAGCCCTGCGCAGCAAAACAGCACTTAAAAAACACGCGCGAATATCTCCGCGAGCGTAATTCTGATCGACTCGAAAACATCATAGGAAGAATATTGCATTACCTTCTGAACAAAAAGTTCTATTGGCGTTGTATTAAAATTTTCATCAGAAATGGCCGAAAATTGCAAAAAACGAAAAATTACCTTTAAATTTTCTGTTTTTACACATAAATGCTTATAACTTCGTAACGCAAAGAGATTTTTTCACCATATTTGATACGCTGATGTACGACCACAGTCTGAGGCTACACAAAAAAAATTGTATGGTTGCACCACTAGTTGGCCTTATAATTGAACAAAACCTTTGAAATCAAGCCACCCTATGGTCATACAACTGTTTCTTCACTAAACTAAAGTGTATAGTCATAAAACTAGCTAGATGTAACACAGTTATGACCTGAGGTTGCATGCACGAATTTTGTCATTGCGCCACCTACTGGTTTTGAGATAGAATATGGCATTTTTGCCTAAAACTACTCCAACAGTACATCTAAAATCTTGGGTCATCATGTATTATTCCTTTCATGGCTTGGAGATCATTGATGCATGCCAATTAACTCCTTAGCAACCAATTAGGATACCTTATCAATCCTTTTTACAAGAGCTATATCTCTGCATGAGAACATCGTAGAGACATGGGGGTGGTCTCTTTTGACTCATTAACACCACTGTAACATTTTGTGAGTTGAGAATTGCCACTGCAAGCACCACTCACATTTTCTTCAGTGTTCTAGTTGTCAATGCTCCTCGAAAAGAGAGGGAGAGATGACACTGAATGAAAACACAGCTTTTTTGCTGATAACTGTTATATTATTTAGTCTGAAATCAAGAGATTTTCCCAGGTTCTTTAAACTGCTCATCCGAATTCAACTTTACTTTCTTATGTGCCCTTTTTGGCTTGACCCCGGCATTGCTGCTTGCAGCTATATTTAGGGGTCAAGCCCCGAAGGGGCGTAGAACCCTATTGTTATTGTTAGTTTTCTTATTATTATTATTATTATTATTATTATTATTATTATTTTTCTTCCTCGTTCTTCCGCCGAAAGTCAATGGCAGCCCATAGAACCGTACGTAGGAAAGTTATGAAATTTGGCACACTGATAAAGGACAGTCCAATGTGTCCCCACAGCAAATTTGGAGTCTCTATCTCTAACCCTCTAGCGCCACCAACAGTCCAAAGTTGCACTTATGTTTTTGCTTATAACTTCTGATCCGTAGGTCCTAGAAACGAAATTCTTGTTTCGTCTGATTCCTTGGCTCAAGACGATTCGAATAGACCCTATGACGTCATTTTCCGTCATGAAATTTTTTCCGCCATTTTGAATTATTCGTAAAACCTACTTTTGCGAACTCGTCCTAGAGCTTTTACCCGATTTCCACGAAAATTGGTATGTAGCATCTAGAGACCCTCACGGCAAAAAGTTATCAAAAGAATTTCGATAAACCAATCCGTTGTCGTATAGCGCGTCAACAAAATTTTCGTAGAGCGCAACAAAACAGATTTTAGGCTGTATCTTCGTCAAACTTAGGCCTATTGACACGACACTCGGTACTTGTGATGCCAGTCAGGAACTGAGTGTGCATGCACAGTTTCGTCGCAGCGCCACCTAGTGGCCAGACAGATGTTTTTTACACCTATAACTTTGGCTGTGATCAACGTATTTTGACGGGACTTGATTTTTAGGAGTCCTGAATAGTCGCCGAGTCCAATGATACCAAACATGCCAGATTTCGCCTTACGGTTAGCCCTGCGCAGCAAAACAGCACTTAAAAAACACGCGCGAATATCTCCGCGAGCGTAATTCTGATCGACTCGAAAACATCATAGGAAGAATATTGCATTACCTTCTGAACAAAAAGTTCTATTGGCGTTGTATTAAAATTTTCATCAGAAATGGCCGAAAATTGCAAAAAACGAAAAATTACCTTTAAATTTTCTGTTTTTACACATAAATGCTTATAACTTCGTAACGCAAAGAGATTTTTTCACCATATTTGATACGCTGATGTACGACCACAGTCTGAGGCTACACAAAAAAAATTGTATGGTTGCACCACTAGTTGGCCTTATAATTGAACAAAACCTTTGAAATCAAGCCACCCTATGGTCATACAACTGTTTCTTCACTAAACTAAAGTGTATAGTCATAAAACTAGCTAGATGTAACACAGTTATGACCTGAGGTTGCATGCACGAATTTTGTCATTGCGCCACCTACTGGTTTTGAGATAGAATATGGCATTTTTGCCTAAAACTACTCCAACAGTACATCTAAAATCTTGGGTCATCATGTATTATTCCTTTCATGGCTTGGAGATCATTGATGCATGCCAATTAACTCCTTAGCAACCAATTAGGATACCTTATTAATCCTTTTTACAAGAGCTATATCTCTGCATGAGAACATCGTAGAGACATGGGGGTGGTCTCTTTTGACTCATTAACACCACTGTAACATTTTGTGAGCTGAGAATTGCCACTGCAAGCACCACTCACATTTTCTTCAGTGTTCTAGTTGTCAATGCTCCTCGAAAAGAGAGGGAGAGATGACACTGAATGAAAACACAGCTTTTTTGCTGATAACTGTTATATTATTTAGTCTGAAATCAAGAGATTTTCCCAGGTTCTTTAAACTGCTCATCCGAATTCAACTTTACTTTCTTATGTGCCCTTTTTGGCTTGACCCCGGCATTGCTGCTTGCAGCTATATTTAGGGGTCAAGCCCCGAAGGGGCGAAGACCCCTATTGTATCCGTTAGTTTTCTTTTTATTATTATTAGTTATTCTTCTTCCGCCATTGCGGTCTATGGCAGCCCATAGAACCGTACGTAGGAAAGTTATGAAATTTGGCACACTGATAAAGGACAGTCCATTGTGTCCCCACAGCAAATTTGGAGTCTCTATCTCTAACCCGCTAGCGCCACCAACAGTCCAAAGTTGAACTTATGTTTTTGCTTATAACTTCTGATCCGTAAGTCCTAGAAACGAAATTCTTGTTTCCTCTGATTCCTTGGCTCAAGACGATTCGATTGGACCCTATGACGTCATTTTCCGTCATGAAAATTTTTCCGCCATTTTGAATTATTCGTAAAACCTACTTTTGCGAACTCGTCCTAGAGTTTTTACCCGATTGTCGTGAAATTTGGTATGTAGCATCTAGAGACCCTCTCGGCAAAAAGTTATCAAAAGAATTTCGATAAACCAATCCGTTGTCCTATAGCGCGTTAACAAATTTTAAGTAGAGCGCAAAAAAACAGATTTTAGGCTGTATCTTCGTCAAACTTAGGCCTATTGACACGACACTTGGTACTTGTGATGCCAGTCAGGAACTGAGTGTGCATGCACAGTTTCGTCGCAGCGCCACCTAGTGGCCAGACAGATGATTTTTACACCTATAACTTTGGCTGTGATCAACGTATTTTGACGGGACTTGATTTTTGGGAGTCCTGAATAGTCGCCGAGTCCAACGATACCAAACATGCCAGATTTCGCCTTACGGTTAGCCCTGCGCAGCAAAACAGCACTTAAAAAACACGCGCGAATATCTCCGCGAGCGTAATTCTGATCGACTCGAAAACATCATAGGAAGAATATTGCATTACCTTCTGAACAAAAAGTTCTATTGGCACTATATTAAAAATTTCATCAGAAATGGCCGAAAATTGCAAAAAACGAAAAATTACCTTTAAATTTTGTGTTTTTACACATAAATGGTTATAACTTCGTAACGCAAAGAGATTTATTCACCATATTTGATACGCTGATGTACGACCACAGTCTGAGGCTACACAAAAAAAATTGTATGGTTGCACCACTAGTTGGCCTTATAATTGAACAAAACCTTTGAAATCAAGCCACCCTATGGTCATACAACTGTTTCTTCACTAAACTAAAGTGTATAGTCATAAAACTAGCTAGATGTAACACATTTATGACCTGAGGTTGCATGCACGAATTTTGTAATTGCGCCACCTACTGGTTTTGAGATAGAATATGGCATTTTTTGCCTAAAACTACTGCAACAACACATCTAAAACCATGAGTCATCATGGATTATTCCTTTCATGGCTTTGACTATAATCACTAGAGGATGTCCATTTACTCTCTAGCAACCAATGAGAATACGTTATCAACTGTTTTTGCAAGAGCTTTTTCTCTGTATCAGAACATCACAGAGACATGGGGATGGTCTCTTTTGACTCTTTTAACTTGTTGTAACATGTTGTGACCCATGTTTGCCCACTGTAAGCATCACATACATGTCCTTCAGTGCTCTAATGTTCCATGATTGTCAATAACCGAAGGACAGTTGCAGTAGACAAGAATATAGATTATTTTTGTTGATTACCTTTGCATTTTTTCATCTGAAATCATTAGATTTACCTAGGTTCTTCAGTCTGCTTATCCAAACGCAACTTTACATCCTTCTGTGCCCTTTTCGGCTTGACCCCGGTATTGCTGCTTGCAGCTATATTTAGGGGTCAAGCCCCGAAGGGGCGAAGACCCCTATTGTATTTGTTAGTGTTCTTATTATTATTATAATAATTATTCTGCTTCTTCTTCCGCCATTGCGGTCTATGGCAGCCCATAGAACCGTACGTAGGAAAGTTATGAAATTTGGCACACTGATAAAGGACAGTCCAAATATTATCCACAGCAAATTTGGAGTCTCTATCTCAAACCCGCTAGCGCCACCAACAGTCCAAATTTGCACTTATGTTTTTGCTTATAACTTTTGATCCGTAAGTCCTAGAAACGAAATTCTTGTTTCCTCTGATTCCTTGGCTCAAGACGATTCGATTGGACCATATGACGTAATTTTCCGTCATGAAAATTTTTCCGCCATTTTGAATTATTCGTAAAACCTACTTTTGCGAACTCGTCCTAGAGTTTTTACCCGATTGCCGCAAAAATTGGTATGTAGCATCTAGAGACCCTCAAGGCAAAAAGTTATTAAAAGAATTTTGATAAATTAATCCGTTGTTGTATAGCGCGTCAACAAATTTTACATAGAGCGCAAAAAAACAGATTTTAGGCTGTATCTTCGTCAAACTTAGGCCTATTGACACGACACTTGGTACTTGTGATGCCAGTCAGGATCTAAGTGTGCAAGCACAGTTTCGTCGCTGCGCCACCTAGTGGCCAGACAGATGTTTTATACACCTATAACTTTGGCTGCGATCAACGTATTTTGACGGGACTTGATTTTTAAGAGTCCTGAGTAGATGCCGAGTCCAACAATACAAAACATGCCAGATTTCGTCTTACGGTTAGCCCTGTGCATTAAAATAGCGCTTAAAAAACACGCGCGAATAACTCTGCG